>NC_138967.1:32965000-33300000 GCF_055761805.1 Camellia sinensis
TAGAAATGCCTTGCCCACATCACCTTTTAAGTACGACTCTAATGCCCATCTAGACAAGGAGCTCCACGGTCCACGTTCTGCAACCAGCTTGTATAATCCAGTTGCCATAGGGAGGAGAAGCTGTAAGAGTAGGAGGTATGTGTAAGTGATATGTGTTGAAAAACTCCTGCGGGCAGTGAAGGCAAGGTTGCCGGCTGGCTGCCCGCCGGAAAGAAAGGAGTATAGGCCTAAATCTTATGGCTCTGATACCATGTAAAAATAAACTGATGTATTATTGATTAATTGTATTGATTGATTTTTATTACAATGATTCATGATTCCTATATATAGAAGAGGGTGAGTGTGTAGTAGGTAAGGAGTAGGTGAAGTGGAGGTGGTAGTGGTGTAGTGGGTTAGGTTTAGTGGAGTAGGTGAGGTGGTAGCGGTGTAGTGGGTTAGGTTTAGTGGAGTAGGTTTAAGTGGGTGAAGTAGGTGGATTTTAACACTTTCCGATGCGGTCGGTGGAGCAAAAAATGGCGGTGCAAACTGATATTGAGGCCAATCAGTATACTCTGAAGTCATGCGTGGAAACCATGACTGCGGTCACAAATTTGTCTCACCGGCTGCAGAGCAGGACAAATGAGGTGCAGCAGTTAAATGCCCAACTGGCTCTGCTCCAGCGCATGTATAAGGATGCGCGAGCAGAGATAAGTGTGCTAAAGGCGGAAAATAAGGAGCTGAAGCGGAAGGCCACCGTGATGTTCCGATTTGGAGATCCGGCATATGCTGCAGTGGAGGAGCAGTGGGGAGTGAACGTGCTCGGTGGCGTGGGAAGTATGGAGGCAGCGCCGGGAAGGGACACCCAAGAGAAAAGCAAGAAGAAGAGACCTGCAGCAGAGTAGAGAAGAAAAATCCCGCCTGTGGATGTGGTTTTTGTTTTTGTTGTTGTGGTTGTTGTTGTTGTGTTGTGTTTTTTTTTTTTTTTTTTGTGTAAAATTGTGATCGGGATTAATCCCTGAGATGAATAAATTATGGTTTGGTGTGCAAAGCTATATGGTATGAATGGAATTTGAAAAAGATAAAAAATAATGTGAAAGAAAAATAAAGAAAGAAATAATAAAAATATATTTGAAATCAAAAATGAAAGATGGGGGAAATAAGGAAAGTGGTGTGGAGGAAAGAAATAAAAATAATGGAGTTGGAAATCAAACGGAGGAGAGATGATGATGTTTTTTTTTTTTTTTTTTTTTTTTTTTTTTTTACAATAATATAATAAAAAGATATATATATATATATAATAAAGAAAGTGGGGATAAAATATATATAGTATTGGTGGAATTAGGAGTGCCTACGGTGAAAAAGAAAATAATAAAATATATGTATAATAAAAGAATATATAAGTGGAGGAGGGGACAAAAGTGGGCTAGTGGATGATTTACAGCTGTAAGCTTCTTAAAAGATGCACTAGATATTATCCTTCAGCATCTTTGTTGATAAACCTCATTAGATGAGCTGTAGGGGCCAAGCTCTGAAACAAGATGGGATGTCCAGCTAGCAAGCAGAAAATTCGCGATCGAAGAAAGCAACAAGATCGAAACCACAGCGCAGTGCGCGCGATGTGGAATGAGATGGCGGCGATAGGGAGGTTTATGGAGGCGCAGAGATGGAGCCGAGCGGAGCCGCCGGAGCGCCAGTCGGGGAAGCCTGCTTTTCCTGCTGTTTTATTTCCTCCTGCATTTCCTCTAAATCAGGCTCTGATGCAACCCGTTGAGGCTTTGCCTCTTTTTCAACCAGGGATACAAGATCGCCCTCGGAGGATCAAGGAAAAAGAAAGGCCTTAGTTGGGTCAGAAGGCTTCTGAGTTCCTCTGCCCTGTTTTGTTCTCTAAGAAGATCTGAGAGAGTCGAGATGGCCTTTTCTTTTATCCGGAGTGCTTCAGAAGAAGATGAAGGGTTCTCAAGTATGCGGTAAAGGATTGAGATTGCCTCTGTTGGATTTTTTTTTTTTTTTTTTTTTCCCTTCTTGAGCCTGATCGAGTGATTCAGTGGTTGCTGGGACATATGACGAAGACATGATCACCTCCTTATATTCCGTCAGTGTAGAACAGGAGCAGAGATGAGCAGATCGTAGGAGAATATTGTTCGGTGTAGATCGATAGCCACTCGCCGTTCAGTATAGTAGATCGTCGGTTGACTGTTTTAGTGTAGAGGTCCGGCGGGCGGCCAAGGCGAGACTGCCGCCCGCCGGTGAAGCAGAATTATTAGCTTCTCAACCTTGCTCTGATACCATGTAAGAATTTTTGATATATTATTGATTGATATAATGTTATTGATTACAAATGGTGAGTGACTCATTATATAGGAGAGGGTGAGTGTAGTAGGTGAGGAGTAGGTGAGGAGTAGGTGGTGGTAGGTGATGGTAATTTGGTGGTAGGTGATGGTAATGGTGGTAGGTGATGGTAAATGTTAACAATATATATATATATATATATATATAAAATAAAGAAAGTTGGGAACAACATGATAAGGGTGTATTTTAAAAGGATAAATAAAAGAAAGTGGAAGACAACATGATACGGGTGTGTATGGATGTGATAATGGATGTGATAATGAGAGTAAAACAATCTTAGTGGGTGTGATTAAATAAAGAAAAGAAGAATGGGTTTTGTCCTTGAGTAGAGAGAAAGAGAGATCTGTGTTGTGGTGTGTGTGGTATCAATTATAGAGAGAGAGCCATTACCAGTATCGGCTGACCCAAAACAAAACCCTTGTCCTTGTCTCTCTCTCTCTCTCTCTCTCCTCTGTGTCTGTCGTTCTGTCTTGGGGCTTTGTTGGTTTGGATTGTGAAATGCTTGGAAGGGATGCAGAAGCTGCCAAACACACCCATGACGATGCAAACTATAAGGATAACCAGTACTTCAGCTGAGAAGTCCCATGTCAATCCCCTGAGGATAACCAGTACTTCAGCTGAGAAGTCCCATGTCAATCCCCTGATGTAAACCAGCGCTAAGAAGACAGATAAGCAAAGGAGATTGTTCATGGTTGCAGCCCCATATAACTCAGAGAAAGTCAACGAGGCAGATCTCTGCCTTTTTCTGCTAGAAAAGATAATTGCTGTTACTGACTCACTGGAGGTGGTAGCCAAAGGCAGCGCAATAAATGAGATGAAGAAAGATGGAATGCTTGTCGCATCGGAGAAATTATCAACAGCGTCTACCAATGGATCAGCAAATGCAGCTGCAATGACGGTTCCCAGAAGCAGCAACAACACTGCTTTGATGAAGAGTTAAAGGAGGAAAGTTCCAACTCTGACATGCAGAGAACCCATAAGAAAAGACTCACTTTCTGCGTTGAAGGAAATATCAGTGTAGGGAAGACGAGAAAGGAGATCCAGGGGAGGGCATGGAGAAGATGTCAATGCTATTGAAGAAAATTAAGGAAATTTGGGTTTGTCCGGCGGGCGGCCAAGGCGAGATTGCCGCCCGCCGGTGGAACGAAAATACTAGGTTTTTAACCTTGCTCTGATACCATGTAGAAATTTAATGTATAAAGAGAAATGATTATATTATTGATTTATATGTTAATGTTAATTACAATGATTCATGATTCCTATATATAGAAGAGGGTGAGTGTGTAGTAGGTAAGGAGTAGGTGAAGTGGAGGTGGTAGTGGTGTAGTGGGTTAGGTTTAGTGGAGTAGGTGAAGTGGAGGTGGTAGTGGTGTAGTGGGTTAGTTTTAGTGGAGTAGGTTTAAGTGGGTGAAGTAGGTGTTTAGTGTGGTAGGTAAAGTTGAGTGTTTAGTGGAGTAGGTGAGGTGGTAGTGGTGTAGTGGGTTAGGTTTAGTGGAGTAGGTTTAAGTGGGTGAAGTAGGTGATAGGTTTTAACAGCATTCATCATTTCTTTTAAAGTCCTATTTTTCCTTTCAGCAATACCATTTTGCTTAGGTGAGTAAGGAGCGGTGGTTTGATGAATTATTCCATGTTCTTTACAAAACTCACCAAAAGGTGATTCATATTCACCACCTCTATCACTTCTAAGTTTCTTGATTTTCTTACCAAGTTGATTTTCAACTTCATTCTTATATTGAATGAAAGTTTCCAAAGCTTCATCCTTGGTTCGAATTAAATAAATATAACTATATCTAGTATAGTCATCTATAAAAGTGATTACATACTTTTTCCCACCTCTGTTTGAATTGATTTAAAATCACAAATGTTACTATGAATTAATTCAAGTGGTTCTGTACTTCTTTCAATTGAATGAAAAGGAGTTTTAGATAATTTTGCCTCAACACAAATTTCACATTTATGATTTGAATCAATGTCAAATTTAGGTAAACATTTCATATTAATTAATCTACGCAAAGATCCATAATTAACATGTCCTAGTCTACCATGCCATAAATTTGAAGACTCAAGCAAGTAAGAAGAAGATGTAGTATTATTAATAACTGAGGGTACAACGGTCATTACATTTAACTTGAAAAGGCCATCAGACATGTAACCTTTTCCTACATACATCCCATTCTTAGTAAGTACAAATTTATCACTTTCAAAAACTAGCCTAAACCCATTCTTACTCAACAAAGATCCGGAAACTAAATTCTTGCGAATGTCCGGTACATGCAGCACATTGTTGAGAGTGAGTTCCTTTCCTGAGGTCATCTTGAGTACAATCTTTCCTTGTCCTTCAACTTTGGAAGTTGAGGAGTTGCCCATAAAGAGTTGTTCACCATTATCCACTGTAGAATAAGATGTGAACATCTTTTTGTCGGCACAGATATGGCGAGTAGCACCAGTGTCCACCCACCATTCTTTAGGATTTCCGACAAGATTTGCCTCGGAAACAACTGCAGAAAGATTGATGTCATCGACACCATTGGAAATATTGTCCACTTCAGTTATGTGGGCTTGAGCAGGCTTCTTACTTGTTCTTCTTTTGTTTTTGCCTTTGCTACGGCAATCTTTGGCCCGATGTCCCTCTTTATCACAGATGTAACATTTGCCATTAAACTTGTACTTTTTATTTTCCCCTCCTTTAGAGCCTTGTGATGAACTTTCTCCAGAAGACTTTCATTTCTTGGTTTTTGAAGCATGTTCCACCACATTTGCCTTAGACTCCATAGGAAGCTTACCAGCCCGCTTTTCAGAATTGCGGTTATCCTCCTCAATCCTCAAACGCACAATTAACTCGTCCATAGAAATTTCTTTGCGCTTATGTTTGAGGTAGTTCTTAAATTCCTTCCAGCCTTTTGGTAATTTTTCAATTAAGGCTGCAACTTGAAAGGATTCACTGAGAGACATACCTTCTGCGTGAATGTCATGCAGAATGAGTTGGAAATCTTGAGCTTGACTGATCACAGTTTTTGAATCAACCATTACAAAATCTAAGAATCTGCCAACCACAAATTTTTTTGAGCCTGCATCTTCTGTTTTGTACTTTTTCTCCAACGATTCCCAAAGTTCCTTTGCTGTCTTGATTGGACTGTAGACGTTGTATAATGTGTTGTCAAGTCCGTTCAAGACATAATTCCGGCAAAGAAAATCGGCATGTTTCCAAGCATCAACCGCAACAACCACTTGCCGGTCGGTTTCATCCTCATTCAGGATAGGAGCATCTTCACGGAGAAAACGAGCCAGGTTCAGAGTTGTAAGATACAACAACATTTTCTGTTGCCATCTTTTAAAGTCAGTTCCTAAAAATTTCTCTGGCTTTTCACTGTGATTTACCGGTACTGTTACAACAGGAGAGGGGGTTGGCGTCATTGCAGCCACCATAGTAGTACTTGTTTGGGCATTTGTTTCAGTAGCCATCAATTCTAATATAAAAAACAAAATTATAATTAGAATTTACACTACACAGAAAATTAAACCAAACTCACAGAATTAAATTCTGTAAAAATAAAAGAAACAAGAATGTAACTTTTATTTTTCAATTAATTTAAAAATAAATAAAATTTTATTTAAACAAATTAATTCTACACAGAAAATTAAATTCTGTAAAATAAAAGAAATAAAAACTATAACTTTTATTTTTCAATTAATTTGGAAATAAAATAAAATTTTATTTAACCAAATTAATTCCACACAGAAAATTAAATTTCTGTAACACTTCAATAATTAAAATACTGAAACAGAATTTTAATTAAAGAAAACTCAGAAAATAATTTCTAAAAACCAAAATTAGTTTTCTGACAAAATTCCACAAAAATATATTCTGAATTATTAATGACACCAGTATCGTACTACTAGTTGTTGTCAAAGAAAAGAGACAGTATATTACTACTATCTGTCAAATAGCATATAATCACTATTTATTTTTCCAACCAGAATATTATTTTGTAAATTCACAGAAAATAATTTTCTTCCGAAATTATTTACAAAGAATGAAAAAGGGAAACAAACGAAAAATTCTGTAAACAGAATAATTCGAATCTGTCTTAAGATTGTTGGAACAATCTTCTGTGTAAATAAAATAAACTGAAATAAATTCAAACAAAACAAATAAATAACATACCAGATTTATTTATTGAACCCAAATAAAATTAAGACCAAGTCGAGTGTGTGACACTCTGTCTTTAAGACAGATTCGCCCCGCTACGGTGCTTACGGTTGAATGGCGTCTATCTCCCAAGATACAATGATCTTCACAAATTTATAGAAGCACTTCAAATAAATTTGTTCGGCGAACCAAACCTATGTTCTAACTCTCTAAAAATTTATTCCTAAAAATTAGAATGAAGAATAATGCAAAAGTAGGGGAAAAAAAAAAACTGGACAGCAATGAGACCAATTTTTGACAGATTTTCGGGTGTCCTAGAACTGAAGGAAGTGGATCTATAAATAGGCACCAAGAGAGACCAAAATTCCGTCCCAACAGGTGCAAATAATTGCCGAACAGATGTGACAATGTTTGAACAGGTTTTGTTTGAAATTTTGATTCTGTCCGTTGTAAAGAACATGCTATCAAACAAAAGGATCCGTTGGTGGTGGTTATGCCTTTCAAACCTGTAGGAACTTTTTGAATTAAACTATTTGGAATATATATATATATATATATATTAAACTATTGAATATATATATATTAAACAAATTGAATAGTTTAATAAATAAAGTAAGAGGTACAAATTTTAGGAAACCACTTAAGGAATCTAAAATTTAGAATTAAATTAAATTCTCACAATAATTTTTTATTGAAAAAATTCAAAAGAATTTTATCTAAAAAATTAATGTTAAACCCAAAAACGACGTCATCTTCCCATTCACTTATAAATGGTTTTAATGTTCCGTCTTCACCGTGTGACTTGCCACGCAGCAAGGAACACGTCACCTCTTCGGACCCACCCCAAAAAGACGTTTGGGGCCCACATAAATTGGGCTAAAAAATATGCCTATATAAAACCATTTTCCAACATCAACAACAGTCTAATCTACAAGAGTTTATACACACCTTGTACCATAGCTCTAAACTCAGCTTTTGTACTCAATCTAGCCACCACATTTTGTTTCTTACTCCTCCAAGTAACAAGATTATCGCCCACAAAAGTATAATATCTTAATGTAGATCTCCTATCAGTACCCATCCTCCATCGCTAGTCCCTGAGTGTCTATCGGAACTAGTCAGGGTCCGTAATACCTAGTGCTTGAACTCTCCCATTAACATATCCCATCTTCCCCCTACTCTTCAAAAAAAGTGTCAGATACTGAGACCATGAAAGGTAATTCTAACCATTAAACAGAGCGGTGGTGATTTTGAGATTAGGGTTTATGTTCAGGTTTAGGTTCAGGTTCTCAGATATAGTAGTCATAACTGGACTGGAGCTCTCCCCTTTAGATGGATGAGAAGTAGTCGTGGATTCACTAGTTAAGTCAACCATAAGAACTTTGTAATTTTAATCTAAAAAACCTTGCACAAATCACAAGAATGTAAAGAGGAATGGAATGGGCTGGAACAAGCAAAATCACATACAGACCATTGTGGAAGCATAACAATCGGATTAATGGGTCATCTATGGACCAAAAAAATAAATCAAATACGGGAAAACGAACCTCTAATCAAAACAAGTGTTGAACTGTGTTCAAGAAAGTAGAGGGAAAGAAACTTGGGGCAATAGCAGATGGGCAGCCCTCAAACACTCACCCACAGGAGCCGAAATACATAAAGAGAGGCTAGGATAGCCCTTACAAGGGTCGACTAGGCCAGATGGGCCTTTGGTTGAAGCTGGAACAGGTCTGTGGGACCTTGGTTAGTTCCAACAAAGACTCAGGGACCAGCGATGGAGGATGGGTGGTGATAGGTGATGGCTGGTTGGTGGCAATGACTGTGTGGGTGACGGTTTTTAGGGTTTTGGTTCTGATACCATGTAATTTAAGATAATACAAAACTTGGATGATGATTATGATATCACTACCTTTTATATTAATCAATCAACTGTTACAAAAGGAAGCCCTAAGGCACTGATTAAGGAATCACCTTTTATATTAATTAATTGATTGACTGATTAAGGAATCACAATCAATCAATCACAACCTAATCTAAATAAGGAAACAAGGAAATATTCTAACAATAATTTCTTATAGTAGGCTGCAATTTAATCCAAGTTTTTGGCTCTGGCTCTGGCTCTGGCTTTGATAAAGCATGATAATTTCTTTACTATGTTTTCAGATATCTAACAAAACAAATTGAATGGTAGTATGTATTTTTCCAAGCAATCTTTGATTTTTAGCTTGCAAATGATTTGTAATTGTTAATTTGTAATAGAGACCTGCAATCCATCCTGGAATGACTTGCTTCATGAATTGTTATTGTTTCACATAAAATTCGTTTATCATTTTCTAAAATATATAATCCCAAACTGCTTCAATTAAAATTCTCACTGTGGATTTAAACAGTACTAGCTGTCTGAGATTTTCTTTTTTTTTTTTTTTTTTTTTTTTTTTTTTTTTGCTGACTTCATTTTGTGAATCTGAATGGCATGTTTTATCTTCGACATATGAAAGATTCTGAATTTTGTAGAAGTCAAAACACTCATTCTAATTATTAAAACCTAAAAGCTAAAAACCTTCAAATTCTTGTTTTGATACCAGAACACTGACATACTGCATCGTTTCCCTTTATGGTTAGGTTATTTTGGCTACGAAAGTTTGTGGATATTCTGAGCGATCAAGTTATATGCGTGACAATGCAAAGATTTTGCGGGTTGATGCTGCTAATATTAAAGAAAGTGTAGAGAAAAGCCTTAAGCGTCTCAACACTGATTACATTGATCTGTTGCAAATACATTGGTGAGAAAATCCTTATTGCTATTCCAAAAGCTTGAAGTGTTCAGAACACTTTTTTTCCTGATTGGCAATGCAGCTCAAGCTATACGAAGTTCACTGTTGTCAATTTTCTCTTTTGTTTTGTGGACATCTAAGAACATAATTTACTTTTCTGTTTTTAGGCCGGACCGGTATGTGGCATTGTTTGGTGAATTTTTTTATGATCCTTCAAAATGGAGGCCAAGTGTACCATTTGTAGAGCAGCTCAGGGCCCTTAAGGAACTCATTGATGAAGGAAAGGTAACAGTTTGTTAACTTGAATTTTATATCTGGCTTCTCTAGACTGTCAACCAACCAAATTGTTCAATTGCATTGTGAATGAAATGAACATGGAGGAATCAACTTACTAAACAGCTAAACCCTGTCCTATTGTAAACATGAAAGTCCTTAGTCTGCTTGACCTTTTTTTAAGTTTTCTTCGATAAGTCTGCATAACTTATAGACAGCCAGAATAGTGGTGTGTGAAACCACCCAAGTATTAGGCACAATGGCCATTGAATATGCAGAGCCCTGGATTGTCCTTAACCTGTAATTTTGTGATAATGATAAAAGTGTTATAATGAGTGCATAGAGCACATGTATATGTATGCCTGTTAAATAGAAGATATTTATGTATATATAAACAAGGTAGGCTGTCATATTCCATTGTTCCCATACGTATGAGACTAAAAAATTTCTACTTGTAACAAATATTGAATGAACTTTTAAAGTCGTGTAATTTTTTACGATTAAGATTATATTTACTGACATTGAGTCTAGCTGATTCTGGTGTCACTCCGTCCACTGTTGTTATTTCTGTAGTGATATTGAAGACATGGTGTTCTATTCAGGTACGCTACATTGGTGTTTCTAATGAAACTTCATATGGGGTGATGGAATTTGTTCACGCTGCAAAAGCTGAAGGATTGCCAAAGATTGTCAGCATCCAAAACAGCTACAGTCTGTTAGTTAGATGTAAATTTGAAGGTAAGCTCTTTGCCCTCAGTATCTTGTTTCACTTTAGTAGATATGTGAAGGGAAGTTGTTTTCTATCTGATTTTGTGCTTTAGTCATGACTGGTTAATTTGTCTGTTCAACTCTGTGCTTTACAATTGACAGGTAGACATATTTATTTCTTCCATCTATATCTGTGTATTTCACTAGAACATACTATTCCTTTTTGTTCTCCCAACTGGAAACTCCCATAGGCAAACAATTTCTCATAGTTGTTCCATGTAATTTAATGTCAATTATTCGACGTTCATGGCTGTCGTTTGAAGGAAACCTTTTTACTTTAGCAACCCAGCACAATCCTAGCAATGATTAGCATATTTTTTGGATTTAAAAAAAAAAAAAACAGAAAAAAAGAAAAAAAAAAGACTTTGGTTGATTGAATGTCTCTTATATGATCCATCTCGGTAACTGCCTACCATATTTCATCTATTCTCTTAAATTGGCCGCTACTGTTTAGTTTACAACAACATAGTTTAGGGACAGGTAGCATGACTCTCAATGACTAGATCTTTGGCAAACCATGATCGTTGATGACTTCCTTTACTTTGAAACATAAAACCATCGTGAACGGCATTAGTGCCAGCCTTAATAACTCTATGGTTGTGGATCAAATGGTGTGGTTGCCATTTTTGTTGTCACATGAATAAATTTTTTCATGATTTGTAACTTACAGATCGTGCCTGGAATTCAGGTTTGAACTTGCAGAAAACTTAATAGTAGATGTATCAGCTGTAATTATTAAAGTTACTCTGGATCTCTAAATTTAATATTGCATGACTAACAATAAAAATCTTCCCCCCCCCCCCTCACTCATAATTCAGTCCACTAATCTTTTGCAATTTTGAAACTTAAACTCAACATCCGAACAACATCTTGTCTAATTAAATGCACAATTCTAGCCATTGATAGCAGCTTTGAAGATAAAGAACTGAAGGCCACTATTTCATAAGTATGGATAAATTCAGTTTATTGTATTCAAAAGATTATGATTGTTAGTTTGATTCTTTGCAGTCGATCTTGTTGAGGTGTGCCACCCAAACAATTGCAATATTGGATTGCTAGCTTATTCCCCATTGGGTGGTGGATCACTGTCAGGAAAGTACATAGATATTGATTCTGAAGCTGCAAAAAGAGGAAGGCTTAACCTTTTCCCTGGCTACATGGAAAGATATAACAGATCTATTGCCAAGGTGCGTATTTTAGTTGTCATTTGAACATCCGTTAGTATTTGTGTATTCAAAAGTTGGTGTTAATATTAGAATTCACCCCACATAATGCACACATTAAACATAATTATTAGTATGATGACCTTCATAATTTGCATCTAGGACTCTTAGAGTTGAGCTAAACTTTGCAGAGATGCCTATGGGTCGCTTATGATTTTTTGTGTTACACTAACCAATTCACATTGATTTTTTTATTTCATTATTTTATTTTTGTGCTGGCCATTTTTTTTGATTTTACACTTTTGATCTTGTCCGACTTATCAATTAGTGGTGTTCTATGAAGTATGGGTACTTCGAAAAACATGTCGTACCCATACTGGGTACATATTGGCGTATGGTACCTATGGTACCTGGTATGATACTTCTATGTACATACGAAACATGTACTTAAATTTTTTCTTCTTAATTTTTTGGCGTACCCAGATATAACTAGTAGATACCTAAGCCATACTGTATCTCAGTTGAAATAATATTTTCTTCTACTACAGACATAAAAACTCCTTTCACTAGACTTCTTTTTTATTTTTTAGTTTTATACTTAGCATGATTTTGAAATTAAATTATGGTTTGCAAGTTATTTAATATATTAACATTTAATTTTGATTTATACATTTACTTTTGACATTAAATGTTAATTATAGGTTAGATCCTAACAAATTAGATCATTTAATTAATTTTTACATTACTCTAAATTAAAAATAAATATTTTTTTACAAGCGTACCAAGCTGTACCTATATTTTACTTTTTTTAGATTTTATCATGTTGACGTATCCATATCGTACCAATGCCCATGTTTCATAGGTGGTGTTATTTATCATATTATGCTGCGCACACACTCACTACGTTGGATTGGTAATTTTTGTTTTTCTCAGTTTCATTTTTTGTGGGTTACTTATAAGCTCCCATTGTTTGTATGTCTTAGCGAAAATCAACATTAGTGTTATTTCATTGTCCATGCTAATATTTGGTATTCTTGAATTCTAGGAAGCAACAATAAAATATATTGAAGTAGCCAAGAAACATGGACTAACTCTGGTTGAGTTAGCACTCGGATTTGCACGAGACCGTCCGTTTATGACGAGTTTAATCATTGGTGCGACATCGGTCATCCAATTAAAAGAGGACATCGATGCTGTTTTGACGACGGAGCGGCCTTTTCCACCTGAAGTCATGGCAGATGTAGAGACTGTTTTCAAGAGATACAAAGATCCAGCAATCCTTTAGGAATTAAAGAACAACATGCATTCTTTTTTTTTTCCCCTTCAATTCTATACAAAATTTGTATCAGGATGATAACCAATATGAGATTTGTACTTGCTGCATCCTGAAAATAGACGATTGATCTCTCATCGTCGACCTGCCCATATTCAAAAATAGGTAATGTCATACAAACAAGAACCGTATATAGAATGATGTAGTTGAGTAATGGGCTTGTCACAATTTATTGAAATGTGTATTGATTATAAAAACTGTTACCATCACTTCATTATGGTAAAAGATTATCATTTTCCTTTGAAAACATGTTAAGGTGTTAAGTCTCTATTTTTAAGGAATGTTATATTATTGGGTTAATTACTCAAAAGTCTAATTTGTAAGGTTGGTGCTCCATTATGGCCTGGTTTGGAATACATGAAAAAAGTCAAAAGGTTATTCAAAAAATTTGAAAGTTATCACTATTTATAAAAAAATATATATATAAAAAAAATTAATTTTACACTTAATTATTACAACGGGTATCTGTCTCTCCACAGACTTTGTTAACTTTTTTGGAAAAATTTCACAGGTGGGGTGCACAAACAACACAGTGTTGTTCGGCCTGTGGAGGTCTATCACGGGTCCCGTTTTGATAATCTGAACCGTTCAATGTGTAGAACTCGTTGAGTACTATATGCCTGTAAAAAATCATATTGATCGGATATCGCTAACTACATGATCAAATTAGTTTTGTATAAAAAATAGATGGTGTTATAGTTAACGGTTGACAAAAAAACTAATACGATCAGATAGCTATCGATATCCGATTAACTTAATTTTTTACAAGTATATAGTATTCGACGAGTTCTACACATCTACACATTGAACGGTTTCGATTAGCAAAACGGGACCCGTGGTGGGCCCCCATGGACCGAACAGCACCGTTCAATTCAAGCCTGAAAAGGAGGCAACCATTTCCTATCTCCTACTCAGCTAGGGGTGAGCAGCGGATATACCGATCCGTCAAAACCGACCGAACCGAACCGATTCGTCATATTTTGGACGGATTCGTGATGACAAGTGGACGGTTGCAGATTGATTTTCTCCAATCCGCCAATCTGGCGGACGGATGTCGAATTTGAGATTTCTTTGGCCGCAACCGAACCGCCAAACTGCGAACACCCCTAGTAATTTATAAGACTTTGTATTTTCAGTTTGTTTAAATATTCTGTTGAAAAAAAGTTTTCAACTTGAATATCTTTTTTAAATTGAAAAAAATAAACGTATTATTTATCTATATTTTTTGGTTTTTAAATCTATTTCTAAAAATAATAAATAGAAAATATGATATATAATGGTTGGTTTTTGTTTTCAAAAACAAATATAGATGTAACAACACAGAGACATGTAATCTCTACTACTACTGTGTTCATGTTTGTGATGGTTTGAATTGTTTTTATATTTTAAGAACCATAGATTGTAATACTTTATATAGATGAGGCATGCTGTAATTGTGGTATGTGGATGAGGCATGCAGTGATTGTGATATTCTAAAGTTTCAAACTTTCTTATTTTGGATGAGGCATGCAGTGATTGTAGTATTTTTTTAAGTCATTAACTGTAATACTTTCTTCTTTTTTTTAGAAAGTGCACAAGTTGAATTATGTTGACAATTTATAAAATTTTAAACCGCCAAACCGATTCACATCCATCTGCTAAACCGCCAATCCGCTCAATCCACATCCACCGGATTGGCGGACGGATGCGAATTGATTTTCTCCAATCCGCTAATCTGACGGACGAATGACGGATTGGAGGTTCAGTGGCCGCAACCAACCTGCGCCCACCCCTATACTCAGTCCACTACTTTGCCCAGACTGTACGGGCCGTATTGCCTCCTTCACTAAAACTTCTCCTATACACTTATTTATACAAATTTTTAACACACATTTTTTCTTAAAAGTCAAAAAGTTAATTCAAACATTCATCTTTTTTTCCTCAACTTTTTAGTTTAAAAAAACAAAAAATACACTTATTTAGGACATCGCAAACAACTCCTAAGTCTTCATTATTTGTAATTAATATGACCTCATGTTCAAAATATTTATATGTAAATTTTACCCTCATTAGAGGGCATAAGGAATTGAAAAGGCCTCAATTCATGCTAATAAAAAATTATTAAGTGTTTCAAGTGCATTACATAACAACATTCAGCGTGTTTGGTGTAAGTTTTTTGAATTAAGTTTTTTGAAAATTAAATTTTTTGATTTTCGTATTTTTTTGTTTTTAGTGAATGTTGTTAAAATTTTAAACATTTTTTTTACTTTTTTAAATGCACCTTACTTAGATGTATCTAAAAAATAAAAAATTTGTGAAAAAATATTTTTAAAAATTAATAAATACATAAAAATACAAAAAAATGTACTTAATTCTCGTATTTTTTTTATATTTTTGGTATTTAGTGAATTTTTAAAAAGTTTTTTTCAATTTTTTTTTTTACTTTTTAGATATATATATGTTAGGTATGTCTAAAAATTAAAAAAAATTGTTGAAAATATTTAAAAAATTCAATAAAAATAAAAAAACACAAAAAATAAGAAAGTAAATTTTTCTGAGAAGTGTTTTTAAAAAATGATAGCCAAGCATGCTGATTATGTTTCTACCAATTATAAATCTCCTAGAAATCATCTGACTATACTCCAAAAGCACTAGATAATTTCTCCTAATTCAAGTGGGTACTGTTGATATGATATTTCCTTTTGTTTTATTGTTTCAAAACTTAAAAATTTCATAACTTTTATTATACATATTTATTTTTAATAAAAATTATATTTTCAAAGTGTACACAATAGGAAACCAGACCAATATTGGATATAAAATTTTATAAAAATAAATATTATTTTTTTAGTTATACAAAACTTACAATTTCTCAGTTTGCGAAACTATCCAATAAACTAAGAAATTTCTCAATTTTTTCAGTATTAATTGGGAATATTATCAGTTTTTGATAAATTTCTCAATTTTTTTTCTAGTGTTAAAATTGATAATATTGTCAATTTTTTCATTTTTAAACCGATAATATTCTCAGTTTTGTACAGAAATGTTCCATGTAATTGTTTCGTCAACTAAGAAAATTTTCAATTTTATTAGTTTCGTAATTTAGATATTTCTCAATTTGTTTATATATGTTTATGTGTGAAAGAGATTTTATTTGTTTAAAATTTTAATTTATGATTAGAAATTAAGAATATTGTAAATTAACTTATTTTTTAATTTTTTAGACTAAGAAGCTTCTTCACACTAAAACATTTTTCAAATATATAAATTTCGTAGTTGCAAATCTTTTTTTTCTTTTTTCTTTTTCTTTTTTTTTTGGATCAAATTTATAGTTTTTTTAGTATAATTCCTCATTTTAAGTATGATTTTTTTTTTTTTTAACTTTACATGAAATTTTCTCTTAATTAACTCAACTCACTCCGTATATTTTATATAAAAAAATTAGACCAAGTAAATGTTATTGGCTAAGTAAGTTAAGAAAACTTACTATTAAAAATTGTAAATTTATAATATATATATATTTATTTATTTATATAATTTACATTTAATATTAGTCTAATTTGATAAATTTCATTGGATTGATTCCAGAAATATAAATTTTATCAAAAATAAATATATATTGTAAAAATTATGATATTTTAAAATTTTAAAAATCGAAATAAATGGCACATCGCTATGCTCTTTTATAAACTATTACAAATGACAAAGAAATATTGTTTGAATGGTAATTTCGTCTATTAAAAATTATGAGACTTGAATGAGTAAAAAATCTTATAGAGGACTTACAAAATCAAACTTGGGTAAATTACATTGACACCCCTTGAGATTTGGATTTAATACAAAATTCCCCTCTATATTTTAAAAATTACACTGCACTCCTTGTCAATGTTAGTCTTCTAACAGAAGTGACAAAAAATACATAATGACCACAATACCCCATACTAACACTGTAAAATTACTATATTGACCTGTACCGATTACCTTCTTTCATCTTTCTCATTTTCCCTCATCACCTCCATCCAAGTTCCAACCAACCCCCCATCAACCCCGATGGCGGCACCTTTACAACTACAGGCACAGAGCACTACCAATCCTCAACTCCAATCAACAACTGTAATCCTCATCACAAACATCATGACATTTCTTTCTCTATAACACCCATAGCAATGTGATGCACCATTATGGCCCCAATTAAGAGACTAAAGTTGTTGCAGACCACTAATAGCACAGAACCACCACCAATACTACTGATTTTTGTTGGGGTTGATTTGTTGTAGACTAATTATAGTACAGAGCTTATTAGTTTATATCATATCTAGAATCAAAACAAGAATCTTGTATCAAAGATAAAATGGGTTGATTTTATGGAAGTCCTTATAGACACCCCATTTTTGACCATTCTCAAGACTTGGACGTCATCGTTTGAACACTCGGTGATCATTCATATTCGTGTTCATTTTGAGATCCCGAAGGACTCGGCTACGCGCCTTGCCTTAGGATCTCTCGACTTGACTGTTTTGTGCTTGGTTGTGGACCAAGGACTTGTGATTTTTGCACTTGAGGGTAGGAAGTGGCTTTTTTAGCCATCCCTTAAACCCACCGGCCGTGGCATGAAGCCACCGGCCTTGCTTTCTGTCTACCGACCAATTGTTTGGTTGGTCGGCCATTTATTTGGCCGATTGTCTCTTTTTCTGGCCGGTGCCTCCTTTTTGCCTTTTTCAGGTATTGTGCATGCCAGCTGTGCCAGCTGGAGTGCACGGACCTTGTCCTCCATACACGTGTATGGAGGACTTGCATCCTTTGCACCCTTTTACTCTTAGCTTCTTGAAGAAGCTTAGACCCTTTGTCTTAGCTTCCTCCAGGAGGTTGAACCCTTTGTCTTAGCTTCCCCAAGAAGCTTGGACCTTTGGTCTAGCTTCTTGAAGAAGCTTGACCTCTTTACCTTAGCTTCTCTAAGAAGCTTTGGTCCTTGTTTTGTTCTAAAAAAGGAGGCCTCTCCTTCCATTAGAGAGGTTCAGCAAATCAGACATATATATCTCATATATCACTCTCTCTCTATATATCTTCCTCTCTCTCTACATTTGTGTGTGTTAGAGTGTCCAAAAGGGTGTTTTGTTCTTAGTTTTGCACTAAAACACCTAGTGTTACACCATACTTCGGTTTTGGAGGTGTTGAGAGTTTGTTCTTGGAGTTTTGAGTGGGTTTTGATCAGAAGGAGAGGGCTGGAGTTGCTGTTCTTGAAGTGTTCTTCAAGGGTGAGCAATATTGCTTTATATTCCTCATTCTTGCACTAGCTTTTAACCTATCTTACATGCTGTTTTAAGCTTAGTGTATAACTAATAAAAGTTCTAATTTTTCATGTTTAAGATGTTTCATTAAAGTCATGTTGGCATTTGGGTTGTCCTCCCCCTCTTAGGCCTTGTTTGGCCCTTTTTGTGCCTTCTTTGTTCGAGCTTTGGAACTTTCGTATATTGGCCTTCTCACCACTGAAATCTAGAGGATTTTCAGCGGTGGTGAAGGAGTTTTGAGGCCTTGCATAGGGGAGGGACACCCCTCTCCCCTTATGTCTCATATGCTTGTGTTTTTGGCTCATAAAGGTAGCATGCATGTTTAGTTGGTTTTAGCTCCATCTCAGAGGCTTTTGGGTGTTATTTGGTCATATTATGCCTCCGTTTTTGGTCGGATTGATAGTCCATTGCATGCATCATACACTTGCTTTGTAATCCTCTTTATTGTCATAACATGCGTCTTGTCTTTTGACCACCATGTTCACATGTTTTGGCTTAGCTTTGTAAAGTTTTTAGTCACGTTTTACCATGCTTGAGGTCTAACTTTGGTTGTCTTAGCCATGTTTCCCATGCTTTGTATAGCTTCTTTGCATTCTAGCTTGTAGGCTTTGAGTGTGTGAGTCATGAGCATGCTTTGCTTGAGCCATTTCAGTGATTTGGAATCACTTATCATGTTATTTCAGTCTATGTTTTATGCTTATATACTTGCATCTACCACCCTTTCAACGTCTTGAAGAGTTGTGGTCTTATGCTCCATGTTTGGGCCATTGTGCATGCCTTTTTGTTTAAGTCATTTAGATGCCATCTAAGTGGATTTTGGGGGACATTTTGGCATATTATAACTCTGTTTTTCATCACATAATCCATGCCATGTTTGGTTGTGATAGTTATAGTAGAATGCTCCCTTTTGTGGCCTTAAATGCCCTTTGTTTTGGGCCCATTTCTTAGCATGTTTTGACCCCATCCAATGTATGTCCTAGCCTTATTTTGGTCTACCTTAGGACTGATTTAAGTCATTTTGGCTCTTTGAGGCTTGGTTGGTATGACCATGGCTTGAACCATTTTGTTAGCCTCAAGTTTTGGCCTTCATTGCATACCTTACTTGCATGGTTTGGGTGATTTGGCATCATCCCTTGCACATTTTCAGAAATTTTCATGCTTGCCATTTGTCCATGCTAGTCTCTTTTGAATGTGTTTAAAAGTTCCCTCTTCATGTTTAGGTGATAGGCTAATTAGCATGCTTGTTTGCTTTACATTTTGGTGCCTTCACCCATCACTTTTGGCCACTGTTTATGGCAAGGCTGAGGTCTGCCCTTTGTGGTTTAAGTCCACCATTGCATGTTTGTTGCGTATTGGTTGCATATTTGGTTCATTGTGTGTTGTCACATGCTAGTTCCATTACATATTTTTCCATGTTTGCTACATTGCATTTTGCATGCTTGACATATTGCACATTTGCATGTTTAGTTTGCATTACATTTGGCATGCTCTGCTAACTTAGCCTCATGTTGCATACTTGAGCCATTTTACATATTTGAGCCATATCGCATACATACATTGCATTGTTCTTGGTTTGGGGTGTTAAACTAAACATGAGGAATAAGGTGTGTTCGTACTTAAAGTGACAAAACACGTCTCAATCCTCAGTCGCCGACGCCCTTGATCTCAAAATGATAGGGCGTGAAGCATTCATTTGTTTTGTTGCATGCATTTACATTGATTTGCAAACTTGGTACCTTTGGCCATCATGCGTCGAAATGCGTGATTGGTGGCCCGAGTACCGAGGGCCACACTCCCTTGAGATCATAGCATGATAGGAAGGGTGGCTATGCACATACTATCTTGAAAATTCCATGCCATGCACTGTCTGTCCTCTGTTGCAGCAAAACCAGTATTCTACAGAAAGAAATGGTCGGCCGTCCACATTCACTACCGACCGACCATCACTGTCAAGCTGGTGATCCAATCTTTGGCTGATGGCCACATTTTCATGGCCGGTAATGTTCTATCTTGGCCGGTGGCATCCCAAAGTGTGCAAGGAGTGTTTCAGAAGCATCACAAATGTTTTCATGGTTCTCAGAGGTGCAGAATAGTGTAAATAGAGGCAACAGTGGCATGGCGACGGGTTTCCGAGCGAGGCGAATCGAGCATGCATCATCCAAGCATTCCAAGGCGGAGCTGCGGCGGCCTCTTTACTGCTTTAGTTGACTAGTTAATTTGTTAATTAGTTAAGTGGTTGCGTAATATTTAATTAGCTTGTTAGTTAATTAAGTTTGTATTATTCTTTCAGACCCTCCGAGCGAGGGCAATTGTGTAATAAGTGTGCGTGAGTGTGTGTATGTCTTCCAACCCCACGTCTTTCTCCCTTTTATTTACTAGCTTATGATGGTTAGATTAGGGCCTGTTTCAATTAGCATACTTATGCTTGCATGTTTGCATCTATTCATCTGTCCTGCATGCACCGGGCTCGGCGCATCATGCTGACTGCATTGTATTTCAATTCCAAATTGAATACATGTTATCTATTGCATCTCATATGCCATCTTAGAGTAGCCGAGCCTATCTTAAGTTGCCTTTTTGCATGTGTTGCATTAGGCATCTCAGCATAACTAAGATCATGCATTGATTACTAACTAGTTTTTGTTTTGGCTCGGAGTACTCGGTAAGTGTTTATGTTTTAGTATCCTTGCATGCGTGTGAGTGATTGCCATGATAGCATGCTTACCATGAGGCTATATGCTTATGTGATATAACTGCCTGAATGCCTGTGGGTGAAGGTTGGGTTGCTTGAGTTGGAATAATTCGTCGAAACCCGTGTTTTAGCCTACTTGCAAGTAGCAAACTTCAATCTATTTTTCGAAACAAACGGATATACGATGCTTTGTTCCAACTTAGGCAATCTAGTCTGTAATTGTTTTGCTGTGCGCATCACGTAATAATTCTAGGCTAATAAACCGGAAAAAGAGCACATAATGTTTTCAAAAATCGATATCATGGTTAGTAAAAGCCGATCATTGATCGGGCGAGCGGGGGTGCTCATAGCTGACCTTCCCCAATCGTACCCAAGTTCCTGAGCCGAGGCAACTTTGGTGATGAGGGACACGTGGCCTTAGGCAACAAGTTAGGGTTTTCTAAATTTCCTAAAAATAAATATTTAGGTGGCGACTCTGTATCTGGCAAACCAGTCCATGTTTGACACTTTTTCCTTAAAAATCTGTTTTCCAAAACGATTTGCCGGATTTAGACTCTTTGGTGATTTATCAGTCTTGCATTGCACACTGCGAGTCCAGATTAAGAACCGTGACTATTTGAGTCCGTACTGTAGCATGAGGCCCACGGGCGCGTCTACAGTTTCTGGCGACTCTGCTGGGGATTTAGAAAACTTGACTCGAACTCATGATATCTTGTTTTGATTACACTTATGTGTTTCTTTGCATTGCATTTGCATTTGTGCGCCTAGGATACCGTGTTTGTCGTCTGCTATTCCTGAGCGGTTTGCCGGAGGCTCGCTTCGAGAAGCGTGCCATAAGGCTGACCGGTTACAGGCTCTGCCACGATGGGAACACAAACCTCGGTTTTACCGGGGCACCCTTTTGACTATTCGACCTAGTGCATATTCGGAATCCATAGTGACCATTCCAAGCTAGAACAGGTTGCTTACCCGATTATAGGTTGTTTGAAGCCGCTGCATGCGTAATGAAACCCTAGTTCCTGACAAAATAGGACAGGAAAACCCTACCCCAACATAGGGGTGTTTTGGCTCTCACTTGTTTGTTATGTGCTTTTAGAGTGTGTTTCTACAGGAACGCACGTATCAGTTTACAAGTTTGGGTATCAGGCCTAAGGGCACCAGTATCGGTATTTTGGAAATCAGTCATCTGCGGGTATCAGATTCAGATTTGGGGGCAGTAATTTGGAAACACCGATCAATGTTTGGGAACAGTATATTCAGCTTATCAACTGCGTGTTGTTATACCCAACTGTGTGTTGTGTTTATTTAAGCCGTTATGCTGTCCGTTTTCAGGTTGTTTATTTCCTTATTATTGCTTTATTTATCTTTTTGCTAGGTAGTTTAGCACAATTGCTTCCGACCAAGCAGATATTCCCCAAGCACTCTGGACTAGAGGTCGTCAACTCTATCGATCTGAGGATTTGGTAGATGGACAACCAGTGTTCTATTCTTTACCCCCGGTTGCTAGGCAAAGATCGAGAAAACGCAGTATATCGGTACCGAGATTGCCAGATCAGTGGTCATTGAACAGTCGGGTTGAGATTTCCGAGTCTATTACAGAGGCAAATACACCGGCAGTTCAGATAAATCAGGGCAGTATGTCAGGGATGGAAGACATGGTACGCCAGCTATAGGAGAGCATGAAAGCCATGCAGGAGGACGCTGTTCGTCAAGCAGAATTTGCCAAACAGCAGGCTGTTGTTATGGCCCAACAAGCAGAGCTAATTACCCGGTTATAGCAGCAAACTGGAGCATCCACTTCACACCAGGCTCCTCCCCCAACAAGAGTCCTAATACTTGAGGAGACGGCGAATGTTCAGAATGCCCAAGAGGATACAGACATCCCAACGGGGCCAGCTCTGCCCCCGATTCTACCTCAACTATCTAAGGCACCCACGCCTATTAATCAACCAGAGTCTCCCTTTGAGTTCGAGGTGGACCCTATAGCGTTGAAGTTGAGCAAGCTTGAAAGGTTGTTCAAGAAGTCCTAAGGGGTAAAGTCCATCCCAGATATTGAGGACGGGTATACCGACACGGCTGTGACGCTGCCAGATCGGTTCAAGATGCCACAAATTGACCGCTTTGACAGGTCCGGGGATCCCATGGTGTATCTACGTTTGTTTTCGGACATACTAAGGCCGATGGGCCTCACTAGACTACAGAAGCTTTCATTGTTTGGCCGGACCCTGTCGGGTGTAGCGACCATCTGGTACGCAAAATTGGAAGACGTTGTCAAGCGGAATTGGGATGAGATGGCCGAGGCTTTCATTGCACAGTACTCCTATAACACGCAAATCGAGATTATAACCCGTGATCTCGAGACAACAAGGCAGGAGCCTAAGGAGAGCTTTTTTGAGTTCGTAACTCAGTGGAGGGCCAAGGCCTCAATGATGACCCTAAGGCCCACTGATAAAGATCAAATTTGGATGATTGTGTGCAATCTCCAGCCTAAGCTTATGCAAAAAATGATTGTCCTCCCCTTCCCCACCTTTTCAGATCTGCACGAGATAGGGGTACAAATCGAGGATGCTTTGAAACAGGGCTTGATTGACAATGACAGAGAGCAGCCCAGGAGAACCTTCAACAACCGCAGTATGAATGCAGGCACAAGCAGTGGTGCAGCTGCCAGATCTCAGGAAGTAAGCATGGTCACCGCCAACACCCCAAGAACCTTTGCAGCTACGCCATTTACCGGTGCGTCCGATAGTAGTTCGTAAACAGCCAGATACCCACCCAAAAGCCAAAGAACCTTTGCTCCACTATATATGCCCCTGTCCAAAGCTCTGGGGGTTTTAATCAGAAAAGGACACTTGAAGCCCCTAAAGCCGCGGCCATTGCCAAAAAAACTCCCCCTTCCCATAACCCAACCAAATATTGCTCATTTCACCAACAGCATGGTCATGACACCGACCAGTGCTTCCGATTACGCCATGAGATTCAGGATCTCGTTGATAATGAGGTGATCGTACCTCCAAAGAAACCCAATGTCACAACCAACCCTCTCCCATCACACAACCAAGCTCTACCTCCCAAACGCATCAACTTTATCCATATCGGGGTTACGGCATACGACCCCAGCATATACATCACTTCTTCCAATCTACCCAAGCCGGAGGTGCTCCTTCCTGACGGCACTAACTTGTGCATGTTGGACATCTCCAGAACCCAACCCGAACCAATGATGGTGACTGTCGAAGATAGAACAGGGGAGACTTCAGTGGAGAATGGGATTGTTGAGTCAGAATCTGAGAAATCTGGGAGTTTTGCTGAGGAGGTATACAGTCCGAGTGGCTACATTCTGTCAGTAGGCCAGGTTGGGCCAAATCTGGAATTACCGGCAGGGGCAGAGCTTTGTGTGATACAGGAGGATGGATTTGGTCAGAGGATAGATGACTTGGCGGCTGTGGAGGGGCATTTTGCTAACCTCTAGTTTTTCAATGAACAAGATCCAGAGGGCGTGGCAGTCAACTGGTCTGATTTTGAAGAGTCAGCAGAGGTTACCGGGTGGCTTGATGACCTACCGGACGTTGTTGAAGAATCTCAGTTGGAACAGGGCCCGACAGGGGCAAAGACATCAATTGTGGCCGGAAGGCCCGAAGATTAGAATACATCACCGGAGAGCGCCGGTGCCAAGAATTTCGCTCAGAATCTGGGCATTTTGGATACAGGGAATTTTGAACAGCAGACTACATTGACGCAGCTAGACAGGAAAGAAGTGAAGACTCTGAGAGAACCAGGAAAGCCAAAGCCCCTGTGGGGACTGAAAGTGCTGTATGCACAGGAACAGAGGGTGTTACGAATGCGTGGACAGAAAGTACCATGAGTACAAGGACAGTGGTAACGAAGCCAGACAGGTGTCTGTTGGCTGCCGATGGAATATGGTGGGAGGACGATGATCTATGTCTTACCCACACAGATGAGGACTGGGGGAGCAATCAACCAGACGATACCTGGTACATCGGCAAAGTCAATCATATGACTAGGAGCGGGCGGTATTTTAAGCCCCCGCATTTAGACCAACCAGAAGCGTCCAGGAAAGACAAGGAGGCCGAGAAACAAAAAAGAGAAGCAACTCTAAGAAGAGGTTGTACTGAAGCAGCTAAAAAAGATACAAGCAGACATCTCCATCTGGGGACTGCTTATGGCTTCGCGAGTATATAGACAGGCCGTCCTATCAGCAATGCATAAGGCCAAGCTCTTAATAGAAACCACGCCGGAACAACTGGTGGGATTGGTCTTTTCAGGAGGAGCTTCCCCGATGTTGACCTTCTCCGACAAAGAATTGCCACCCGAGGGTGCGAATCACAACAAGCCACTCTACATCTCTGTGGAGTGTAAGAACAAATGGATACCGGTGGTTCTTGTTGATACCGGATCCGCCATCAACGTGTGCCCAGCGAGGACAGCCTAGGCAATCGGATTGAAACCCGCAGACTTTGCGCCAACCACCCAGGTGATAAGGGCGTATGATAACACAAGTAGAGAGATGAAGGGGACCGTGCAAATTCAAACCAAGGTTGGTCCGGGACAACATGAGATAGACTTTCACGTCCTGGAAGTTCCTGTAACCTTCAATCTACTTTTGGGGCGGCCGTGGTTGCACCAGGTAAAGGCAATTTCGTCCACCTTGCACCAGATGTTGAAGTATCCCCATGGGAAGGGGGTGACCGTTGTTTTCAGAAATTCGTCGATCCATCCACCGCCAGAAGTATCTACGCCGGTTTTGGAAATCGAACATGGTATGAAGGATGTGTTCTTGTCGGGTTTTACCTTAGCCGAGGCTTGGGTTGTGCAGAACATCATGGCTGTTAATGAGGGGGTCTATGTTAGTGCTCAATCAGTATACCTCATGAACAAGCTCCAACACATCCCCGGGATGGGATTAGAGAAGAGTGGCCGGAAGGGCGTTGCAGCATTGGCTGAAGTGCCACACAACCCATATACCTTTGGCTTGGGTTATCTCCCCACCAAAGAGGATTGGGTGAGAAAAGGTAAGGAAATGGCTGGGAGAGCTAGAGCGAAGTAGGCAGGGAAGCCTTTTGAGTTGATGCACCGGCCCATTCAGGGTACCCTAAACGGACGCTTCGTCCGGGAAGGGGAGGATTTTCCGTTCTGCGGCTTCCCAGAGCCATGGTTGAATGCGGAGAGGAAACACATGCTAGGTTTCGAGATTTTCTTCGACCTGCCGTTATCTGGGGATGATGTTGTGGAGGAGTAGATAGACCCATCAGCTGAGGTTGAGCAGTGTAAAAGTGTGGATTCTGAGAGCACTGAAATTGAAATAGGGGTAGCGCTAGCTTGTCTACTTTCAGATCCTCCGATCGAACAGGAGTGCTTGGGGGTAACTTCTCGATGTCTGTGATCGGGAATGAAACGGCTGCGGGCCTACCATGAAATATTTTGGATGCATCCATCGCACCCTTTCTCATCTGGGAGTACGAGGAGGGATTTTTGTCAGGCAGCACCGGGTCACGTAGTAAGCCAGAATCTGATTCCATCGAATCTGTTGAGTCGGAATCAAGTTCCAGCTCGTTTGAGTCTGAGTCCGATAATCCTGGGGGTGATAACCTGGATACCACAGTCCTGTCCAGGTCGTTTTTTTCTTTCTCTTTTGAGTCTGTTGTAACAGAAGAATCAGACGATTTGGAAATGCTTAATGAGAATGGAATGGATGTGATTTCTGAGTACTTTTCTGTGCCATTGATTTATTGTATTAATCAGGACTTTCAAAATTTTGATGAAAATGACGAGGAAGAAATTCCTCCGATTTTGCAACGCTTAATTGATCAAGAGCAGGAAAGATTTGTTAAACCTTTAGTTGATGAAATCACTACTGTTAATGTTGGTACTGAGGAGGACCGGCGGCTGGTCTAGATCGAGTCCACGTTGTCTTCGGAGGAACGCGAGCGCTTAGTCGCTTTATTAAAAGATTTCAAAGATGTTTTCACATGGTCCTACGAAGACATGCCTGGAATCGATCCTGAGATTGTACAGCACCGGATCCCTCTTGACCCAGAGGCTCGACCCATTAAACAGAAACTCAGAAGGATCCACCTGGACTGGGCCCTCAAGATTAAAGAAGAGGTCACCAAGCAAATCGACGCAGGGTTCCTGCTGGTATTCGAATACCAACTTGGTTGGCCAACATTGTTTCTGTGCCAAAGAAGGATGGCAGAATTCGGGTATGCGTGGATTTCAGGGATTTGAACGGAGCCAGTCTGAAGGACGACTTTTCTTTGCCGCATATTGATGAGTTAGTGGACTTTACAGCGGGGCATGCTTTGCTTTCGTTCATGGATGGATTCTCAGGCTATAATCAGATAGTGATGGCACCTGAAGACTAGGAGAAGACTGCTTTCACCACCCCGTGGGGACTTACTGTTACAGGGTGATACCATTTGGGTTGAAGAACGCTGGAGCTACATATCAACGGGCCGCGACCACAATATTGCATGACATGATCCACAAAGAGGTTGAGGTGTATGTGGATGACATGATTGTCAAGTCCAAAGAAAGAGAGGGCCACTACACCGCCTTGCAAAAGTTCTTCCAAAGGATCAGAGAATTTCAGTTGCAGCTGAATCCTCAGAAGTGTACGTTCGGTGTCACAGCAAGGAAAATGTTGGGGTTTCTGATTACACAGAGAGGCATCGAAGTCGACCCTTCTAAAATCAAGGCCATCTTAGAAATGCCACCACCAAGGACTGAAAAGGAGGCGCGAGGCTTTATGGGTAAAGTGCAATTCATAAGATGGTTTATCTCAAAATTAACCTTGACTTGTGAACCACTTTTTGATCTCCTAAAGAAAGGAAAGAAGTTCCAATGGGACGGCCGATGCCAAGCTGCTTTTGAACAGATCAAAGAATACTTACAGAACCCACCCGTGTTGTCACCGCCCGAGCTGGGAAAACCGTTGATTTTGTATCTTTCAATAACTGAGACTACGATGGGCTGCATGCTAGCATAGGAGTCTGAGGACAAGGTGGAGAAAGTTATCTACTATATGAGCAAGAAAATGCTGGATTACGAGACCCGCTACACTCCGTTAGAGAAGGCTTGTCTGGCCTTGGTATGGGCTACCAAGAAGCTGCGGCACTACCTGTTAGCTCACTCTGTAATGTTGGTTTCAAGATTAGATCCCATCAAGTATCTCTTCGAGAAATCGGCGCTTACGGGTAGGCTAGCTCGCTGATTGCTTTTGTTTTCCAAATTCGATCTGAAATATGTGACACGCAAGTCAGTCAAGGGAAGAACGGTAGCAAAGTTCTTAGCCGATCATCCAGTGGAAGGAGGTGAAGCAGTTGAGTACTTATTCCCAGATGAGGCCATTTTGCATATTGAAGACGAAACTTGGACGATGTACTTCGACGGAGCGTCAAACCAATACGGGTATGGGATAGGGGTGTTACTGATAGCACTCGACAATTCCTGTATTCCTCTAGCCTTCAAACTCTGATTCAAAGTCTCGAACAACGAAGCAGAGTATGAAGCATGCATTGCTGGTTTAGAGCGGCCTTGGAACTAGGAGCAAGACGATTGGACGTCATTGGGGACTCGAACCTTATTGTATCCCAAGCTAAGGGGGATTGGAAAGTCAAAGAGGAAAAGATGATAATGTACCACCAGACCTTGGACCTGCTGATTCCTCGGTTTGAGAAGCTAAACTTCACTCATCTACTAAGAGAAAACAATAGGTTTGCAGATTCACTAGCAACTCTATCTTCCATGATAGACATCCCTTCTGGAGTCCGGATACGTCCGATCATTATTGACCAGAAGTTTGCACTGGCCTACGAGTCGATTGCCGCCATAGAAGAAGTTCAAGATGAGAACCCCTGGTATTACAATATTTGGAACTTCTTGGAGAAAGAAGCATACCCACCAGGGGCAATGCCAAGGATAAAAGGGCGATCAGAAGAATGGTCGTTCAGTTCATCATCTGCGGGGGTAAATTATACAAGAGAGGTCATCTGGAAATGCATAAGTTGTGCGTCAATGCCGAAGAATCAAAGCGCCTAATGGAGGCCATCCATGGAGGAGAATGCGGAGCACACGTGAACGGGGTAATGCTGACCCGAAAAATCCTCAGACAGGGTTACTACTGGTCCACCATGGAGGAGGATTGTATCGGCTTTGTTCGGCTATGCCACAAATGTCAGATCCATGCAAACCGCATGAACATCCCGTTGTCGAAGCTATACAATATGACTTCGCCATAGGCATTTTCAGTTTGGGGAATCGATGTGATCGGGGCTGTCACTCCAAAAGGGTCTAATGGGCATGAGTTCATTCTGGTTGCGATAGATTATTTTACAAAGTGGGTTGAGGCCCAATCTTATGCGGTGTTGAAAGCGTCGCACGTTGCAAAGTTTATCAGGAACAACATCATCTGTCGCTATGGAGTCCCGAACGAGATTATCTCAGATAATGGTTCCCACTTCAAAAAAGAGGTGATCGACTTGTTAGAGAAATACAACGTGACTTTTCATAAGTCATCCATATATCGGCCACAGACCAACGGAGCAGTTGAGGCCGCCAACAAGAATGTCAAGCGTATTTTACAGAAGATGGTGGAAACCTACCGAGACTAGCCAGATAAGCTGCCATTTGCTCTGTGGGGCTACCGGACTTTAATTAGAATTTCTACTGGGGCGACTCCGTATTCATTGGTTTATAGGATGGAGGCCGTTCTACCTATTGAAATTGAGGTTCCGTCATTAAGAGTGCTGGCTGAGTGTCAGATAGCCGAGGCAGACTGGCAGCAGAGCAGATTTGAGAAACTCATGCTCTTTGATGAAAGAAGACTGAAAGCACTGTACCACGTTTAAGGTTATCAACGAAGAATCGCCAGGGCTTTCAACAAGAAGGTTAAGTCCCGAAATTTGAAGGAAGGAGATTTGGTACTCAAAGACAACCGAGCTCCCATCCATGACCCTAGGGGCAAGTTCAGACCCAATTGAACTGGTCCCTACATCATTAAGTCCATTTGGTCGGGAGGAGCTGTCGTTCTGATGGACCTAGATGGCCTAGAATTCTCACAACCGATCAATATAGACAAGTTGAAGAAATATTACCCTTCAGTGGCTCGCTAGGCCGAAAACCCGAAAGGGTGACCTAGGAAAAAGTTAGAGCATGAAAAATTTGAAATTATAAAAACTGAGCTCGCAAGGTTGAAAACCCGCAAAGGATGGCCTTGGCAAAAATTAGAGCGTAAAAGGAAAGTGAGAATACTCGAGTGAACCTGAGCTTGAACTACGTAAGGCTTGATTCCCATCTTTGGGATACGTAGGCAACTTCATCCTAAAATTCAGCCATAAACACTTCCCCAATCAACTTTGTCCATTTGATCATCTCGGTCATCTTTGTCTATTCAGCGTTCAAAAGCTCAGTTGTGATCTCTGGTGCAGTGCTATTCAAACTAGGGGCAACTTTCCAGTTGCTGGGATCCGGGGTTGTGCATCTCAGCGATAAATCTCAGGCGTGTCCAGTTCTGATCCATATCGAAAATGGTTTTGAAAAGTTTTAATAAAAGTTGATTTCGCTCAAATTAATCTTTTACAACTTAGACCATTTTTAGACTAAACGGAAAATTTTCAGTACCCACAACCTTCAATTTTATTGATTTCAATACAGAGTTCTCCTGCTCTTGCATACAAATTGAAGTTGTTTTTCATTACATTCATAAACAAAACTTGAAAGTTCTGCTTAAAGTAAATAAATCTGGGGCATAAATGAGTCAAGTGTTCCTGCGGCCCCTCCCAGAGCTGGTCGAAGCCTCTGATGCCAAATTGGGCCCAATCTGCACCTCTTCATTAAGCCAATCTATGCACTCATCAGATAAAGTGCAACTGAAAGTGGGAGCGAGGGCCAAGAGTTCTCTAGTCCTCCATGTTGCAGCATGCCGAGCAAGCTGCGCACCTCGGATCGGGAATGCGGCTGGATACTCTATCCCCTCTGCCGGGCAAGTCTAATCATAGCCGAACTGGCGCTGGAACCGGAACGGGAAGTAGAATACACAGTGAGTCAAGCCAATCAACTAAATCCCGGTCTACCGGGACATGCTGTAGTTCATTGCTGGTAGGTCGAGCTAGGGACACCGCCAAGCAATGCGGTCTGCGGACAAATTGCACATCCAGTCGAACCACCATCCCTCATCTAGGGCGTCAATTAGACGACGTCGAAAGAAGTAGCCGCGAGCTGAGTATACTGGGCAAGAGTCCACAACCTGTAACTTATCCATCAACCACACCTGGGGAGGGATGAAAAATGAGAGAATAAAGAATAAAGAGATGTACGATGAGAGAAAAAGTAAGAAAAGGGTTTTTGTGAGAAAAACCGAGCCTGAGGGCTGAGTGATGTAAGCAATATATATGTGAGAAAATAGTGGGAAACATTACCTGCAACAGTAATGGACTCCCCGCAAACCTGGTCGTCTCTCGGTGATGAAAAGCATCCAAGCCCATCAATGTCTCGACCAAAGACATGGCAATGCAGCTTTTGCCCTCCTTTAAGCTTTGAACAACCTCGATCAACCGGACACTAGATCCTCCGGAGCCTGAGGCAAGCAAGAAATGAGATAGCATGCACAAACAAAGGGCGTGTCGCCGAAAACCTTGCCAATGATGGTCACCGCGGTCACCGGCATTGGAAAACCGACAAATTAAACTCGGAACGTCCAGCATTCCGTCACAAATCAAAGATCAAGCGTCGTGCATAGTGAGTCTACACATTCACCTTAAGGCTTGGGCGTGGCCGAAGCGAAATTGGGGCAAGATTTCCTCGTTGCACACGGATTCCATCAAAGCTTGGAAATCTTCGAAGGTAGGACACACCTCTTGCCTGCCAAAGCTAAAGACATGTGTTACCGGATTCCAAAACCTCGCCGCAGCATGGGGAAACGGAAAGTGCAGCGGAGTGCGACTTAGCGTGAATAGTGCATTTATGCCAAAGCCCCGGAAATTCAGCTTTTCCGAGCCATCCAAGTTGGCAATCCAAGTTGTGAGATTTTGGGTAAGAAACTCCTCCATTTGGTGTAAACCAGTGCTGAAATGAGGAAAACTACGAGGCTAAGGTTTTTGTAAAGGGTAAGGTTTTGAGTGAAAGACAGGTGTCAACGTTCTAGAGGTCCTTACCATTTTTGGCCGGTCGACCAAAAGTAGTGCCGACCGACCATCTATTTTGGCCGATCGGCTAAAATATTGGCCAATTCAATCAATTTCGGCCGGTGATGTCTCCCTTTGGTCAGTGGCCTTTAATTGTGCTCTAAGCCGAATAAGTGTTAAGCATGATGAAAAACTGGTGATCGACACCACTTCCAATGCCTTCTGATAATGTTTTTGCGAACTAACACTTGTTACTTCGTCTTGTCTATCTAGTTGTATTTTACATCCTTTAAGTCTTTGCTTTGCTTATCGAGTTATATTTACAGTTAGTTAGCTTATCGAGCTCTTTGTTTTGATTATCGAGTTGTTTTTGTCCTTACTCGGTTCACTACCTGATTATTACGTTACAAGTGCCTAATTTTCAAACAAAGGTTCAAATCTCTTTTACATTATTGTGTAATGTGATGCAATGCATAAAATATAGCGCTTTTTGAACGAAATAGTTGTTTCATTTCCATCATGTCTTTTGCAAAAAGTACGTGGTTTTGAGAAAGTGAAACCTGCCTGAGGCAACGCAATGTGCTTAAACTACCAGTAAAACGAAAAGTAAAGCAAAAAGGGACAGGAGTAGCAAAGTGTCTGGATTAATACCGGTGGCCACCCCTTGTGGTCGATACACCTCCCACGCCCTTGTTCGGGTCAATTATGTGGTTTGGCGCATTCATTACTCAGGACAGTGCAAGAAAGCGCACTTTTGAACTCTAGTAGGCCTTCGTGTTGACCTTGAGCCGTGTTTTCTATGAGCGATGCTCGGTGCGTGCGGGGAATATCCTTTCTCGTATCCTTTTGGTATTTTGCGAATTCCACAAATCGCTTCAATTATGTGTTATTACGTTGCTTCGTTTTGACTTTGACAAAACACGCTCGTTACGCGTCTTGTGTTGAACGATGCCTCGTTTTGAAGTTGCTTTTCAACATCATGAATAGCATGCCTTTACCATGCTTCAGTTGAATTGCACCGTTCTCTCATTCTCGCATTGTTACACACATTGCATGCGTTGTCGCGTCGTACTTTACTTATATATGTTCAAGTTCCTATACACATTGCATGCATTGTCGCGTCGTGCTTTACTTATATGTGTTCAAGTTCCTATACACATTGCATGCATTGTCGCGTTATGCTTTACTTATATATGTTCAAGTTCCTATACACATTGCATGCGTTATCGTGTTATGTTTTACTTATATGTGTTCAAGTTCCTATACATATTGCATGCGTTGTCGCGTATTGCTTTACTTATATGTGTTCAAGTTTCTACACACATTGCATACGTTGTCGCGTTATGCTTTACTTATATGTGTTCAAGTTCTTTCATTTCCACATATTGTACACGTTGTCGCATGTGTTTTACTTACATATGTACATTTCATTCTTGCTATACACATATTGTACATGTTGCCACATGTGTTTTACTTGCATATGTACATTTCATTCCTGATTTACACATTACATGCGTTGTCGCACATGCTTTACTTACATGTGTATACTTATCAATTGCCTTACATATTGTACATGTTGTCGCATGTGCTTTACTTACATATGTACGTTTTATTCTTCGCGTTACCCATTGTACGTGTTGTCGCATGTGCTTTACTTACATGTGTATACTCTTCCTCACCTCCACACATCGTACACGTTGTCATGTGTACTTTACTTATATGTGTTTGTGTCTTCATAGCCTGGTTATGCTTATTTCAAATTGCATTGTTATACACACACTCGGGTTGCGTTGTTATGCACTCCTTTCACCCGCATTGTCATACACCCCTTCGCTTGCATTGTCACGCATTTTCAATTGCGTTGTTATGCACACTTCTAACAATATTGTACCTGTTAAGTTTTCTTTCTCTTACAGGCACAATATTGTATGTACGGTTCGTTTGAAGCTGGCACGACCAGACGAACCGCACAGGTACTGTATTCTCCGCGTGAAACGTAGCGAGAATTACATAATTCTCTTGCATCCTTTCGTCATTGTAATGTAGTTTGGTTTTCGGCTTGCTTAAAACTGTTGCTTTTATTGTATGTATTTACTTCGTTACAGCTCTCTTTGCATGATTATAAGTTATGCTCGGCTTTGTGCATTGTTCTTGCATTTTGCCCCTACCTTCGGGCGCATACCTTTGTCTGTAGCTTGTATGCTTTGTTTAAGTCTTCGGCCTCGTCGAAAATGGGTCGTCTTTGGGCTTTGACACTCACTCCCATCATTGTTATGACTTTCGAGTTCTGTCAAAAAGGGGCAACTGTAGACACCCCATTTTTCACCGTTCTCAAGACTTGGACGTTATCGTTTGAACACTCGGTAATCATCCATATTCGTGTTCATTTTGAGATCCCGAAGGACTCGGCTACGCGCCTTGCCTTAGGATCTCTCGACTTGACTGTTTTGTGCTTGGTTGTGGACCAAGGACTTGTGGTTTTTGCACCTGAGGGTAGGAAGTGGCTTTTTTAGCCATTCCTTAAACCCACCGGCCGTGGCATGAAGCCATCGGCCTTGCTTTCTGTCTACTGACCAATTGTTTGGTCGGTCAGCACAGATATTTGGTCGGTCGGCCATTTATTTGGCCGATTGTCTCTTTTTCTGGCCGGTGCCTCCTTTTTGCCTTTTTCAAGTATTGTGCATGCCAGCTGTGCCAGCTGGAGTGCACGGACTTGTCCTCCATACACGTGTATGGAGGACTTGCACCCTTTGCACCATTTTGCTCTTAGCTTCTTGAAGAAGCTTAGACCCTTTGTCTTAGCTTCCTCCAGAAGGTTGAACCCTTTGTCTTAGCTTCCCCAAGAAGCTTGGACCTTTGGTCTAGCTTCTTGAGGAAGCTTAACCCCTTTACCTTAGCTTCTCTAAGAAGCTTTGGTCCTTGTTTTGTTTTATAAAAGGAGGCCTCTCCTTCCATTAGAGAGGTTCAGCAAATCAGACATATATATCTCATATATCACTCTCTCTCTCTATATTTTCCTCTCTCTCTACATTTGTGTGTGTTAGAGTGTTCAAAAGGGTGTTTTGTTCTTAGTTTTGCACTAAAACACCTAGTGTTACACCATACTTCGGTTTTGGAGGTGTTGAGAGTTTGTTCTTGGAGTTTTGAGTGGGTTTTGATCAGAAGAAGGGGGCTAGAGTTGCTGTTCTTGAAGTGCTCTTCAAGGGTGAACAATATTGCTTTATATTCCCCATTCTTGCACTAGCTTTTAACCTATCTTACATTTTGTTTTAAGCTTAGTGTATAACTAATAAAAGTTCTGATTTTTCATGTTTAAGATGTTTCATTAAGGTCATTTTGGCGTTTGGGGTTGTCCTCCCCCTCTTAGGCCTTGTTTGGCCCTTTTTGTGCCTTCTTTGTTCGAGCTTCGGAACTTTCGTGTATTGGCCTTCTCACCACTGAAATCCAAAGGATTTTCAGTGGTGGTGAAGGAGTTTTGAGGCCTTGCATAGGGGAGGGACACCCCTCTCCCCTTATGTCTCATATGCTTGTGTTTTTGGCTCATAAAGGTAGCATGCATGCTTATTTGGTTTTAGCTCCATCTCAGAGGCTTTTAGGTGTTATTTAGTCATATTATATCTCTGTTTTTGGTCAGATTGATAGTCCATTGCATGCATCATACACTGGCTTTGTAATCCCCTTTATTGTCATAACATGCGTCTTGCATTTTGGACCACCATGCTCACATGTTTTGGTTTAGTTTTGTGAAGTTTTTAGTCATATTTTACCATGCTTGAGGTCTGACTTAGGTTGTCTTAGCCATGTTTCCCATGCTTTGTATAGCTTCTTTGCATTCTCGCTTGTAGGCTTTGAGTGTGTGAGTCATGAGCATGCTTGCTTGAGCCATTTCAGTGATTTGGAATCACTTATCATGCTATTTCAGTCCATGTTTTATAGGGGTGAGCATGGTCCGGATTGGACCGGATTGGGATAAAACCAAGACCAATCCGTTATTTACGGTTCTTAAAAAATTGGAACCAATCCAATCCGTTTAAATCATGGAACCAATCCGAACCAATCCATTTAAATACGGATTGGATCGGTTTAGGACCACGGATTCACATAATTAAATAACAAAAATATATATATAACACTTGAATTTCATAAAAATATAAACATAGCGCTATATTAGTTCCATAACAGCAACATGTTTTTCTATAATAACGACATACTGTTCTAGAATTTAAACAACCATAAGAAAACTGGTTTCACCATAAGTATTTAGACCATTGCAAATTAAAACTTAAAACTAACAAACAAAAGTAATAAAAGAAGATATTATACGATTTTAGGTTTGAGTTTAGATTTTACATAGAATAAGAAAAGATACTATGGGGGAGGATGTATAATAAAAATATAGACTATTTGTATACGGTCCGGATCGGTTCCAATCCGGAACCGTGGGATTCAATCCGGAACCAATCCGTGAACTACGGATTTTTAATTATTCAATCCGGAACCGAACCACGGATTCAAAAAACCAATCCAAACCTATCGGATTGGACTGGACTGGATCGGATTACGGATTTCACGGATTCCTTGCTCAGCCCTAATGTTTTATGCTTATATACTTGCATCTACCACCCTTTCAATGTCTTGAAGAGTTGTGGTCTTATGCTCCATGTTTAGGCCATTGTGCATGCCTCTTTGTTTAAGTCATTTAGATGCCATCTAAGTGGGTTTTGGGGGACATTTTGGCATATTATAACTTTGTTTTTCATCACATAATCCATGCCATGTTTGGTTGTGATAGTTGTAGTAGAATGCTCCCTTTTGTGGCCTTGAATGCCCTTTGTTTTGGGCCCATTTCTTAGCATGTTTTGATCTCATCCAATGTATGTCCTAGCCTTATTTTTGGTCTGCCGTAGGACTGATTTAAGTCATTTTGGCTCTTTGAGGCTTGGTTGGTATGACCATGGCTTGAACCCTTTTGTTAGCCTCAAGTTTTGGCCTTCATTGCATACCTTACTTGCATGGTTTGGGTGATTTGGCATCATCCCTTGCATATTTTCAGAGATTTTCATGCTTGCCATTTGTCCATGCTAGTCTCTTTTGAATGTGTTTAAAAGTTCCCTCTTCATGTTTAGGTGATAGGCTAATTAGCATGCTTGTTTGCTTTACATTTTGGTGCCTTCACCCATCACTTTTGGCCACTGTTTATGGCAAGGCTGAGGTCTGCCCTTTGCGGTTTAAGTCCACCATTACATGTTTGTCGCGTGTTGGTTGCATATTTGGTTCATTGTGTGTTGTCACATGCTTGTTCCATTACATATTTTTCCATGTTTGCTACATTGTATTTTGCATGCTTGACATATTGCACATTTGCATGTTTAGTTTGCATTACATTTGGCATGCTTTGCTAACTTAGCCTTATGTTGCATACTTGAGCCATTTTACATATTTGAACCATATCGCATACATACATTGCATTGTGCTTGGTTTGGGGTGTCAAACTAAACATGAGGAATGAGGTGTGTTTGTACTTAAAGTGACGAAACACGTCTCAATCCTCGGTCGCCGACGCCCTTGATCTCAAAATGATAGGGCGTGAAGCATTCATTTGTTTTGTTGCATGCATTTACATTGATTTGCAAACTTGGTACCTTTGGCCATCATGCGTCGAAATGCTTGATTGGTGGCCCAAGTACCGAGGGCCACACTCCCTTGAGATCATAGCATGATAGGAAGGGTGGCTATGCACACACTGTCTTGAAAATTCCATGCCATGCACTGTCTGTCCTCTGTTGCAGCAAAACTAGTATTCTGCAGGAAGAAATGGCCGGCTGTCCACTTTCACTGCCGACTGACCATTACTGTCAAGCCGGTGATCCAATCTTTGGCCGATGGCCACATTTTCATGGCCGGTAATGTTCTATCTTGGCCGGTGGCATCCCAAAGTGTGCAAGAAGTGTTTCAGAAGCATCACAAATGTTTTCATGGTTCTCAGAGGTGCAGAACAGTGTAGACAGAGGCAACAGTGGCATGGCAACGGGTTTTCGAGCGAGGCGAATCGAGCATGCATCATCCAAGTATTCCGAGGCGGAGCTACGGCGGCCTCTTTATTGCTTTAGTTGACTAGTTAATTTGTTAATTAGTTAAGTGGTTGCGTAATATTTAATTAGCTTGTTAGTTAATTAAGTTTGTATTATTCTTTCGGGCCCTCCGCGCGAGGGCAATTGTGCAATAAGTGTGCGTGAGTGTGTGTATGTCTTCCAACCCCACGTCTTTCTCTCTTTTATTTACTAGCTTATGATGGTTAGATTAGGGCATGTTTCAATTAACATACTTATACTCGCATGTTTGCATCCATTCATCTGTCCTGCATGCACCAGGCTGGGCGCATCATACTAACTGCATTGTATTTTAATTCCAAATTGAATACATGTTATTTGTTGCATCTCATATGCCATCTTAGAGTAGCCGAGCCTATCTTAAGTTGCATTTTTGCATGTGTTGCATTAGGCATCTTAGCATAACTAGGATCATGCATTGATTACTAACTAGTTTTTGTTTTGGCTCGGAGTACTCGATAAGTGTTTATGCTTTAGTATCCTTGCATGCGTGTGAATGATTGCCATGATAGCATGCTTACCATGAGACTATATGCTTATGTGATATAACTACCTGAATGTCTGTGGGTGAAGGTTGGGTTGCTTGAGTTGGAATAATTCGTCGAAACCCGTGTTTTAGCCTACTTGCGAGTAGCAAACTTCAATCCATTTTTCGAAACAAACGGATATACGATGCTTTGTTCCAACTTAGGCAATCCAATCTATACTTGTTTGTTGTGCGCATCACGTAGTAATTCTAGGCTAATAAACCGGAATAAGAGCACATAATGTTTTCAAAAATTGATATCATGGTTAGTAGAGGCCAATCTTCGATCGGGCGAGCGGGGGTGCTCATAGCTGACCTTCTCCAATCGTACCCAAGTTCCCGAGCCGAGGCAACTTTGGTGATGACGGACACGTGGCCTTAGGCAACGAGTCAGGGTTTCCTAAATTTTCCAAAAATAAATATTTAGGTGGCGACTCTATATCTGGCAAAGCAATCCATGTTTGGCACTTTTTCCTTAAAAATATGTTTTCCAAAAAGATTTGCCGGATTTGGACTCTTTGGTGATTTATCAGTCTTGCATTGCACACTGCGAGACCAGATTAAGAACCGTGACTATTTGAGTCTGAACTGTAGCATGAGGCCTACGGGCGCGTCTACAGTCTTGTGAATTTTTTGGAAGGGATGATGGGTGGTAGTGGTGGTTAGATCAATTGGATTCGCAGAAATAGAGTGAGAGAGAACGAAGCAGTAAATAAGAAGGGGATCGAGAATGGTGGCTACCCCGAAAAGCGTAGTCATACTACTAAATCGAAGGCCATAATGTGGTGTGGAGGAGATAGAGGAGGAAGGAGACGGTGGTGACAGTGTGGTGAGGCGACAGTGGCCATAATGGACAACCACAAATATAGTGTTATTGAGTTTAGATCTGATTATGGTTTTGCTTGTTGTGGATGCTATTGGTGGTGGGGGTGATGGGTGGCTAAGCCCATTGTTGCTACTATTGATTTTGTTTTGATATTAGTGAATTTTCATTGATGGGTTTGTTTTTAGAGAGAGAAGAAAATGGATGAAAAACAGAGGGTCTTTGTTCTATTCAACCTTCAAATCCTTACAAACCATATTTACTTTCAAAGTAAATTTTCTACAATGACATACATAAAAGATTTATATATATATATATATATATATGATCAAATTTACATTCATTACTCATAATGTTATATGAAATGGAGCATATTATGCTTTGTTTTTACCACTATGTTTGGTTTCAGTACAGATGATGCAAGAAAAATTTTCAATTCTAATGATGGTGTACCGAAGTTACTTTTGTTTTTTTGGTTTTGAAAATTGAAGGTCTAAAATTCATGGTGGAAACTCTCAATAGTGTTAGGTGTACTACTTTAGTTGGGGTGCATTTTTTTATGATTGAGAGGCTACTAAGTAGTTTGCAGAGTAATGGTGGACTGTGGTATATGGGTGTGTGGAAATGAGGGAAGAGAGAAAACTAAGTATAAAGATGAAAGGGTAAATATGGTATTTTAGAAAATTAATTGTGAAAATAAGCCAAAATTGTTAGTTTGACTTGACAGTCAACTAATGGAAGGGTCAATTTGTATTGTGACTATAAACCTCAGGAGGGTGTTGTAATTATCAGAATGTGAGGAGGAAATTTGTATTAAATACAATCCTCAAGGAGTGTCATTGTAATTTACCCATAGAACTTATATGTAAGTGCTCATATACTATTTATAACACAAATATATATTCTAACCTGGGGGAGATGGGGGATGAGACTCAAAAGCTAGACTTTGGCTTACCACTAGGGTTACCCTTTTGTCTTTGTGTTTCTCTTGAAGCATCAAAGGGTTAGCATATTGTAGCTCATTGAAATAAGATGGAAAAAAGTTCCAATCCATAATAAACATACATGTACATACATTTATTGACTTACAAAAATACTCACGTAAAGGTTGTTGTGTATCTGAATTTTGTATGTGATGAACCACATCGTAGTTGGGGATTAACTTGAACCCTATGAAGTGCGGGTATTGGTACGGATATGTTAATATGATAAAAATTTTAAAAAAAAAGTAAAGTACAAGTACAGTTTGGTACGTTTATAAGAAAATATATATTTTTAATTTGAAGTAATGCAAAAATTGATTAAATGGTTTAATTTGCCAAGATCCAACCTATAAGTAAGTATATAAACCAAAATTAGATGTCATTATATTAAGTAACTTACGAACCATAGCTTAATTTTAAAATATACTAAAACTAAAAATAAAAAATGAAGTCTAGTGAAAGAAATTTTATCTCTATAGTAGAAGAAAATATTATTTCAATTAAGGTATGGTACGGTTTGGGTATATACTAGGTATGTCTGGATAAGTTAAAAATTAAGAAGAAAAAATTTGAGTATGCATTTCGTGTATCCGGTACGTATGTAGAAATACCATACGAAATACCATACATTAGTAAATATCTGGTATAGATACAGCGTGTTTGTCAAAGTACCCAAATTTTATAGGTTGAACCACTCTTTCGCATCACTAGGAATGACTAGAACCTTGGTTTCACACCTTGCTTGACTTGGTAGCACTTCATGTTTTTCCATGCCTAGCTTCACACCATTCCTTGCCTTGCCTTTCCTCGCCTCGCCTCGCCTCGCCTTGCCTTGCCTTGCCTCTTTTGGTTCATTGCAACCTACGGTTTAAACTCACTCTGATGTCATCATAGGTTAAGATTAAGGCATAAGAATCTTTATAGGATTTGTGTACATGATTGGCCCCATAACCCTTTCAATGGATCACTAAAGAATTTGTGCCTTAAAGAGTATGATTAAAGGTTTGTCAATATTTCTTGTCCCATTCTTTTAAGTGTCCTTAAAAAAAAGACATCCACAATAAGACAAAAAGATTAAGTTAGGACAACCTCGAGTTACTAGCCCGGTAGAGAGGTGCGTTCTGCTGAGTTGGACAAAATTTGTCCTCAGGAGACTAGACCGAACGGGAGCTCGGTCATAACTGTGGAGCTCGGTTGAAGTCCTCGTTTGGGTTCGACCAAAGAGACCAGCCAGGTAGCGCTGTTCCAAGGGAAGGGCATGGCGCCACGCTGAACACAGCTCGGTATGAAATGCAACGTGGTGTGGTGAAGCTATGGGAAGGAGATTCCGCAGTCCGTATGCGGCAATACCGTTTGGCGGTTTTGTCATTTGGTGTTTGGCAATATCTACGCCTACACGTAGAGGAATGTAAGAGGGGAACATATCCACACGTTAGAAGGAGAACAAACAGAGATGGGTGCACAAAAACTATATAAACGGTGCTGTGTATCCATGCACAGGTCTGGAACATCTGGTTATTAGAGCTATCTACCCCTTTGTCTCTCTTTCTCTCTTTATCTCTCTAAGTGTACTAACTTGATCGTTGGAGGGTTTTTTCAGCAGAACACCGCCGGGTAGCTCACCGTCTTTGTGTTCTTAGGTCATTCAGGAAGAAGCAAAGCTTGGACATGAGGAGTATAGAAAGCGAAAAATATTTCCTCTCCGTACAATTGGCACCGTCTGTGGGAAACTTTGCTAGACAAAACCTTGTCCTCCAAGCTTTTTCGATCACTTTTCATGGCTCACAACGACGAAACGCCGCTGTCCGTCGTCGACGGCATTACCCTAGAGTTAGTCCGGATGAGGGATGGCCCACCTGTCATTTCGACTATGGCGAGCTTGAAGACTTCCTCTAGAAGGCTCCTCAGAGATGCGCGAGATAAGCGCACAAGGAGTACAGACCACTCACGAAGTCCAGGCGGGCACCGGCTATGGAAAGAGTCGCACGCTCAGCGCCTGGAGCATAAGCTGAGAGACCAAGACGCCATCATTCGAAGGATGGCGGCAAAGATGGAGGCGTTGAAGCGGCAAGTCAAAGAAAAGGGTGTTGCTGGAGTAGGTAACCACAGTGAGTGCACCCAACCCCATCGCTCAGGCAGCCAGAACTAACGAGGGACGCCCTCCCTTTCCATCATTAGGAGCTATGGAGTCGGTGACTCTGAAGTGCCGGCAGAGAAGTTGTGCGCACGAGATAGTAGCTACCGTCCCTCACGTCCATCGACGACGTCGAGATACTCTTACTCCACCCGTTCAGAGGACTTGAGGGACGTCTTGGAAGAATGAGCGTGCCGGCATGAGGCGCAAAGAGTGTCGGCATTGCAGCGACTGTCCCACAGACGTCGCACCAGTGAAAAGGTTGTAATGCTGCCACCACGCCCAGCAATATGTGTGCATTTGGACAGAGACTTGGTGAGGCTGAGCACCACCCCTTTCTTCCTTGAGATAGAAATCACACCGCTCTCTGTGGGTTTTCACCAACCCAAGTTTACACTCTATAATGGAAAAACCGATCTATATATGCATGTGAGCCATTTTCGGCAAGTCATGGCTAGCTATAGGCGAAACGATGCAGTTATATGCCTTATTTTCCCATCAAGTTTAGGTGAGTTAGGCCTGAAGTGGTTCGAGCGATTGCCGGAGGAAAGTATCAAGAGGTGGCAGCAGTTAGCGGAGGCGTTCGTGACCTAATTCAAAACCAACACCAAGATGCCCAAGGAAGTCAACCACCTTCTCAACATCAAGATGGAACCAGGCGACTCACTCAAGACGTACAACGCCAAGTATTGGGAAACCTTCAACTAAATTCTTGATTGCCTAACCAACCTGGCAATCACCCAATACAAGAACAGTCTCGTAGTCAAACATAGACTGCGAGACTCTTTTACCATGAGTCAACCAATTGCCATGGAGTTGCTAATGCAACGTATCAACGAGTACATCCAAGTTGAGGATGATGCAATCGCGGCTACCGCGAAAGTGAATTCGGTAGTGGCGGACAAAAAGGTGGCCGGAAAGGTTCACGCGGTCGGACAGGAGGCAAACTGTCCGAACAACCGTGAAAGAGAATCAAATCGCGATGCTAACCGTAACAATCGGGGTAAGGTTCGTCACAACTACCAAACTAATTACCTCCGTGATGCCGTGGAAGATGCAAAAAGGAAGTTGAACGCTCGAACAGGCATCACCACAGTTTTCAAGATCTCAATCTACCGTATCCTTAGCGAGATCTGAGGCGAGGCATACGTCTAGTTTCCAGCTAAGTTGGGAGATGCACAAAGAGGCTTCAACCCAAGATACCGCTACACCTACCATGATGAGTGCAATCACTGCACAGAAATTGTGTCCCTTTGAAGTAACATCTAGAAGAGTTAGTGACTGCCGAGCACCTAAATCGCTACATTGATGAAGGCACCCAGGCCTCACCCCGCGCTCAAGCTGAGCCAGATAGTCTAGCCGCTTTAGAAGCACCCCTCCAAGGCATAATCAATGTGATCCATGGGATCATCGAGTTGGCGCGGGTATGCGAGCTCCGGGGGATGATCAAAAAAGCAAAGCACATAAGAGAAGTTTTGTGGGTCCAACCAGCCGTCAAGAAAGGCAAGACTGAGGTAAAAGACATACTTAGATTTTCAAGCCGAGATCTTGAATGCATTCAGACACCTCATAATGACGCGTTGGTGGTCACACTTCGCGTGAAAAACTTTGACTTTAGGCGCATTTTGATCGACCAGGGCAACTCGGTCGAAATAATGTATTATGACGCCTTCAAGTAACTCAAGATAAATGACAAGGACTTGGCCTAGGCGACCTCACCACTAGTCAATTTCAACTCGCAGCCGGAGTGCCCAGTAGGAAAGATCATCCTACCAGTCAAAGCAAGATCCGTCGTCCAGGAAGTGAAATTCTAGGTGCTGAAGGTGCCCTCAACGTATAACTTGATCCTAGGCAGAGGATGACTTCATGCCATGTAAGCGGTGGCGTTGACTTATCACCAAGTCATGAGGTTTCCCTCTGCTACCGAGATGATAGAAGAAGTTTGGGGTGATCAAGTCATGGCCAAGCAGTGTTTCGTGGTCGTGAACGGAAGTCAAGCTGCCAAAGGCTTTGTACAAATGATTGAAGGACCGGAAGATCAAAGTGTCCTGAATAATGTAGGTACAGGACTGAAGAGAAAACTGTTGAAGACTCAATGGAGGTAAAAATCAATGAGTGTGATCTTGAGAAGTTCTTTCTGTTGGGATCCAACCTAACCGCCCAAGAACGATTAGAGATGGTCAATTTCTTGGTGACAAACATCGAAGTGTTTGCTTGGATGCCTTACGACATGCTTGACATCGATCCAAGCTTCATTTGCCATCAACTCAATATTTTCCCTGATACCCAGCCAGTCATTCAAAGAACATGAAGATCGACGCTTTACTACGCTGAGGTGGTGGCGAAAGAGGTGAAGAACTTGCTTGAAGCAAGGGCTACCTAAGATGTGCACTACCCTTGATGGGTCTCTAATATGGTGGTTATACCAAAGAAGAATGGGAAATGGCGAGTTTGTGTAGACTGCAAGACGATTAACCGAGCTTGCCCCAAAGATAGTTTCCCCCTGCCCCAAATCGACCAACTAGTAGACCTCACAACTGAGCAAAGAAGCTAAGTTTTCTAGATGCTTACTGCAGTTACCACCAGATTACGATGCATGAGCCTGACTAAGAAGTTACTTCATTCACGACCCCAAGAGGGTTGTTTTGCTATTGAGTTATGCCCTTCGGGCTAAAGAAAGTTGGGGCAATCTTTCAGAGAATGGTCACCAAGATGTTCGCTCCCTTGCTCGGCCAGACGATGGAAGCATATATCGACAACATGGTCATGAAAGGAAAATGTGAGGCTGACCACTTAACCGACTTAACGGAGATGTTCGTCATCCTCAAACATCACAAGTTGCATTTGAACGCATCAAAATGTGCCTTCGGTGTAGGGTTAGGAAAATTCTTAGGTTTTTTTGTCACCAGCTGTGGAATTAAGGCAGATCCCTCTCAAATTAAAGCCATACAAGAATTGAAGTAGCCCAACTCAATAAAGGACGTGCAACATCTTGTCGGGATGTCAGCTACGCTTAACAAATTTATAAGTCGGCATCAAATTATTGTCGCCCTTTCTTCTAAGCTCTAAATCGAAGTTTTCGTGAGACGAAGAGTGTGATAGAGTGTTGTCCGAACTAAAGACATACTTATCCTCCACTCCTCATCACGCCGAAGTAAAGCGAGGAACTCTATCTCTATCTAGCCGTCTCTCAACACGCCGTCAGCGCGATGCTGGTTAGAACAGAAGACATACAACACCTGCCGATCTTCTATGTGACAAAAACCTTACTCCCAGCGGAGTCCAGATACTTGCCGCTCAAGAAACTTGTTTTGGCACTCATGATGGCCTCCAGGAAGTTGGCACATTACTTTCATGCATATACAATCATTGTGCAGACTGAGTTTCCGCTAAAGGCCTTGTTTGAGCGAGCAGACTTCTTCAGTCGAATCTTGAAGTGGGCAGTCGAATGGAGGCAATTCGATATCGAGTTTCAACCTAGAACCGCCATCAAGGCCTAGGCGTTAGTCGATTTCGTTGTCGAATTTTCACCTAAAAGTCACTCGGTTTGCTCGGTGGACTTTATCGATGCAACCAGGCTGAGGGAGGTGAGCATCGTGGAAATTGCAGAGCCAACTCCCACCCTGGTCCAAGCCACGCCTCTCAACGAGCCCAACATACAAGACGACGCAAAAATTGTGCGCCCAAGCACAGATTCACCACCCGAGGAACAGCCACAACATGGCAATGCGCTGATGGATTTGAAAATAACGAGGCAACCTGTTAGATCTAGTACCGCATCGCCAGGGGGGATGAAGTCATGCAAGTTGCAATCATCAACGGCGCACTTGACGCGAAAATAGTTGAGTAGCCGGGCAACTCAAAACACTTGATCCTTCAAAAGTCCCAAGACCTCGCAGAATGTTGGAAGCTTTTTATCGGTGAAATGTGGAAACTTTTTGTCGATGGCGCTTCAAACAGACATGGAGCCGGGCTGGGCATTGTCCTGATCTCACTAGATGGACTGACCATCGAACATTTCATCACACTTGGGTTCCCCGCATCAAACAATGAGGTCGAGTATGAAGCACTGCTAGCCGGACTGAAAAGCGCACTCCAACTACAAGCATTCAAGCTAATGGTCTACAGCGACTCACAACTCGTTGTAAACCAAGTATCTAGAGAATACGAAGCTAAAGATGACAAAAAGACCAAATACCAAACTCTGGTGAGGGAACAAATCAAGAAATTTCAAGCCATTAGAGTTTAACAAATCGGCCAAGAAGATCACAGCCGAGCAAATGAATTAGCCGGTTTAGCCTCCATGGCCGACAAAGCCATCCCCAGCCCTCTCCTGATTGAATTTCTTCCAAGACCCAGCATAGAGGACTCAGAACAAACGAAAGTTCTATGCACCAAGCTATGTCCTTCTTGGATGGACCCCATCATCCTTTTCTTGAAAGAAATAATCCTGCCGACTAACAAGAAAAAGGCAAACAAGATCTGAGTAAAGTCTGAGCAGTTTTGGCTCTTTCCATCCGGCGCCCTATATAAGAAATCCTTCATCGGTCCATACCTCAAGTGTGTTCATCCAAACAAAGTCGACGCATTTCTGTTTGAAATTCATGAAGGAATGTGCGAAAGCCACATTAGAGGAAGGTCCCTAGCCTACCGTGCTATTTCACAGGGATATTGGTGGCCTTGCATGCAAGCCGACACACAGAAGTATGTGAGAAAATGTGAGAAGTGCCAAAAGTTTGCCCACCAAATTCACCAGTAGGCCAGAGAACTTCTTCCTCTCACCAGCCCTTGGGCGTTCGCAATGTGGGGCCTTAATATAGTGGGACTACTCCCAACCGCACCAGGCAACCGCAAATTCTTCATTACGGCAACAGACTACTTCACCAAATGGGTCGAAGCGGAGCCCCTAGCAACAATCAAAGAAAAGGATGTGAATAAATTTGTCTGGTAGAATGTGATAACGCGGTTTGGAGTACCTAAGGCTTTGATCTTCAACAATGGCACCCAATTTGATGGAAGGTTGTTCAGAGGGTTCTGTGAAGAGCTGAAAATAGAATTTTACAACTCAACACCGGCTTATCGTCAATCGAATGGCCAAGCTGAGGCATCAAACAAGATAATTTTGGACGGGGTGAAGAAAATACTGAAAAAAGCCAAAGGAAAATGGACCGAGGAGCTTTCGAACATCCTCTAGGCATACCAAACCACTCCGAGACGCTCAACTGGGGAGACCCCTTTCGCTTTGGCATACGGCATGGAGGCGGTCATTCCATTGGAGATCGGCATGCCTACCATTTGCAGTAAAAATTTTGAACCGGACTTAAATACAAAAGTCGTCGCCCTAGAGTTGGAGCTTGCAGAAGAACGTCGGAAAAGGCACTGGTTCATGTCATAGCGTACCAACAAGAATTGTCCAAGAAGTATAACAAAACAGTTCACCCCAAACAATTCGAAGTTGGGGATTAGGTTCTAAAGAAGGTGATAAACAACACTCTAATACCGGGCGAAGGAAAGCTGGGGCAAACTGGGAAAGTCCTTACAAGATAACCGGTCTAGCGGACAAAGAGGCATACCACCTGGAGGATTTGGACGGCAAAGCCATACCTTAGTCATGGAACACGGCTAATTTGAAATTGTATTATTTTTAGTTTGAACTTTTAATGTAATCCTTGCAGAGGGCAGTCATACCCCACTACTCTTCAATGTAATTCTTTTAGTTGCATCAAGGATTTATGAAATGTGTATATAAAGGAAATGAATTCAAATTCTGTACTTAGAAATTTTGTCATGATTTGTGGACTACCGTGGACCGGGGGCAACTGTCTCCCAACCGAGGAGATTTTGCCCGGCTAAAAGAGTTGATAAATTGTTCAGGTCAAGACTTTTAGCCGAGGAGATTTTGTACGGCTAAAAGAGTTGATGAATTGTTTAACTCAAGACTTTTAGCCGAGGAGATTTTGCCCGGCTAAAAGAGCTGATGAATTGCTCAACTCAAAACTTTAGCGGAGGAGATTTTGCCCGACTAAAAGAGCTAATGAATTGCTCAACTCAAAAATTTTAGCCAAGGTATTTTGCTCGACTGAAAGAGTCGATGAATTGTTCAACGCTTTCAGCCGAGGTATTTTACCCGACTAAAAGAGTTGACGACTAATTTAACTCAAGACTTAATGCCGAGGCGTTTAGCCTAGCTAGTAGAGTGAATGCTTTGTTCAAGAATATAGCATGGTTGCAAAGAAGGTACACAATGTAATTGCAAGTAACAAAAGTAAAAATTTTCATTGATTGAGAATGCAAGTACAAAGTTGGGGCAAGCAGCCCAGTTACAAAAGTTCAATACAAAAAGACAAAAAATAAAAAAGACTAGACCAGAGGGAAAAGGTCAGCAAATTTGTCCCCGGCCTCGGCGGAGGCCTTTAGGTCAACTACGACGATTACATCGCCGCGTTCTCTTTGGTCGGTCTCATTTTGATCACCTTCTTCCTCAGCCTCTGCCTCTACCTCTGCCTCTGCCTCTGCCTCCTCTTGCAAAGAGTTGAAGACGTCGTTGGCATAAGACACCATGTAGCCTAGTAGGAAGGCAGGGGGTAAAGAGGTGAACACCTCGGTCTTGGGTCCTTGGCCAAGCTTCTCACAAGCTGCCTTCTAACTAGACTTGAAGAAGATGTCCTTAGTGGCTTTGACTTGCTTGGTATAGCTCTTATCGGCCTCTTTGAAGCCAAGGTTGTTAGCCTCATCCACCGCTTTGTCTTTCACCTTTTTCAACTCCTCGAGCTCAGCTCTAAAGGCATCTCTCTCTTGCTCGGCTCTACCAAGCTACCCCCAGAAACCTCGCGTTGTCTGTGTTGGCAATTTCCAGCGAAGCCTTAGCTCAGCCCAACTCAGTTGAGATGTTTTGCCGGTGGCGTTCTAGTCAGTCACTTTTTGCCGCAAGTTGAGAATACGGTCCATGACGAGGTTGTTTTCTGAATAGACTGCAAGAAACCAAGAGAAGGTTAGCCCAAGCAAGCAATAAACTGAGCAAACAGTTGGAAAAATTTTGAATTTGAAGCTCTTACCCTCGTCATGGATTTCATCATGGACTTGACGAGCTGGGTGTCTGGAACATGTTCAGTCCCCACCATATCCTCTGGTAGTAGAAAGGACTTGCAGAGATCGAAAGCGAGCAAATGTTTCTTGTCCCCCTTTACGGAAGCATTGGTCGGCATGGGACCTCCCTAGGATTTCAACCTCGGCTGCCAAGCCGGAATCGGCTCGACTTCGATTGCCACATGCTCGACGTTGAGTTCGGCCTCCAACTCAACTGAGGGATCGACCGAGCGGGCCCACTTAGTAGCCCAGTGCGTCTCAACGTTTGGAGCGACCGTGGAAGCTAAGGCAATCACTGTTCTCGAGCTCTGGCCTGCGGTCAGTGCAGGAGGTGGGTTGCTCAGTAGCTCGGTGGAAGTAGTGGTGATGAGGTTCTTAATTTAGCTCTTCTTTGTCATTTCTTGCTCCTCCGTCAACCGGATTAGAGGCACGTCGGGTAGAGTTGGGTCAGGTGGAGGAGAAGGCGCCCAAAGGAAGTCAGTAACCTTGCTCTTCCAGGATGCTGAATATCGGTAGCTTGGTATGTAGCCGAGAAGCTCGTGGCAATCTCGGTGCCGATATCTTAATGCAGTCTCGATCGCTTCTTTGTTCGAATAGAGATAATTGGTTTGTAACTCTTCAATAGTTGCAAAAAGAAGGTAATTAGCTCGGTATAACAAATATTGACAAAGTTAACAAGTCAGGCAACTAGACTTACAAGAGGAACCGAAGTCCTTGTTGATGTACCAACTGGGCACGTCAGCCATTTTGTAATTATTGGACACCCAAAAAAAATCATCATCGTGCATATCCTTATCCGATGTGCTGGTTAGTAGTCATTCTCTGTCCGACCTTATTTTCAAATAAGAATTGAAGCCGTATTTCGTGCGACCAAGCATATATTGACGTAGGATCTCGGCCAAACCCAATTGTAATCCTAGCCGATTATTTAGCTCAGCCACCTCATTTATAATTCTATAAGTGTTGGTAGATACTTGCGTAAGCGCTAGCCCGGTACGTCTTACGAATTCACAGATCAAGGGCTGCACCGAAAAGCGCAGTCCCCCCTCGACAATGCTCAGCACAATCAAGAGGCAAGACTCTAACCTGTCCCACGGGTTTATGTCCTTCTCGCTGAGCTCTAGGTGCACATCGACTGGTATAGCTCGACTTTTTCGCGTCCCCTTTCGGAAACTCGAAAGAAGCCCTACAGTTCGGACTTCCACGATTCTTAATCTAATCTCACAAGTGCAATGTGAAATGGGCAAATTACACAAATAGTCCCTATAGTTTGGGGCTTGTGTCACTTTGGTCCCTGACTTTTCAGTTGTCACACGTTTGACCCTGAATTTTGAATCTTGTTTCAAATAAGGACAATTGAAGATATCATTAGATTTTTCAAGGGTAAAATTATCAATTTGATAAAAAAATAAACTAATTTGACAAAAATAAATGTCAAACAAATATTTTCGATTTTTTAAAAATTATTTCTACCCACTAAAAATAAAATTATGTAAAATTGATAAATCTGTTAAACATTTATTTATTTTTTTTACCAAATTAATTTTTATTATGTGTTTGCATGATGATCATGTAAAATTAATTTTAAAAAATTAATCATGTAATTTTTATTAATTTTACATAATTTTATCATTGGTGGATAAAAATAATTTTTAAAAAATTAAAAATATTTTTTTGACATTTATTTTTGTCAAATTGGTTTATATTTTATCAAATTGATGATTTTACCCTTGAAAAATCTAATGATATTTTCAATTGTCCTTATTTGGAACAAGATTCAAAATTCAGGGTCATATGTGTCACAATTGAAAAGTCAGGGACCAAAGTGACACAAGCCCCAAACTATAGGGATTATTAGTGTAATTAACCCATGTGAAATTGATAAACACTAAAGAGTCCAAATCCGGCAAATCTTTTGAAAAATCGATTTTGAATCAAATTGCCAAAAATGGACTGTTTTACCAGATACAAAGTAGTCACCTAAATATTTTATTTTGGAGAAATTTAAGAAACCCATGACTCGTGCCAAAGGCCATGTGTCTATCATCACCAAGATTGTCTTAGCTCGGGAACTTAGGTAAGAGAGGGAAAGGTTATGAATTGAGCACCCCCGCTCGCCCGATCAAAGATTAGCCTCTACTAATCATGATATGATTTTTATCAACATTATATACTCTTGTTCCGGTTTATAAGGTGTAGACATCCCCGAACGTCCCGGGAAAAAAAATCCCGTTTTGTTCATTGGGCTCACTATAGTTCGGACTCGATGTCACGGTTCTGAATCTAATCTCGCAAAGTGCAATGCAAGATCGATAAATCATCAAAGAGTCCAAATCCGGAAAATCGTTTTGAAAAACTGATTTTAGAAAGAAGTGTCAAACATGGACTGCTTTGCCAGATACAGAGTCGCCACCTAAATATTTTATTTTTGCGGAATTTAGAAAACCTTGACTCGTGCCTAAGGCCACGTGTCCGTCATCACCAAAGTTGCCTCAGCTCGGGAACTTAGGTATGATTGGGGAAGGTCATTTCATGAACAACCCCACTCGCCCGATCAAAGACCAACCACTACTAAGCATGATATCGAGTTTTTGAAAACACATGCGTTCTTATTCCGGTTTATTAGCCTAGAATTACTATGTGATGCGCACAGCATACAAGTATAGACTGGATCGCCTAATTTGGAACAAAACATCTCATGTTCGTTTGTTTTGAAAATGGATTGAAGATTGCTACTCGCAAGTAGGCTAAAACACGGGTTTCGACGAATTATTCCAATTCAAGCAACCCAACCTTCACCCACAGACATTCAGGCAGTTATATCACATAAGCACATAGCCTCATGGTTAGCATGCTATCATGGCAGTCACTCACACGCATGCAAGAATGCTAAAGCATAAACACTTACCGGGTACTCCGAGCCAAAGAAAAAAGCTAATTAGGAATCATGCATGAATCCTAACTATGCTAAGAATGCCTAATGCAACACATGCAAAAATACAACTACAATAGGCTTGGCTATTCTAAGATGGCATATGAGATGCAACAATCGATACATGTATTCAATTTGGAATTAAAATACAATGCAGTGAGCATGATGCGCCGAGGCCGGTGCATGCAAGACAGATGAATGAATGCAAACATGCGAAGCATAAGATGCTAATTAAAACATGCCCTAGAACTAACCATCGTAAGCTGGTAAATAAAATAGAGAAAGACGTGGGGTTGGAAGACATGCATCACACACATGCACACTTATTACAAAATTCGCCCTCTCGACGGAGGGTACGAATGAATAATACAAAACCAACTAGCTAATCTAAGCTAACCTAATTAAACTAGCTATTACACAACAAAATGAATAACAAGCTACAACTAATTATTACACAACACTAACTAATTAAAAAATTAACTACATTAGCAATTAAATAAGCATGCAAACTACATGAAGTGGGCTGCCTCAGCTCTGCCTTGGATGATGAAGGATGCGTGCATGCTCGAATCGCCTCACTCGGAAATCCATCGCGATGCCCCAACTTGCCTCTGTTTGCAACTGGTCTCAGAACACTGCAAAAGCCTCCAGAAGGTTGAAAGTCCACCAAGGGAAAATGAGGGAGGGCTGCCGACTAGTTTTTGTCAATGGAGACCACTTGCCGACCACTTTTTGTGGTGAAAACCAGAAAAAGTGGTCGGCCTACCACTTAATCTGGTCGGCCGACCAGTTGCTGCCGCTGATTTCTGGTTTGCTGCACAGAGAGCAAGAGAGGAGCATGGCAAAGTATTTGCAACACGTGTATGCACAACCACCCTCCCTATCATTACATAAGCTCAAGGGAGTGTAGTTCTCGATCCTCGGGCCACCAATCACGCATCTCGATGCATGATGGCCGAGGAATCAAATTGCATAACTTAATATAGAATGAATGCACACACAAGCACCTAAAGCCGACAACCCCGTCATGGGTAGTCAAGAGTGTTGGCGACCGGGAATTGAGGCACGTCTCGTCACTTTGAGTACGAAATGTCCCTCATTTTCCGTGTTCGGACTAACTCCTATTCCGAACACAATGCAACAGTCAATGGCATGCACAAATGCAACTCTAGCATGCAATCCTAAATGCAATGCAACTAAGTCATGCAAACATATAAGGGATAACATGCAAACATGCAACTAGCATACATAATGCTGTGAACTAACAAAGGCATACTCAATGCACATGACACTTAGCATACACAATGCACATAAAAACTAACATACACAATGAGATGAACAAAGCATGCACAATGCAATGATCAATCATGCGACAACATGGCATACTCAATGCTATGAACTACAATGGCATACTCAATGCAAAATGATCATGGCATGCTTGATGCAAACAATAACATAACATGCACAACGCATTATGACATGGTATACACAATGCCACAATGGACTTAAACCAAGATGGATAGGCCTCAGCCATGCCCAACTCAGTGGCCATTGGATGATGAAATCAAAGCGATAAGACACACACAAACATGCACAATGCAAAGGCTCCAAGCCAAGGTCACAAGATACAACTTTTCAAGAACATGGCAAGGATGAAACATGGAACACAATGGCATATATTTCAGCTCTGGAATGGCATACAAAATGGTCCCGAATCATGCAAACAACTCACCTGATGCATGTTGGATGGCGCAAATACCGAAACTAGTGAAGGGCATTACACTAGAGGTATGCAAAGCGATGCCCAAATGACCAAACCAACCCCAAACAGTCCCTATGCAGACCCGAAACAGTGGCAAAATGGACTAAAATGATGGCTTGCAATGCACAAAAATAAAACTCATGCAATAGCCCAAAAATGAGGCATACAAGCACAATTCTCAAACGCATTTAAAGAGTGGAAAACATGGGAATGTGGCACAAGTATAAGCTCTAAAATAACACGTTCAATGATGCCAAAGCATGAAAACAACTCAAGCTAAGCATGCGAGAGTCTTCAAAACTCGATGCTAGGCAAGGGTATTACACTACAAGCATGCATGGCAAGCATTATTCGACCATGGGACCTCAAAACAGAGCTAAGGCAGCCCAAATCATGAATAAAATCAGTTTAGAACATGGCCAAAATATGCTAGAATCAAGGGACAAAACAACATGCAATGTGAGCTAGTGAATATGGATTACACTACAAGCATATGAGGCATTCAAGAGGCCACTAAACCAGCAAAAGTTAGAGGCATGACATGCCAAATACAGCCCAAAAACCCACTGAAATGTGATCAATGCATGCAAGAATGACATGCTTCTTTGATAGACTACAAGAGGGGTTATTCTACACATGCAAGAGACACACCTAAGGTGACAAAACCAATTATGGACAGAGCCTAGGCATGCCCTAAAAGTCACTGAAAAGGGTCTGAAATAAGGCTTTGAGGTGTGCAAATGAAGGCTCCTTTGTAAGGCCAAAAATGCTAGTGAACAAGACAAGGAGGGAGAGGGTCACCCCTCTCTAATTTTGGCCCTCAAAACCACATACCAACCACTGAAAATCTGCTGGATTTTAGTGGTTAAAAGGCCAAGCAAAGGTCAACACGAAGGCCTTAAGACATGGCTCAAAACAAGGCAAAATGAAGCATGCAAGGGGGTAGATGACCCCCAACAACAAAATGACCTTAAACAAACATCAAAAGGACCTCAAACAAGACTTTTTTCAGTTGACAACAAAGCTCAAATATGCATGAAAATAAGGCTAAGAGATGGATCAAAATAAAGCTTAAAAAAGGAAAAAAGTGTGTCACCCTTGAAGCTCAGCAAGACAGCAACTTCTGCACCCAAAAACCAGACCTTTAACCTCTGAAAATGACCTCCAAGGACCTCAAAGCAATGGTGGAAGTGTATGGCTATGAGATGTAGTGTAAAAGGGTCAAGAACTATGCACTTTTGGAGCCAAAATGGTGAGATATAGAGAGGGATACATTGTATGCCTTCCAAGAAGTTTTGAACCTGTCCCAAGGAAGAGGAGGGCCTCTCTTATGGAGATACAAGGCCGAAGCTTCTTCAAGAAGCTAAAAACCAAGGCTCAAGATCCTCCATACACATGTATGGAGGATGCAGTCTGTGCATTCCAGCCGGCACAGCTGGCACACACTCACACAGACAAAACTGAGGGAGGCAGGCCAACCGGTTCAGGTGGTTGGTCGACCACTTCCCCTGGTCGGCCGACTAGTTCAAAACGTTCAAGTCAATGGAAGGTGGTCGGCCAGCATATTTGATGGTCTCCACATTGAATACAAACTAGTGGTATGGTGAGAGACCAGTAAATGTGGCTCAAAGACCAAGGAGACCAGCTTCCTGACAAGAAAATCGGCTTGCTGGAGAAAAGCGGTCTCCAAGGAGAAAAGGTGGTCTCCCACCCTTATACCACCTTCCAAACAATGAAAACAAGGTCCATGCCAAAAATAAACCAAGACGGATGCAAAACGAGGGTTCGGGAGTCAAAACGCGCAGCTGGGTGCCCCGAAAACTGGCTGTTGAGCACCAAAAGTGGCATACGGCCACAAAAGTGGTCTCCTGGACCACAGTGTCCCTCTAGACAGAAGAAACAAGGTGTTTTCCAAAAACCGTACCAAACGGAGAATGTTAAGCGGTCCCAAATCGAGGCACACGGCCGACGGCTCCGAAAATCGGAAACAAGTCTCCAAATGGGAACAGTGGCCTACGACCACGAAAAGTAGCCTACGACCACTGAGAGATGGTCTACAAGACCTCTCCCTCCCTCCGGGAAGAAAAAAAAAAACTTGGTCCGCAGACCTGGTCAAAGCACAAAGGGTCCCGAGGTCCGGAGGCGAGACTATCAGCCAAGAACTCCAAAACCTCGAAATGAGCACAACATGCGCAATCACCGAGCGCTCAATCGATGACGTCTGAGTCTTAAGGTCGGTCAAAAATGGGGTGTCTACAGTTGCCCCTCTTTGACAGAACTCGAAAGTCATAAGTGACGGGTGTGAATGTCAAAGCCCAAAGATGACCCATTTTTGACAAGGCTGAAGACTTAAACAAACAGATGAGATAATCAAAGAGATGTGCCCACAGGCAGGGGCAAAATGCCAGTGACAATGCAAGAAGCCGAACATAACTTATGATCATGCAAAGAAAGCTGTAATGAAGCAAATATGCACAATAAATGCAACAATTTAAGCAAACGAATACAGACCAAACTACATCACATGCAGAAAGGATGTAAGAGAATTGTACAATTCTCGCTACGTCTCACACGGAGAATACAATACCGTCCGGTTCGTCTGGTTGTACCAGCTTCAAATGAACCGTACATACAATATCGTCTGGTCGCACCAGCCTTGAATGAACTGTACATACAATATCGTGCCTGCAAAGAGAGAAACTTAACAGGTACAACATTCGTTAGAGATATGCATGGCAATGCAAATCAAAAGTGTGTGACGACGCAAGCGAAGTGTGGGTGCATGACAATACAACCTAAGTGTAACGCATAACAATGCGGGAAAGGGTGCACGACAATGCAACCTAAGTGTAACACATGACAATGCGGAAGGGATGCAAGACAATGCAACCTAAGAGTGACGCATAACAATGCGGAAGGGATGCAAAACAATGCAACCTAAGTGTAACGCATAACAATGTGGTAGGGATACAAAACAATGCAATGCACTAACAAGTGCAGATGAGGTGCGCAAGATAGCGCGAACGACGTAGTGCACAAAACAACGCGATGCGCAAAATAGCACGAATGATATGCAATATTAGAAAACAATGTACAATGTAACGAAACAATGCAAATGATATGCAATGTATGTGAGATGATCAAACCACAAGCAGTACAAAACCACACAAATATCATAAAGGGATGGAGATGCAAAATCAAACTACTTTTAACACAGAAAAGGCAGTGGGCACGGGTTGAACGACACCTAACACAAGTTAAGTGCCTACATCCTAGTACTAGCCACAACTCAGCATAGATGCTTACACATAACAGAACCGTGTTTCAACGTGAAAGGGGTGCGAGCACACGCAAAACTCTGTGTTTCACAGAAAGACCACAAAGTACAAGTAATTGGGTGGCATGAAATAAGTGGGGAATGATCTGCTGAGGAAAGATCGTGATCCTAAATGCTGAATGTAACAAACTAAAATACAATGAAATGGATACAATGGATGAATTGAATAAAGTGCGTGGCCAAACCACATTTTGCCTAGAAAAGTCATGGACACAAACAAACCACGTCTAACAGAGAAATGGTGCCATCACCCTCAAACCACAATTCCCTTAGTGGAATAGGCACGTACACATAATCACATAACCATGCTTTAACGCGAAAAGTATAGGCATATGCCAGACTAAGCTTAACATGGAAAGGCGCAAGTGATACAATGGATATGCAGTAAATACATGCAATATATTCTATGTACAATGCAATGGACATACTAGATGATGTAGTAGTTAGGAAGTGAAGGTATCTTACAAGGGCAATTAGCAATGACCTACCTCATGCTGTTGGGGACCTTCCCCTTCTTCTCGGTTGAACCACAATTACTACTTTTCTCCCTGACTATGGTCGCAGCTTTCCCTATTCTCTAACAGGGTGGTAGACTAGGTTGGTTCAGTATCCAGAATTGAGGCGCATACACATGCTATCTCAATCTATGGGGCTGCCATATAGATTTCAAGCCGAGAAAATATCCCTGGGTATTTAAACCAGACTTTAGTCTCGGAAATCCCGAACCTTTGCGTTCTAGGCATGAGCCATTCGAACTCTAGTTTCCACCGTCTCAGTTGGTCTCCTAGGAACTCACCGTAAACACGGGCAGGTGGCTATACCAGACCACTGGAAGTCATTCGGGCACGACAAACACCAAAGGAATTGCATCTTTAGAGGATTTAAGGTCTCCTAGACCACAGAGTGCACAAGACAGTGCGATGCAGAGGGAATGCACAGAACGGTGCTATACAGGTGCACAAGACAGTGCGATGCGGGGTGGATGCACAAGACAGTGCGATGTAAGTGTGTGCACAAGACAGTGCTAAGACAAAGGATGTGCAAGACAGCGTGAGCAATGCGATGTACTAACAAGTGTAGGTAAGATGCGCACGAAAGCACAAACAATGCAATGCACTAACAAGTGCAGGTAAGATGCGCACGAAAGCGCAAACACGTTCAATGCAAAAGATATAAGCATTTTCTATGCAAAATGAGAGCCAGTAATGAAACGCACAGGATAGTGCAATGCGCAAGAAAGCGCGAGTGTAAAACTGCACAAAACAGTGCGATGCGCAAGAAAGCGCGAATGTAAACTGTACAAAACAGTGCGATGCGCAAAATAGCGCGATAAAATGCATGCACCCTGAAAGACTTGGCACACAGCTTACGACATAGTATTCCATTCATTTGGCACACAGCTCACAACACAACACTTTGTTTGTTTGGCACGCGGCTCACAACACAATATTCTTTTCATTCGGCATGCAGCTCGAAACACAGCACTCTATTTATTTGGGCACACAGCTCTTTGGGGCACACAGCTCATTCGGGCACACAACTCATTTCGAGCATGCAGGTCATTTTGGGCACACATCTCATTTTAGGCACACAGCACATTTCGGGCACGCAGCACATCTCGGGCACACAGCTCATCTTGGGGGCACACAGCTCATTTTTCGGGCACACGGCTCATTTTTCAAGCACACGGCTCATTTTTCGAGCACACAGCTCATTTCGGGCACACAGCCCGTTTGGGGCACACGGCTTATTCTGAACACACAGTTCATTTTGGGCGCACGGCACATTTTGGGGCACACAACATAGTTGGGGCACGCAGCTCATTCTGAACAAGCAGTTCATTTCGGGCACACAACTCCTTTCGAACACACGGCTCATTTTTCGGGCACACAGCTCATATTTCAGGCACACAGCTCATTTGGGGCACGCAGCTCATTCTTGGGCACACGGCTCATTTTTCGGGCACACAGCTCGTTTTTTCAGGCACACGGCAGATCTCGGGCACACAACTCATTCGGGGCCACACAGCTCATCTTTGGGCACACGGCTCATTTTTCGGGCATACAGCTCACTCTCAGGCACACAGCTCATTTTCAGGCACACAGCACATTCTCAGGCACACAGCTCGTTTTCAGGCACACAGCAGATTCTCGGGCACACAACTCATTTTTCTGTTTGAACACACAGCTCGCACATTTCATTTGCACGCAGCTCTTTTTCGGGCACACAACTCATTTTCAGGTGCACAGCTTACTTCTCGGGCGCACAACTCACTTCTCTGGCACACAACTCACTTTTCTGTTCAAACACACAGCTCACACACTTCATTTGCACGCAGCTCTTTTTCGGGCACACAGCTTACTTTTCTCTTCGAACACACAGCTCACACATTTCATTTGCACGCAACTCTTTTGCGGACACACAGCTCATTCTTCTAGCACACAGCTTACTTTTTTGTTTGAACACACAGCTCATTCTTTTCGGGCACACAGCTCGTTCTTTTTCGGCACACAGCTCATTCTTCTAGCACATAGCTTATACTGAACACACAGCCCACAACACACTGTCTGATTTGGTTTGCACACAGCTCGTACTGAACATGCAGTCCATATGTTTACTTTATTTCTGAACACACAGTTCACCTACTTCATTTCCGAACATACAGTTCAATCTGCTTCATTTATACGCAGCTCATTCTAAATTCTGAACACGCAGCTCATAAATTTTCATTTCTGAACACACAACTCATTCACTTCATTTTTGAACACCCAGCTCACACATTTCAATTTTGAACACGCAGCTCATAACATTTTCATTTTTGAACACACAGCTCATTCATTTCATTTTGAACACGCAGCTCACACATTTCAATTTTGAACACACAGCTCATAACACAACACTGCTTGATCTGAACACACGGCTCATAACACAGTATTCTTTTAATTTTGAACACACAACTCATTCTGAACATACATGATGCGATGACGGAACTTGCAGAAGTTGAAACAAACTCAGATGTCTGACATTTTCTCTTTTTTCTTTTGCTTCAAAGTCTGGAACCTATATAGCTTCAGATAGGTCCTGGTTTTACTGTTCCCACATGACCCGGGTTGAACCGTGCGGTTTTTTGAAAGAACAAAATCTTGTTTTGCACAAATGTGGAGAACGTCACGGCACTCTGAGCACAAAATGATTTTTTGAAATTGAGAGTGAGAATAAGTTCTCAACTGGGTATTGAGCCTACGACTGAACACAGTGCACCACGACTCAATAAAAGAAAAGAAAAGGGCAAACAACCTAAACACGTCGAGACACACTCGAAACGACTCAAAAATGAGAATCGAGACAAACAAAACAAAAGACACAACACTCAGACGAGTTACAAAGGTGAGAGACCTCTAAGTTCACGAGGAGCCAGTTTCTTCGGGTATTATTTTCCATCCTTTCTCATTTGTGATTCTCACATCACTCGGCCCTCAGGCTCGGTTTTTTTTTTTCTCTCAAAACCCTTTTCTCGCTTTTCCTCTCAGCGCACATCTCTCTATTCTTTAATCTCTCATTTTGCATCCCTCCCCAGGGTGGTTGATGGGTAAACAGGAAGTTGCTAGCATTCTGCTAGATTCTATTCTTCTACTCATAACAGTGAACTTTCCCGCAGAGGGGTTACGCTACAACTGGGTGTGTAGCAAATCTGCAGTTGACATCGGTTGACAATGTTCTGCTGGGGAGTTTGGACATGATCAAATGTGTCCAGACGAGGGAGTGGAATATCTTGATCCATTCCAGTTCATGCTTTACACTTGGCTTGATACCTTGTTGCTTGGAGGATGTTAAAAGCTTTCAGCCCTTTGTCGATAGCTTCAGTTATGCCCTTTTCTGGCAGGTAGAGTGCCCTTTCTGGCAAGTAGAGTGCCCTTTTCTGGCAAGTATGTTGACAACGGGGAAAAGACAGAACACCTGACTCAACTGTGCCCCTAGTTCATTATTTTGACCATTTTTTGTTTTGGTTTTCTACTAAAACAATTTTGACCGACATGAGAGTTAGATTAACATGCTTGTTCGATTTTCTGATTTGAAATCATGCAAGTCAGGTTATGAGCACTGAAATTTTCCTTTTTTGGGTCCAAGAAATGGTCCAGTTTTAGAAAAATGGAATAATTTTCGAGAGAATTAGTCAACCTCATTAAAAATCCTCAAAAACTATTTTTGCAAATGGCCACTGCTCAACCAACGCAGGATTTACTCTTGAGATGCACAACCTCAAATCCAAAACAAATGAAAAATTGCCCCTTGTCTGAACGGCACTGCATGGCAACTGAAAGTTGTCCCTAGTCTGACTAGCACCGCAGCACTGCACGGCAACGAAAAGTTGCCTCTAGTCTGAATAGCACCGCAGCATGTGGCAACCAGTCCTCACAGTGACAATTACAACCAAATTCTCGGATACATAGAAGACAAAGATGACCAGAACCATCATATGGACATAGTTGAATTTGAAGTGTTTTACGGCTGGACTTCAAAATGAAGTTTCCTACGTGTCCTAAACATGGGAATCAAGCCTTACGTAGTTTGGGGTTAAGGTACACTCGGGTATTAACCTCTCCTTTTGCGCTCTAACTTTTGCCAAGGCCGCCCTTTCTGGGTTTTCAACCTTGCGAGCTTTGTTCTTCTTTTCTTTTCAATTCTTTCATTTCATTTCTTTTTTCTTTTTCATCTTTTTTTTTTCATTTTCTTCATTTTTCTTCTTTTCTTTTTTTCAATCTTTGCATTTTTCTGTTTTTTTTTTTTTTTTCTTCATTTTCCTGCTCAAACTTTGGCCTGGGTCGCCCTTCCGGGTTTTCGGCCCATCGAGCCTCTCAAGGGTAAAAGTGTAGCTTGTCCATGTCAAATGATTTGAGATCTTGAAGCCATCTGAATCCAGGAGAATGGCTGCTGTTTTCTTATTATGTAAAAGTCCATCCAATGGGGACTGAATTTGCCTCTCTAGTGTTGTGGATAGGAACTCAGTTGTCCTTCAACAATACTTTCTTCTTTTCCCCTTCTAGGATTTGGCATTCTTGCCAGTCTTCCCTGGTTTACAGAAAAGACTCATCTTTGACTCTTCGAGCGCATCTGACATTTTTGCCCGTAGTTCAAGGGCTGCTTTTGATCTAGCTTCGCAAGCTTCCTTTGATCACATCTGATATTCTTGCCCCTATTTCATGGGTTGCTTCAAATCTGGCCACACAAGCCTTACATTGTGGTTTACTGTTGAACATTCTGAATCTAAATTCAAGGTTTGAAAGTAATAGGTCGAGCCTCGAGACTGAGAGTGATCTTAGGCTGCACAATCTCAAGAGTGATTCCACACAGGTCTTCGCAGGACGGCGCAAAACATTTTTGAATTTTTTTTTAAGAAAGCAACTAGTCGCTCGCGCTGAAGACAATGTAGAACCAATCTGGATCAAGCTAGGATCCTTCTCAGTACTCACATTAACAAACATGATTTCATTCATTAAGGGCTTAGCATGCCTCTCTTTCTCTCAATTGATCAAATTTTTACAAATCCCAAGGAATTCCTTCCTCTTCATTTTCAATACATTGTTCAAAAAGTCTTGAAAAACTTACGTCAATGCAGTGACTTAGAAGGCACAGGAGGAGTAGGTGAAAATGTACTGTCGTTTCATTCAAATCTGTTGGCACAACTGGCTTGAAGCAGAAATAAGCACAAAACATGAAAATCACTGCTGTTTCATTCAGATCTTCTGGTGTAACTGGCTCCACGGCAGAAACAGACTCAAAAAGAAAGCAAAGAGACAAACACAAAACAAAATAGTGACATCCGAGGTAACATCCCTGAAATCACTCGACTCCTATACAACAGGACTGACTCGATACAACAAGATAGACCTTAACAAAAAGACTGACTCAAAACAAAGAGACAAACTCAAAACAACATAACTGAACTGACCTAAATACCCAAGTCAGAAACCACAAAAACTAGCATTTGCAAATGCTCAAAACAGTGCGTGCCATACGCCATATTTGAAGTAAACCAGGCGCCGCTGTAGACGTCCCCGAACATCCCGGGAGGGAAATCCCGTTTTGTTCATTTGAGGCTCACTACAGTTCAGGACTCAAAGTCACGGTCTTGTATCTAATCTCGCAGAGTACAATGCAAGACCGATGAATCGTCAAAGAGTCCAAATCCGGCAAATCATTTTTGAAAACAGATTTTTTTGAAAGAAGTACCAAACATGGACTGCTTTGCCAGATACAGAGTCGCCACCTAAATATTTTATTTTGGGGAAAATTTAGGAAACCCTGACTCGTGCCTAAGGCCACGTGTCCGTCATCACCAAAGTTGCCTCAGCTCGGGAACTTGGATACGATTGGGGAAGGTCACTTCATGAGCACCCCTGCTCGCCCGATCAAAGATCGGCCTCTACTAACCATGATATCGAGTTTTGAAAATATTATGCGTTCTTATTCCGGTTATTAGCCTAGATTTACTATGTGATGCGCACAGCATACAAGTATAGACTGGATTGCTTGAATTGGAACAAAACACCTCATGGTTGTTTATTTGAAAATGGTTTGATGGTGCTACTCGTAAGTAGGCTAAGACGTGGATTTGCCATCCTCGGGTGGGCTTAGAAAACAAGATGATTTGCCACTCTCAAGTGGGCTTAAAACTCACAGTCAATGCATTATTCCAACTCAGATAATCCAACATTCACCCACAGGCATTCAGGCAAGTATATCACATAAGCAATTAGCCTCATGGTAAGCATGCTATCATGGCAGTCACTCACACACATGCAAGGATGCTAAAGCATAAACACTTACCGAATACTCTGAGCCAAAACAGAAACTAGTTAGTAATCACATGCATGATCCTAGTTCATGTTAAGATGGCTAATGCAACACATGCAAGAATGCAACTACAATAGGCTCGGCTTTTTTAAGATGGCATATGAGATGCTACAACTAACACGTATTCTTGAAATTGAAATACAATGCAGTTAGTATGATGCGCCGAGCCTGGTGCATGCAATACAAATGAATGATGCAAACATGCATAGCATAAGGATGCTAATTGAAACATGCCCTAAACTAACCATCAAAAGCAGGTAAGTAAAAGGGAGAAAGACGTGGGGTTGGAAGACATTCACATACTCACGCACACTTATTACAACTGTGCCCTCGCTCGGAGGGTCCGAATAAATAATACAAGCCGCCTAATTAACTAACTCACGAGCTAATTAATTATTACAAAACCCTATGAATAACTAGTTACAACTAATTATTACACAACTTAATTAATTAACAAATTAATTATTACAAATAACAAATGCTAACTAACTAGTAAGCAGTAAAAGAGAATTGCTCCAGCTTTGTTTGAAGAAGAGGAGGGTATACATGCTCACTTCGGTTCCTCGCCTCGAAATGCCTTCCCGTTGCTCTTTAAAGGCTCTGTTTGCAGGGTGTCTTGTAGTGTTTGTTGCTGAAACTTACCAAAACACTGCTGGAGAGTTCACCAGTGGCCTGCCGGCCATGAAAGAAGCACTGCCGGCCAACAACAGGGCACTGCCGGCCAAGGATGAGAGTATGCCGGCCATCAGTGGTGCACTGCCGGCCACTGGTGTGCTGTGACACCAAGCTGCAACAAAGCACAAAATAGATAAAAGGGAGGGTCTCCCAAGGGCATGTATGCATTATGCCACCCCATATCACCTCAAAACATCAAGGGAGAGGCCTAGTCAGATCCACGACCATCAATCACGCATCCCGATGCATGATGGCCAAAGATCCAACTTGTGCAAATCAATATGAAAATGAATGCACAAAAACAACAAGTAAAGCCTAGAACTCTATCACGAATCATCAAGAGCTTTGGCGACCGAGAATTGAGACACATTCCATCACTCAGAGTATGGAACGCCCCTCGTTCCTCGTGCTTGGACTAACACTTAATCCAAACAATGCAACACATAAGCAAGGCAAACACAATGCGACTAACATGTAACCTAGCATACGCAATGCAATAGACTAAAATGGCATACACAATGCACGATGGACTTACACCTATATGAGTGGACCTCAGCCACACTCGAATCAATGGCCATAAGTGATGAATTGATTGCATGAAATGGCAAGGCAAACATATATGCCAAGTGGCTCAAGTATTAAGGCACAAAGAGGACAACTCTTAAGCACACTTAAGGAGAAACAAACATGGGTATATGGTAATGAGGTAAGCTCTGAAATTTCATGTAAAGTGATGCCAAATTAAATCAACAATGCAAGCATAACATGTTATGATGCTCAATGCTCAAAGTAAGCAAGGGGACTTAAGCCAAGGCCATACAAGGCAAACCCCAAGGGGCAGAGGGGACCTAAAACAGTCCTAGGGCAGGTCCAAACAAGACCAAAACTAAGCTCAAAGCTAGCCAACATAGGCTAGAACACAAAGCCAAAAAAACATGGAGCATGCAAGGCTTTAAAAAGGAAATGCACTACACCTATTGAAACCAAACATGGCATGACTTGGGCGACATAAAACAGAGTTACATCATGGTATAATAAGACCCAAAATGCACTGAAATGATGAGCCAAAGGCTTAGGCTTAATGGCATGCACAAAAGCTCATTCTTGAGGCATAAAGTACAAGCTCTATAAAGCATTCAAGGCATGTCAAATGCAAGTGTATGACAACATTTCATCGACTGAAATATCATATGGAATGAGGGCAAAGCATGCAAACATCACATGTATGGCATGGTAGGGGCCTCAAAACCCAAGACTAGCCTAAGCATTTACACTATAGCTATACAAAGCACGAGTGATATGGCCATGGCAGCCCAAAACAGTCCTAGAGCAGCCCAAAATAAGCATAAAATCATGTTAGAGAGAAGCCAAAATATGCTAGGATGATGAGTCAAAACGCCATGCACAAAGGGCTAGTAAACAAGATTTGTTCTACACCTATATGGAGCATGCAAAGGATGATCAAACCAACTATGGATAGGGTCATGACATGCCAAATGATGACCAAATACATGCTAAAATGTAAACCAAACAAGCTAACATGACATGGCAAAGCATGGAGCATATGAAGCTAATTTAGGGGATTTACATTACAAGTACATCATGCAAGCATGGAGTGACAAAACCAACCCAAAATAGATTCATGGCATGGTAAAACATCACCAAAAACCCACTAAAATGGACTCAATACAAGCTAAACAAACATGCTACTTTGATAAGCTATGAATGGAGTTACTCAACACATACAAGATGCATGCAAAATATGACCAAACCAGCCATGGACAAGGCCAAGGAAGGTCCTAAAAATCACAAAAATAGGCCTGAACCAAGCCTTAAAAATGCATGGAGGGATGGTCCTTTGGAAGGTCAAAAATACAAGCAAAGAGGAACCAAAAGAGAGGGGGCCACCCCCTATGATTAAGGACCTCAGAACCACACCTTTACCACTGAAAATCCACTGGATTTCAGTGGTAAGAAGGCCAAACCAAGGCTAGCTCGGAGGCCTCAAGGAATGGCTTAAAACAAAGTCAAACAAAGCATGCAAGGGGGCTACACATCCCTGACAACAAAATGACCTTAAGCAAACTTCAAAAGCACTTAAATACAAGACTTTTTTCAGTTACAAGCAAAGCCCAAATAAATATGCAAGGAGGGCTAAAGTGAGGTACAAGAAGGTGCAAAAATGGAGAAAATACTCACCCTTGAAGACCCTCTTCGAAACCAGCAACTTCAGGGGGTGGAAACCAGTTTTCAGAGCTCAAGAATCCCTCCCAAGAAGCTTAGTCCAATGGTGGTGGTGTATCTCTATGTGTTGTAGTGTAAAAGTGCAAGGAAATCCAATTTCTATGCACAAAATACAAACAATATAGAGAGAATGAGAGGTTTTTTTCTTCAAAATGGCTGAACCTCTGGCAAAGAGGGAGGCCTCTTGCTTATATAGAGGAATGCAAAGCCAAAGCTTCTTCAAGCTTTGCAAGGGCTTCATCCCTCCATATACGTGTATGGAGGGGAGCAAACAAAAATCCAGCTGGCTCAAAAGATCTGGAGGAAAACCAGCTTAGACAGGGGGGGTGCCGGCCATCATCAATGGCCGGCAGTGGCTCACTGATGGCCAGCAGGGCATCACCAATGGCCTGCAGTGCCACGCCATGGCCGGCAGTGAACCAAAAGGTCCACTAAGAGAGGACCTAGCCAAGGTTCAAGAAAGGGGCAGAAAGGATACAGGGTCCGAGAAGCTCGAACCGGTGACATTTTACCGCGACAATCGAGTACTCAGCGAGCAATCGAACTAGTTGTTGGGTGTACCTACAAGCACAACCAAGTCATGAGGACGGTCAAAAATGGGGTGTCTACAGCCGTCCGCAGGTGGTTCAACCCCTGATTACATCACATTATCTTCCAGGTTCACTGATCCAGTGACGATGGACTTTGCTGAGCTTGGTGGGAGGACAACCCCGTTGTCAAACAAATCCTGTACTTCGTGGCGAATACGGAAGCAATTGTCGGTGTTATGACCAGTTTGTTGATGGTACGCATAGTACTGGGTAGTATCATGCACAACCGGAAGAGGATTCGGGAGAAGCCGACGCTCAAGGGGTTTGAGATGGCCTTTTTCAACAAGGATTTGAAGAGCCTTGGACAAGGGCATATAGAGGGCATGGAAGACCCTACAACCTCGGGGTTGGTACTTCGAGGTTTGTGGATTTTTGCTGGACGCACTAGCGAAAGGGTCAGCAGGTGCTGGCTTGGTTTGCCGATCTCTTCCGAGTGCAGGATTAGAGCTCAAAGGATCGTTTCTGGTACGACAGCCCTTCTCTCAGTTTGCCCCTTGACTCAAACTGCTCTCATTCTGAGTGGCAAAAGTGTCATCCACAATCTGTGCAATAACTGCGATCGCTTGCTGTTTGTTCAGCCCCTCGGCTTTCAAAGCCTCAATAGCCCACCGAAGGTGTTCATGGGGACCAATGTCCGCCCCAACCTTGTTCTTACCACTGGCCTCCACTTTGCCAGGAGACTGGCCTTCTTCCAATGCAGCTAGTCCCAAGATTGGGGAGCCCTTTGGTGTGAAATCCCCGGTAGGTGATGTGGTTGATGATGGAGCCAAAACTCCGCAGGCTAAATCCGCCACTATTATCTGAAGATCTTCCATCATCCTCATCAGCTCAGAAGTGGTGGGTTCACGGGTTTAAGATGATTAGGATTCCGAGACTGGATGTGTGGTGGGTGCCCCAGATGGGTGTTGCATTTCGACATCGATCTCACCCTGCATGGCAATTCCCTGGTTTAATACTGTTACCATGGCCACAACTTCTTCCGAACTTTGTGCCATCACAGTCTGCTAAGTTTGGACGAAGGTGATGCGACTGGTGACTGACGGATCAGATGAACCAGTAAGCCTTGACTGGCCTTTCTTTAACTTGCCTCAGCGGAGGAAAATACTGGCTGCTCTGAATTGAATCTTTGAACCTTGAAAAAAAAAAAAAAAACAAGTAGCATCTCAGCCCAATTTCACCAGAACAGATATAGGCATAACTGAATAACTGTATTCGGTCGCTAATCACTGCTCTCTAAATTACTGCCCCAAAACTGAATCTGATACCCGCAGATATAACTGATCCTCAAATACCGATGCCCGCAGGCCTGATATCCAGATTTGCATACTGATACGTGCAACCTATAGAGACACACTCTAACAACACATAGCAAGCAAGTGAGAACCAAAAAACACCCCTATGGAAGGGTAGGGTTTCCCTGTCCTATTTTGTCAGGAGCTAGGGTTTCACTACGCACACAGCGGTTTCAAACAACCTATAATCGGGTAAGCAACCTGCCCTAGCTTAGGATGGTCACTATGAATTCCAAATATGCATTAGGTCAAATGGTCAAAAAGGGTGCCTCAGTAAAAATCGGGATTTGTGTTCCCATCATGGCAGAGCCCGTAACCGGTTAGCCTTATGGCACACTTCTCAAAGCGAGCCTCCGGCAAATCGTTCAGGAATAGCAGATGGCAAACACGGTGTCCTAGGTGCACCAATGCAAATGCAATGCAAAGAAACGCATAACTGTAATCAAAACAAGATATCATGAGTTCGAGTCAAGTTCTCTAACTCCCCAGTAGAGTCGCCAGAAACTGTAGACGTCCCCGAACGTCCCGGGAAAAAAATTCCGTTTTGTTCATTGGGCTCACTACAGTTCGGACTCGATGTCACGATTCTGAATCTAATCTCGCAAAGTGCAATGCAAGATCGATAAATCACCAAAGAGTTCAAATCCGGCAAATCGTTTTGAAAAACTGATTTTAAAAAGAAGTGTCAAACATGGACTGCTTTGCCAGATACAGAGTCGCCACCTAAATATTTTATTTTTGGGGAATTTAGGAAACCCTGACTCGTGTCTAAGGCCACGTGTCCGTCATTACCAAAGTTGCCTCGGCTCGAGAACATAGGTACGATTGGGGAAGGTCATTTCATGAGCACCCCCGCTCGCCCGATCAAAGATCGACCACTACTAAGCATGATATCGAGTTTTAAAACACATGCTTTCTTATTCTAGTTTATTAGCCTAGAATTACTATGTGATGCGCACAACATACAAGTATAGACTGGATCGCCTAATTTGGAACAAAACATCTCATGTTCGTTTATTTTGAAAATGGATTGAAGTTTGCTACTCGCAAGTAGGCTAAAACACGGGTTTCGACGAATTATTCCAATTCAAGCAACCCAACCTTCACCCACAGGCATTCAGACAGTTATATCACATAAGCATATAGCCTCATGGTAAGTATGCTATCATGGCAGTCACTCACACGCATGCAAGGATGCTAAAGCATAAACACTTACCGGGTACTCCGAGCCAAAGAAAGAAGCTAATTAGAAATCATGCATGAATCCTAACTATGCTAAGAATGCCTAATGCAACACATGCAAAAATGCAACTACAATAGGCTCGGCTATTCTAAGATGGCATATGAGATGCAACAATCGATACATGTATTCAATTTGGAATTAAAATACAATGCAGTGAGCATGATGCGCCAAGCCCGATGCATGCAAGACAGATGAATGAATGCAAACATGCGAAGCATAAGGATGCTAATTGAAACATGCCCTAGAACTAACCATCGTAAGCTGGTAAATAAAATGGAGAAAGACGTGGGGTTAGAAGACATGCATCACACACACGCACACTTATTACAAAATTTGCCCTCTCGACGGAGGGTCTGAATGAATAATACAAAGCCAACTAGCTAATCTAAGCTAACCTAATTAAACTAGCTATTACACAACAAAATGAATAACAAGCTACAACTAATTATTACACAACACTAACTAATTAACAAATTAACTAAATTAGCAATTAAATAAGCATGCAAACTACATGAAGTGGGCTGCCTCAGCTCGGCCTTGGATGATGAAGGATGCATGCATGCTCGAATCGCCATGCTCGAATCGCCTCCCTCAGAAATCCATCGCGATGTCCCAACTTGCCTCTATTTGCAACTGGTCTCAGAACACTGCAAAAAGCTCTAGAAGGTTGAAAGTCCACCAAGGGAAAATGAGGGAGGGCTGCCGACTAGTTTTTATCAATGGAGACCACTTGCCGACCACTTTTTGTGGTGAAAACCAGAAAAAGTGGTCGGCCTAACACTTAATCTGGTCGGCCGACCAGTTGCTGCTGCTGATTTCTGGTTTGCTACACAGAGAGCAAGAGAGGGGCATGGCAAAGTATTTGCAACACGTGTATGCACAACCACCCTCCCTATCATTACATAAGCTCAAGGGAGTGTAGTTCTCGATCCTCGGACCACCAATCACGCATCTCGATGCATGATGGCCGAGGAACCGAATTGCACAACTTAATATAGAATGAATGCACACACAAGCACCTAAAGCCAACAACTCTGTCATGGGTAGTCAAGAGTGTCAGCGACCAGGAATTGAGGCACGTCTCGTCACCTTGAGTACAAAACGTCCCTCGTTTCCTGTGTTCGGACTAACTCCTATTCCGAACACAATGCAACAATCAATAGCATGCACAAATGCAACTCTAGCATGCAATCCTAAATGCAATGCAACTAAGTCATGCAAACATGCAAGGGATAACATGAAAACATGCAACTAGTATACATAATGCTGTGAACTAACAAAGGCATACTCAATGCACATGACACTTAGCATACACAGTGCACATAGAAACTAACATACACAATGAGATGATGCACAATGCAATGATCAATCATGAGACAACATGGCATACTCAATGCTATGAACTACAATGGCATACTCAATGCAAAATGATCATAGCATGTTCGATGCAAACAATAACATAACATGCACAACGCATTATGACACGGTATACACAATGCAACAATGGACTTAAACCAAGATGGATAGGCCTCAGCCATGCCCAACTCAGTGGCCATTGGATGATGAAATCAAAGCGATAAGACACACACAAACATGCACAATGAAAAGGCTCCAAGCCAAGGGCACAAGATATAAATTTTCAAGAACATGGCGAGGATGAAACATGGAACACAATGGCATATGTTTCAGCTCTAGAATGGCATACAAAATGGTCTCGATGCATGTTGGATGGCACAAATACCAAAACTAGTGAAGGTCATTACACTAGAGGTATGCAAAGCGATGCCCAAATGACCAAAAAAACCCTAAACAGTCCCTATGCAGACCCGAAATAGTGGCAAAATGGACTAAAATGATGGCTTGCAATGCACAAAAATGAAGCTCATGCAATAGCCTAAAAATGAGGCTTACCAGCACAATTCTCAAACGCATTTAAAGAGTGAAAAACATGGGAATATACGGCATAAGTATAAGATTTGAAATAACATGTTCAATGATGCCAAAGCATGAAAACAACTCAAGCTAAGCATGCGAGAGGCTTCAAAACTCGAAGCTAGGCAAGGGTATTACACTACAAGCATGCATGGGCATCATTCGACCATGGGACCTCAAAAAAGAGCTAAGGCGGCCCAAATCATGAATAAAATCAGTTTAGAACATGGCCAAAATATGCTAGAATCAAGGGCCAAAACAACATGCAATGTGGGCTAGTGAACATGGATTACACTACAAGCATATGAAGCATTCACGAGGCCACTAAACCAGCAAAATTCAGAGGCATGACATGCCAAATAAAGCCCAAAAACCCACTGAAACATTATCAATGCATGCAAGAATGACATGCTCTTTTGATAGGCTACAAGAGAGGTTATTCTACACATGCAAAAGACACACCCAAGGTGACAAAAATAACTCTGGATAGAGCCTAGGTAGGCCCTAAAAGTCACTAAAAAGGGCCTGAAACAAGGCTTGGAGGTGTGCAAATGAAGGCTCCTTTGTAAGGCCAAAAATGCTAGTGAACAAGACAAGGAGGGAGAGGGTCACCCCTCTCTGATTTTGGCCCTCAAAACCGCATACCAACCACTGAAAATCCACTAGATTTCAGTGGTTAAAAGGCCAAGCAAAGGTCAACACAAAGGCCCTAGGGCATGGCTCAAAACAAGGCAAAATGAAGCATGCAAGGGGGTAGATGACCCCCAACAACAAAATGATCTTAAACAAACATCAAAAGGACCTCAAAACAAGACTTTTTTCAGTTGACAACAAAGCTCAAATATGCATGAAAATAAGGCTAAGAGATGGATCAAAATAAAGCTTAAAAGAGGGAAAAAGTGTGTCACCCTTGAAGCTTAGCAAGACAGCAACTTCTGGACCCAAAAACCAGACCTTTAACCTCTGAAAATGACCTCCAAGGACCTCAAAGCAATGGTGGAAGTGTATGGCTATGAGGTGTAGTGTAAAAGGGTCAAGAACTATGCACTTTTGAAGCCAAAATGGTGAGATATAGAGAGGGATATATTGTATGCCTTCCAAGAAGTTCTAAACATGTCCCAAGGAAGAGGAGGGCCTCTCTTATAGAGATACAAGGCCAAAGATTCTTCAAAAAGCTAAAAACCAAGGCTCAAGATCCTCCATACACGTGTATGGAGGATGCAGTCTGTGCATTCTAGCTGGCACACACTCACACAGACAAAACTGAGTGAGGCAGGCCGACCAGTTCAGGTGGTCGGCCAACCACTTCCCCTGGTCAGCCAACCAGTTCAAAAGGTTTAAGTCAATGGAAGGTGGTTGGCCAGCCCATTTGATGGTCTCCACATTGAATGCAAGCTAGTGGTATGGTGGGAGACTAGTAAATGTGGCTCAAAGACCAAGGAGACCAGCTTCTTGACAAGAAAATCGGCTTGCTGGAGAAAAGCGGTCTCCAAGGAGAAAAGGTGGTCTCCCACCCTTGTACCACCTTCCAAACAATGAAAACAAGGTCCATGCCAAAAATGAACCAAGACGGATGCAAAACAAGGGTTCAGGGGTCAAAACACGTAGCCGAGTGCCCCGAAAACAGGCTGTTGAGCACCAAAAGTGGCGTACGGCCACAAAAATGGTCTCCCGGACCACAGTGTCCCTCTAGACAGAGGAAACAAGGTGTGTTCCAAAAACCGTGCCAAACGGAGAATGTTAAGCTGTCCCAAACCGAGGCGCACGACCAACGGCTCCGAAAATCGAAAACAAGTCTCCAAATGGGAACAGTGGACTACGACCACGAAAAGTAGCCTACGTCCACTAAGAGATGGTCTACAAGACCTCTCCCTCCCTCCGGGAAGAGAAAACAAAACTTAGTCCGCGGACCGGGTCAAAGCACAAAGGGTCCCGAGATCCGGAGGCGAGGCTCTCAGCCAAGAACTCCAAAACCTCAAAACGAGCACAACATGCGCAATCACCGAGCGCTCAATCGATGACGTCTGAGTCTTAAGGTCGGTCAAAAATAGGGTGTCTACATAAGGCTAGTATTGACTTTGTGATGCGCGCACACACAAGGTATAAACTAGTTTGCCCGGATTTGAACAATTCAATTTCATGTTTGTTTTTCGAAAAGGGTTTGATTTTGCCACTTAACAAAATGGGTTTAAAGTTTGTGAATTTGCCACTTGACAAAGTGGGCTTAAACATACATTCATTGAATCATTCCAATTCAAGCAACAAGCCTTCATCTATATGCATTCAAACAGTTTTAACAAGTAAGCACTTAGCCTCATGGCAAGCATGCTAGATATGGCAGTCACTCACACTCATAAAAGTATCCTAAAGCACTAAAAACTCACCTAGTACTCAAAGCTGAGATAAAACAAAAAAGTTAGAAAAATATGTATGATATCTAACTATACAAGATGGCTAATGCAACACGTGCAATAATGCAACTAAAGTAGGTTCGGCTACTTAACATGTTATTTTCAATAATTTCATAGCATGCATTTAAACACGTATTCAACAAGGTAATAAACGACAATGCAATTAGAACAATGAACCAAGCCTCGGTGCATGTAAGACAAATGAATGGATACAAATATGCTAAACGAAACGTGATGCTCCTAATCTAACCATCGTAAGCGGATAAATAAAATGGAGAAAGACGTGGGATTGGAAGACATACACATTATTACATTACGCTCTCACGAAGGAGAGTCTGAATGAATAAACTAGCTAAGCTAAACTACTTAACTAATTATTACAAAACTTGAATAAATAAATTAACTAACTTCTAAGCTAATTAATTAAAAATTTAACTAGGCTAAACTAATTAAATATTACAACACAAACTAATTTAATTAATCAATCTAAACTAATTAAATAAGTACAAAACAAACTAATTAGCTACAACTAATTAATTACAACAAATAAATGGTTAATTGCTAATTAAACTAATTGACTAGTCCCGAGAAACGAAGGAGGCCCATGCATGCTCGGATTTCACCCGAAGAACGTCCACTGTTTGCTTCTAAAAGCTTCTGTTGCACAACCTTTGCATTGTTTTCCTCTTCCAGATAAACTCTGCTATGCTTCACAAACACACTGCTCAAAATTCATTGGTGGCTAACAAGCCAGAAATGGTGGCTGGCCGGCCTCCAACAGGGGGTTGCCGTCCAACAATGATGGCCTGCCGACCAGAAACAGCGGTTGGCCGGCCACTGATGATGCACCATTTCTTGCTGCAATAAAGAAACAAAGCAAAAAGAGGATATTTTCACAGGTTGTTTGTACTGTGTATCCCTCCTTATCATCAAAACAAACTCAAATGAGTGATACACTTGGTCCTTAAACCATCAATTAAGAAATTTCATTGCATGATGGCTAAAGAACCAAGGTGTACAAGTTTAATAAACGTGCAAACAAGACTCACAATCTTCACTCTATCATGCATGATCAAGGGCAATGGTAACCTAGGAAACTTGGCACATTTCATCACTTTAGGTATGAAATGCCCCAATTTTCCTTGTGTTCAATTAACGTCTGATTGAACACACAAAAACATAACCAAATTCTTAACTTGCACAGTTTTAGTTTCCATTTTTAGTTACTCATTTTAATTACCCTTCCATTCTTTAACCAATTAAGTCCATTGGTAAATTGAGTCCTCTAAAAGAGAAGAAAGTGTCAAACAAGGGGTAGTTTAAGGCAAGAGAGAGGTTTCATACCGTTGATAATGAACCGCCAAAAGAGGATTAAACCATTAAGCATGGACCTCAATTTCAAGCTTAAACAATCCCAAGGTTAAAATAACCCTCAAAGCAAACAAAGAGAGAAGAAATAAGGGCGATCGTAGAAATTATGCTTGTTGAAATTAAGTGAGAAAAGCACTAAAACATGCAATCAACTCAAAAAAATGTTGTCTAAAAGCCTAAAACACCAAGCTTGTGAGGACACTTATACTACAAGCATGCAAAATAAAGCTCAAATGACTTAACCAACCCAAAACAGAGTTAAAACAGTACAAAATAGAGGTTGAAACATGCTGGAATTAAGTTATAAATGGCTAGAAAAATAAGCTAACATATAGAGCTATCTAGGCTAGCAAACAAGGCATAAGGAGGGGAGGCTAACCCCTCCAAATTTGGACTTTAAAACATGATTTTTATCACTAAAAATACTCTGAAATTCAGTGTTTAAAAGCCCAAAAAAAATGGTTTGAAAGTGGGAAACAAAGGTAGAAAGGCTTTACAAACAAGGAATAAAGAATGATGAGCCACCCCTTAACCTAGGGGTGTAAAAATGGCTCGCGGCCCGAGATGGGCTCGGCTCGTTAAGGCCTACTTGGGCCCAAGCCCGAGCCCAGTCCAAGCCCCTAGGCTAGAGCCTGGGCCATTGTTTTGAAGCCCGGCCCATAGGCTCGGCCCACTTAAGGCCCACTTAGGACCCGACCCGAAGCCTAACCTGCCCAAAGCGCATATGTTTTAATGGAAAATAATAAAATTTCAGTAGAAAAAAATTAAAAAACAAAAAAAAAAGGTTTGGCCTGGCCTACTGGCCTGCCCAAGGCCCGAATACCCCTAAGCTTGGGTCTAGGCCTGGGCTTAATTTTTTTGGCCCATGGGCCGGCCAGAATTTTGGCGAGAGCCCGCGAAGCCCGACATGGGCCCGACCCGATCGAAATTTTCGAGCCGGGCCAAATTTACACCCCTACCCTAACATTAAATAGCCTAAAACCACCAATTTCAGCCCACAAAAACAAAGTTTAGCCCAAAATCAATAGGAAAATATAGAAAGACAAGTATACAAAACAAATTAAAAAAGGCAAGTGTTATAACTCTTGAAGCAAAGATTAACTTTAGACAACAATTCAAGCCAAAACCACTTTCAAGTGCTCCAAGAAGGCTTCAAAAAACCTCAACTCAAAGATGAACAACTTTAGCTAAGGAGGTGTAGGCAAAAGTGTAGTGTAGGTAGGCTAATGTGCACAAATTTGCAAGAAAGATAGAGAAATGTAGAGAGAAAGAGATAATTTTTGCTCCAAAAATTCTAACCCTCAAAAATGGGGGAGGAGACCCCTTACATATAGAAAAACATGCATTTGGCTGAGATATATCCCTCCATATATGTGTAGGGAGATGCAGCCAATTGTGGTAACAACTAGAACAGTTGTCAACAAAATATCTGAAAAAAGACACTGATGACCGGCAGGCCACACCATTGGCCGGCAAGGCACAAGGGTGGCTGGCAGGGCAGAATTGGTGGCCGACAATCCACTAGAGAAGGCCTGTAGGTCCCAGGGTCTTGAGGTTTGAAGCACTAAGGTTTTGGTCCAAAACAAAGCATAGAATGGACAGGGTTTTTAGGCTCAAAAACTGGGCATTCCGCTGAGGACTTTGGGCACTAAAATGAGCACATGTAATCATAATCATCAAGTGTATAAGCGATGACATCCAAGTCTTAAGGACGGTAAAAAATAGGGTGTCTATAGCTGGGACGCTATACTCCTCTTGAAACGCGACCAGTGCGTCCGATGTGTTCACAAGGAAGCGATGGCTGCTCGGTCTTTGAGAGCCCTGGTGTTGGCGTGCCTAGTCCCCTAAGAGTCTGCAGTTAAAAACCAAGTGTAAGTGGCAGCGGTCGCGTATATGAGCCTGATTTTAGCTCAGTCACATCGAGCGCGCTTTGCAACTTGGCCTATTTGGTTTGATAAATCCTAGCTAGGTCGTGCGAGCTGGGTCAAATGTTAGCCCGGTCACAGGACCCGATATACTGGGTAGCCTGGTTTTCTGCCTCAACTCCATGAACAACGAATTTGCCTGATCGATTTGTGTTTTCAGATCAAAAAGGCACTTCAAGCCCGACCAAACCCAGATCCACACCTATTTATCACAGGAGATGATGAACAATGGGAAACTAGGGGCACATGAGCTTTTTTGACATCAAAAGTAACGTAAAACCCTAACCCTATTCAATTTTTGGTAGTATTTGGGTGTTTTAATCTTTCTAGATGAATGAATGTGGGAGTTGAAGTTTGAAAATACAAGAAAAACATAAAGAACGGTGGGTAAGTCGAGAACTTACGGGTTAGGGCGTGCGTCGGAAATTCAATCGATGAGACAATTCCCGATGGCAGTGACAGAGCCAAATCCACCAAGAAGGCGTTTCGATTAGGACAAGAAAGGCAAAAACCCGGGTTTGGTGTGTTGTCGCTCTGAGTCGTCGCCGGAAGAGATGATAACAGTGGATGCAAGGGTTTGAAGAGGGGTGCCAATATATGTGAAAGATGAAGGAGTGCCATACTTTGAATTTGAAGAGACAGCGTGGGATAGCTGTGTTGGCTGTACGAGGCCAATGGGAAAACGACACATGTCTGTGACGAGATCGGTGTCAGTCTTGAAAAGACAGGCTAGGCAGACCAAACGACAACCGAGCAAACGATAAAATGGAGCATAAGGAATAGCACAGTAAGAGACTGTGCACCGATTTGGGAGCATGGATAATGAGGCACTTAACCGAGCACATGGTAAGAGAATGAGTTCGGCTAGAGAAGATAATCCCAGTCACACTAATGCAACTAGAATTAAGGGACAATTGAGAGGGAGATTTATGACTTCATAATGGGCCGAGCCAGTTTGGGCCGGAGTTAGGGCCTTTGCTCGGTCAAATATTGAGAACACGCTTGTAGACACCCCATTTTTGACCGACCTTAAGACTCAGACGTCACTGATTGAACGCTCGGTGATATTGCATATTGCGCTCGTTCAGAAGTTTCGCAGTCCCGGCTGCAAGCCTTGCCTCCGGACTTCCGAACTTTTTCGTGCCTTGCCTCGGTTTGCGAACCAGGCTCTGTTTTCTCTATTTTCTCTTCCCGAGGGGAGGGAGAGGTCTCATAGACCATCTCTCAATGGCCGTAGGTTACGTTTCACGGTCGTAGGCCATTTTTCCCATTTGGAGCCCGGTTTCCGATTTTTCGGAGCCATTGGCCGTGTGCCTCGGTTCGGGAGCGCTTAACCATCTCCGTTTGCTCCGATTTTTGGCATGCATCTTATTTGCTCCCTTTTGAGGGACACTGCGGTCCGAAAAACCAACTTCGTGGTCGAACACCACTTCCGGTGTCTAACAGTCAATTTTCGGGGCCTCGGGCTGCACGTTTCGGCCCCCGAACCTTCATTTTGCATCGGTTTGGGCTCATTTTTGGTGGAGACCTTATTTTCACTGCTAAGAAGGTCGTAGAAGGGTGGGAGGCCAGTAATTGTTCTGACAACCAGTTTTATTCCTCCATCGCCCTCCGTCGCCCGTTTTTCTTACTTGAAAGCCAATGTTGACCACCCTAAGGCCACTTTTTCCAGCCCTAAACCACATATTTGTATTGTACACACCTGGGAGGCCACCAATATCACATGGCCGGCCAGTAATTGTGTTTTCCCCTTTTGAACCCCTCCAAAAAGTGGGCTTTTCTCTCTCCTGGTTTACTTTCTCCAGTTTTTTACCACATTGTTGTGTTGTGCACACATGGGAGGCCACCAATCTGGGGTGGCCGGCCACTAATACTGCTTGACCCTTTTGACCCTTGGCCGACCGGCCATGGGGAAGGCCGACCGGCCACCTAAATCCTAGCAAACTAGCCGGCCTTGATCCTCTCTCCAGGTACATTACAGATATGTATTTTGTTTCCCCCCAGATTGTGTATCCGGGGGGCTGCACTTTTGGGGGGAAACTTGAATTTATTTCCCCCCCTTTTTTCCCCCCTCTTTTGCCTATATATCCAGGCCATTCCAGTAACTTCAGGGGTTAGAAAGTTTTGGTTTAAGCCTCTTGCATTCAATCTCTCTCTCTCTATATTCCAACCATCAAAACCCCTCAAGTCCTACACCATTTCTACACCATCTCCAAGCCAACCAATCCACACTCCATTCCAGAAGCTTCAAGGCCATTTCTAGAGGTCAAGGGCTCCCAAACTTGGTCCAAGAGTTGTTGAAGACATAGGCTACAAGGGTAAGTCTCCTACTCCCTCTTTCTTGCCTATTTTTGCTCAATATATTAGCTCCTCTTGCTTGCATATTTGGGTTCCGACCCTATGTGAAAATAGCATTATTTTGAGCTCCTTTTCATGTTTGTTTCAGGGCCTCTCCCTGTTTGAGGCTTCCTTTTTACACTTGCTTCTTTACCTCTCTTGGATGCCTCTTTCTTGCATAGTATTTTAGGCCTATTTGTAAACTGTTTCAAGCTTAGTTATAAACTGTAAAGTGGCTTATTTTGAGCCCTTATTCAACATTGTTGAAGGACTCTTCACTGTTTGAGGCTTCCTTTTGTCACTTGCCTCTTTATCCCTCTTTTGGCCTTATTTTTGCATGTTTTGTTAGCCCCTTGTGCTTGTATTTTTGGGCTCCGACCTGAACTTAAAATAGTCATATTTTGACCCCCTATTCATGTTTTATCAAGGGTATTTTGCTTTTTGAGGCTCCCTTTTTACACTTTGTGTTTAAACCTTCTTTTAGGCCTATTTCTTGCATAGTATTTTAAGCTTACTTGTGCACTGTTTTGGGCTTGGCCATAAACTTTAAAATACCTTTTTTTGAGCCCCTATTCAACTTTGTTGAAGGGATCTTCATTGTTTGGGGCCAGAAGCTGCTACTTGCTTCTTTATCTCTCTTTTGGGGCCATTTTTGCATGTTAACTTAGTCCTATTTGTGTTTGTTTTTGGGACTTGTTATAAACTGGAAATATGTATGTTTTGGGACTTCCTTGAATCTGTCTTCATGTTTCATGATCAAATAATGCATGCTTTGCATAGCCATAGGGCATTCCATGTACCTAATTTCATGTTTCGGGTCTCATTCCATGTATCGAGTGCCATATTGCCATGTTTCGGGGCTGTTTTGCATCATATTTTGCTACTGAAATTTTCATGCTAGTATGCCATATTCCATGCCTTGCCATGTCTTGTTAGAGTGGCATTTGTGCCTTAGGATCGGTCCTCGGTTTGCGTGCACGTGTGCACGTATTTCGAGTGTCTCATTTTCATCTCATGGCTACTAATATGAGTATGGCTGAGGTCCACTCATGTTGGTGTAAGTCCATCGTGCATTGTGTATGCTATTTCATTTCATAGCATTGTGTATGCTAGGTTGCATGTTACCTCGTGCATTGTGTATGCCATGTTACCTCGTGCATAGTGTATGCCATTCCATAGCATTGTGCATGCTAAGTTGTATGTTAGTTGCATTCATGCATGTCATGCATATCGTGTTTGGGATAGGAGTTAGCCCGAGTACGGGAAACGAGGGACGTTTCGTACTTTGAGTGACGGAATGTGTCTCAATTCCCAGTCACCGACACTCCGGATTATCCATGATGGAGTTTAGGTCTTGTTATGTTTATATGTGCATTCATTTCATATTGAGTCGTGCAATTCGACTCCTCGGCCATCATGCATCGATATGCGTGATTGGTGGCACGAGGATCGAGGACTACACTCCCTGAAGAGTAGTCAAGCATACATATGTGAAAATACTTTGCCATGCCCCTTTGTTGCTCTCTGTTACAGTAAATCAGATATCAGTAACCTTCCGGAGCCTGGCACACATTCCAAGAACAATTGCAAACAGAGGCAAACCGGGGCATCGCGAGGGATTCTCAGCACAAGGCAACCCGAGCATGCATCATTCATCATCCGGAGCAGATTTGAGGCAGTCCCTGGCTTGCATGCCAATTTATTGCTTTCCTAATTTAATTTGTTAATTAATTAGGGTTTTGTAATTATTTGGACTGTAATTATTTATTCGGGACTGTATTATTTATTCGGACCCTCCGAGCGAGGGCACAACTGTAATAAGTGTGCGTGTGTGTGATGTATGTCTTCCAACCCCACGTCTTTCTCCCTTTTATTTACCCACTTATGATGGTTAGATTAGGGCATGTTTCAATTAGCATACAGTATGATAGCATGTTTGCATTCATTCATCTGTCTTGCATGCACCGGGCTCGGCGCATCATACTAACTGCATTGAATTTTCAATTCCAAGTTGAATACATGTTAGCTGTAGCATTTCATATGCCATGTCTAGAATAGTCGAGCCTGCTATAGTTGCACTTTTGCATGTGTTGCATTAGGCATTTCTGTATAATTAGGATCATGCATGGATTTCTAATTAGCTTCTGTTTTGGCTTGGAGTACTCGGTAAGTTTTATGTTTTAGCATCCTTGTATGCGTGTGAGTGACTGCCATGATAGCATGCTTACCATGAGGCTAATTGCTTATGTGATATAACTGCCTGAATGCCTGTGGGTGAAGGTTGGGTTATTTAGATTGGAACAATTCATTCACTGTGCATTTTAAGCCCACTAGATAGTGGCAAAATCATGTTTTCTAAGCCCACCTGAGGGTGGCAAATCCACGTCTTAGCCTACTTGCGAGTAGCACCATCAAATCATTTTCAAACAAACAAACATGAAATGTTTTGTTCCAATTCAGGCGATCCAGTCTATACTTGTATGTTGTGCGCATCACATAGTAAATCTAGGCTAATAACCGGAATAAGAACGCATAATGTTTTCAAAACTAGATATCATGGTTAGTAGAGGCCGATCTTTGATCGGGCGAGCGGGGGTGCTCACGAAGTGACCTTCTCCAATCGTACCCAAGTTCCCGAGCCGAGGCAACTTTGGTGATGACGGACACGTGGCCTTAGGCAAACGAGTCAGGGTTTCCTAAATTTTCCCAAAATAAAACATTTAGGTGGCGACTCTGTATCTGGCAAAGCAGTCCGTGTTTGGCACTTCTTTCAAAATCTATTTTCTCAAAACGATTTGCCAGATTTGGACTCTTTGGTTCAGATTTAGAACCGTGACAATTTGAGAGTCCGAACTGTAGTGAACCCCAAATGAACAGAACGGGACTCATCCCTCCCGGGGCGTTTGGGGACGTCTACAACGCTGCATCGGAGACATAGTCCGGTCAAGTTAGGACAACTTTGGATTACTAGCCCGGTAGAGAGGTGCGTTCTGCTGAGTTGAACGAAATTTGTCCTTAGGAGACCAGACCAAACGGGAGCTAGGTCGTAATTGTGGAGCTCGGTTGAAGTTCTCGTTCGGGTTCAACCGAATGGACCAGCCAGGTAGCGCGGTCCCAAGGGAATAGCGTGGCGTTGCGCTGAACACAGCTCGGTATAAAGTGCAATGTGGCGTAGTGAAGCTACGGGAAGGAGATTCCACCGTCCATACGCATCAATACCGTTTGGCGGTTTTGTCATTTGGTGTTTGGCAGTATCTACGCCTACGCGTGGAAGAATGTAAGAGGGGAATATATCCACGCGTTAGAAGGAGGATAGACAAAGAGAGGCGCATAAAAACTATATAAACGGTGCTGCGTATCCATTCACAAGTCTGGAACATCTAGTTATTAGAGCTACATACCCCTTTGTCTCTCTTTCTCTCTTCCTCTCTCTAAGTGTGCTAACTTGTCCATCGGAGGGTTTTCCCGGCAGCACACCGCCGGGCAGCTCACCTTCTTTGTGTTCTTAGGTCATTTAGAAAGAAGCGAAACTTAGACACGAGAAGTACGGAAAGTAGCAAATATTTCCTCCATGTACAATGTATATATATACATATATATATATAATGTGTTTAAAATGATGTGATAGTAACATATTTATAATTATAAAGAACAATAATAGGTCTTTTAGTTAAAAATAAAAAGATCATAGAATGTCATATCATCATATATATAATTTCAATAAAGATTGAGAGATTTAATTTTGGAGTTCTAAAGTGAGCTCTAGTGATGTGTTAAGGAGTAGGGTACACATGTGATGTGATGTGATGTGTGTGCCTATGTATATATTTTTTTTCCCTCTTATCATATCATTAGTGCTCCAAAATTATAACTCTCTATCATTATTGATATAATTTTTGTATAAAAATTCTATTTATATTGCATTATTCAAATAATATATGCACAATAGAGGTCATCTCCTCTTTTTCTTTTTTCCTTTTTTAAAAAAAAAAACCTTTAAACTTGTCACATTAATTTCCAACGATACCGGTCTCATCGTGTCAAGTAATAAGGGCATGCTATAATTTTTTTTTTTGAATATTTTGTTATATTGTGAAAATAAAAAAAAATAAAAAAATAGTATCTCATTAACCATAGTTCCGAAAGTACCTAAATCAAATGGCGAAGAAAATCTTAACAAGTAAATATACTATTTTTTTTTCTGCCTCACCCTCACTATCAGGGTGTGTGAGGGTACGATTCGGACGTTTTTTTTTTTTTTTTGATCAGCAAAAAAAAAAAAAAAATTTATTGATGGAAAACATACGAAGTATGAAGGATACATCAATAAAGAAGAAGGTGCAAAAAGCATCACAGTGGAACCTCATGAGTCCAACGAGGTTGGCACCAAGAAGCCCATGAAATCATCTGCTAGCACTACCTCAAGCTTGAAGTTGGTGAGTAACCAACAAAAAGAGCAATACAAAGAAAAAGCCAACACAAAACACCCATCAGAAGACACCCTTTTGAAGCAACAACAGCAGCTGGGTAGCAAGCACAGCAATAGCCAGCAATGATCTTCCGCCAACCAATACCCATCCACACAGATCATTAAAATTGGGTTGAGATTCCTTAAGAAACAACATAACAGACAGCATAATAGTGTCAAAAACACACTGCAGGCAGACCACCCAAGACCCAATTAGCAGATATCAGCAGCAAACAGAACAGAAAACAAAATAGACAGCATAACCCGAGACCCAATTTAACAGATATCAGCAGACCCCAGCAGCAGTCCACTCCAGACCAACCCAGAATTATAAATTAACAGATATCACCTATTGCAAAATCTGATCTGATGTAGATTAAACATAATATCATTTACTGAAAGGGGCAAACCTGAGCATGAAGCTTTGAGCCATATTGCAATTCTCACTTTGATCAATTCACAGAGTTCTTCGAAGATGGGATGGACATTGTTGAAAATACGATCATTCCTTAACTTCCATACTGACCAGAGCACCGCAAACGGAATGATTCTCCAGATCTTCTTCTCTAATTTTTTGAACTTTGATCCTGACCACCAAAGAAGCAATTCATCCACTGATTTTGGTATCGCCCATTGAATACCCCACCATCTCATAGTTTTGGACCATACTAACCAAACAAAAGGACAATGTAGGAGTACATGGTTGTCTGTTTCCTCCTCCTCATTACAGAACACACACTGTAACCTAGTATAATTTTCCAGAATCCCCATCCTTTGAAGGTAGTTTGAAGTCTTAATCCTTCTCTTCCAAGCAAGCCAGCCAAAGAATTGGACTTTTGGGGGCGCCACATTCTTCCAGATGAACTCTGTTATCCTGAAAGTAGAACCGAAGGAGGATTCGCACCAATGGTATGCTGATGAGACAGAAAACACTCCTGAAGGGTCCGCCATCCATTTCAGTTTATCCGAGACATTCACCCTTAACTCAGCTGCATTAAGCAACATCCTCTTCAATCTTTCTAATTCCTCCATTTCCCATACAAATAAATTCCTTCGAAACAATGAATACCAATCATGTTGACCAACTCTAGCTCGCACTGTAGACACAGATTCAGATTTGTTCAGAGCCAATAAAAAGAGTCTAGGGAACAAAACCTTCAAGCAAACGGAACCAGCCCAATTATCTAGCCAAAACTTTGCCCTCAAACCATCCCCAAGTTCAATTGTAGTATTCGAATTAAAAAAGCCCAGCACTTCAGGTTTAGAGACTACAATTCCCACAATGTCTTCCCATATTTTAGACATCATTCCACCTCTTACAAGTGCAGGTGACCACTCATCAGTAGAACCATAGTACTTTTTGCAAATCACATCCTTCCACAGGGATTTCTCTTCTGCCCCAAACCTCCACCACCATTTTAATAGTAGACATACATTCATCAGATCAGTTCTTTTCACTCCCAGCCCTCCTGGACTTTTACTAAGGGTAACCTCTCCCCATTTAACCAAATGGATTTTCCTTCTAAGATTCGAGCCTCCCCAAAGAAAAGTTGATTGGATTTTAGCAATCTCCTTTGCTACTCCTGTAGGCATCTTAAATAGAGAAAGATAATATATAGGCAAACTAGACAACACAGCTTTGATAAGTGTTAATCTACCTGCAAAAGAGAGATACCTTCTTTTCCATGAGGCAAGCTTTAATTTAAACTTTTCAATCACAGGCTGCCAAGTCAACTTTCTACTAGGGCTAGCTCCCAAAGGCATTCCCAAGTACTTCAGAGGTAGATTTTGATAAATGCAGTGTAATTTAGAGGCAAACTCATGACATAGAGTTGACGATATACCCACCCCACATACCACACTTTTATGGTAGTTGATTTGCAGGCGTGACATAATTTCAAAGCATCTCAATATTCTCTTAATATTTAAAATCTCCTCCCATTCAGCTTCACAGAACAATATAGTATCATCAGCAAATTGCAAATGCGTGATCCTAAGGTCAGAGGGATTATCATTTTTTGGAATCAAAGCTATAAAAGAGCTATTAATACCGCGAACCAACTTCCCATTCTGGTGAAATTCAGACATAAATTGGAGTACATCACCCTTAATAATATTCCAACATTTTTGAAACATGTTAAAATTAAATCCATCTGGGCCAGGAGCCTTATTACCCCCACAATTCCTAATTGCTGCCTTCACTTCAGATTCTGAAAAAACTGATTCCAAAAATTTAGAGCTTTGATCTTCTCCAATGGTGTTAAAAGGACCTAGCAGCCCTGGTCTGCTAGACCAAGAATCTGAGAAGTGGTTAATAAAATAATTTTTCACTTCAGCCCTAACATCTTGAGGATTCTCCACCGCAGAACCATTAATCACAATAGAACATAAGGCATTCCTGTGCTTCCTACTACAAGCCATAATGTGGAAAAATTTTGTATTTCTATCACCTTTAATTGCCCAATTCAGCCTTGATTTCTGCATCCACACCCACTCCACCATTTTACTTAGTTGCCATGCTTCCCCTTTAGCCTCCCTCCTTCTAGCAGCATGTGATGATGATAATGACCCTTCTTCAACCAGTAAGTCCAGAGTATGTAATTCCTCTTCAACTTGTTTTAGCTTGAAATCAACATGACCAAAGACCTCATTATTCCACTACTTTAATGTGGCTTTTAAAGCTTTCAATTTATACAAGCACTTGAATCCCGCCCAACCATCTAACAGTGTTTCTGTCCAACATTTTTGCACTACCTTCATAAAGCCTGGATGAAGAAGCCATGCATTAATGAATTTGAAGGGTCTAGGACCCCAGTCCCTCTCATCCTCCATCAGTAGGATAGGGCTATGATCTGAAAACCTTCTAGGAAGACCCCACAATTTGAAATTAAAATTACACACCCAGTCTGTGTTAAGGAGAAATCTGTCTAATCTACTCCATCTTTCCCCATCCTGAGAATTACTCCAGGTGAAATTTTGCCCGAACATGGGTAAGTCAATTAACTCTAATTGGTCAATCATTGCATTGAATTCTCTCATCCCCCTATCCATTCTAGAGCACCCTTTTCTTTCTGAAATTCTCCGGATCTCATTGAAATCCCCCCCCACACACCAAGGATTTGGGAATACAGATTTCATATTTAACAGGATATCCCACACCTCCTTCCTTTTAATTGCATCATTAGGACCATATACATTCACCACCACACACTGAAAGCTATGATAAAGCATACCTGATAGGAGAATGAAGCGTTTATTGCAGCAACAGTCTTTAATTTGAAACACTTCTGGATTCCATACACAAAGTAAACCTCCAGCAGCTCCTGTTGAGTCCACAGCCATAAAGTCCATCGTCTCTCCTGCCCAAATTGACCAAGCTAACTTTTCATTAGTCACAGATTTCTTAGTCTCTTGCAACAACACCATGTCAACTTTATTGTCCAGGAGCACCTTTTTTTATCCTCCTCCTTTTAATTGACTTTCCCAATCCCCTCACATTCCAAGATAATAGCTTCATTACAAAATGTCCATAACTCCTTATACCTCCTAGGGATGCTATTCAGTTCACATTGCCCTCCCTCTCCTTCAACTTTGCAATATCTCTCTCTTCCAACTCCATTAATTTGCTTATAATCTCCTCCTCTTTACCTTTGCAGTCCATCCCGAGGACCTTACTAAGCTGCAGGTTTGTTTTAGCTTCGTTAAGTTTGCTTATAATCTCCTCTTCCTGACCATTACCGTCCATCCCAAGAACCTTGCTGAGCTGCGCATTTGTTTCAGCCTCATTGAGTACTCTTCTTCTTGATTCACTTGACATGGAAAGTGAAATTGCTGCTACTGCTGACCTGAAAACCGCCCCTTTCTTCAAGTTCATCGACATTTCTTTCCTATTTTTTCCAAATTGAAGGCTGCCCTTCTCGTTGAAATAGTGACCTGGAACCCCTTTTGCTTTTTCCTTTCTTGAAACTTTTCTTATCTGATTAGTCTTTGATGCTTCTCCCCGTGAGCCAATCTGGTATGGCTGTTTCAACTCTACATTTTGGGCTTGGTATATTAAGTTACTGATAACCTGTTTTGGGTCATAACTTTTGGGCTATACAGCAACACCGCTAGCAGGGCTCATACCACAATTCTGTTCATGGGCCTTGTTGAGAACCACTTCCAAATTCAACCCAAGTGTGTAACGAATAGATCCACTTAGACTTCTTATGAAGCCTGAAGTACTCACCTCTCCATCAACTTTTTGATTACCCCGCTGTTCATCATACTTCTCGGCATGCGCCGCCCTCATCATCACGCCAGCTCTTGTACCCCCAGAGCTTGATCTTCCCAAGTTGCTGTCAGTTTCCTCGACCAGTGAAACATTTAAATCTTTTTCTCTGTCTTCCAGGTCAGCTCTGTCTTCCTGTGCACTTCTCCTTTCTGTAATTGCCATGTTACTCATTTTGTCCAACTCAGCTTCTTGCTGGATATCCACGTCATCATCATCATCCTCACTCCGTTTGTTCCTCTGTTCTGATCTCTGTCCATCCTCTTGCTCATACGAACTGTAGCCATCGCCTTCATCATGCTTCTTATGACATTTGCATATCTTAGTTAACACCACCCTGGTAACAATCTGTTCCTCGCACACTTTCACTGGATATAGAATTCATTGACAGTCTAAATGCACAGTTTTATTGATAGATTCCATATATGTGGTGACGATTCTTACCCTTCCACATTGTAAGTTCTTCATATTAAGAGTATCTTCATCCAACTCAATAACTTCGCCCCATGTTGTTCCTATACTGCTGAAAGTTTTACTGTTCCATAGATTTAATGGCACTCCATAACAGCTCAGCCATACACATCGTTCCTGTGTAATGACCATTCCTTTTTTCCATTCATTGACCGATTCGCACCACTCCTTAATCCAACCACTCATTATGATGAGTTTTTCTTTCATCTCTTGGACTGATTGAAATGAGATTACTAAATCCCTTCCATCTGCAGCTCTGCCTTTGATATTTCCCACCTCCCTCTTGGTTAATTCCTTCTTGAAATCCTCCTCCGAGCATTGCGGTCTCAGACGAGCAATTATACTCTCATACAACCAACCATTACCTTCTTCATAAGCTCTTACGGTTAAGCTTGTAGATACTCTCATTCTCCCTTCACCTACCACCTGGGCATATGATTTCTTTGTATTTTCCCGAGTAGCATTTGCATAACTTGACATTTCTGCCTTTCTTTCCTGTTTGCCATATGGTAGCCTTGGTTTAGCTCCCTGTTCCTTCTCAAAGTCTGCTGGTTTTACCTTCAATGCTTTGTTATCACACCACAGGCCGTTTGCTTTCCGAACTGCCATTTGTGCCGCCACTGGACAGTCGTATCTGCCAAATCCAAATCTTGATCGTGTCTGTTTCCTCCTCTTGAATGCTATATAAACATCCTTCACCACCCCAAAGTTATTAAATATGGCGTACAACCCTTTTGGATCCATTGAGTCTGGTATGTCATCCACAAACAGTGTATACATTCCTATTCTTGGCGCTGAGAAACCTTTACCATTTCTTCCATGTCTGCGCAGTACTGGCATCCAACCCCCTGCTCCCGCTCCATACTTCTGTTGCCTTTCCATTTTAAACTTCTTTCAATCCATGTGTAATGTGTAATAATTGTAACTGTACATTTTAAATACGATTCGGACGTTTTGAGAATAAGATTATAAATTAAATGGCGAATTGACGAATTAATAAATTACGATTTGAGTAATTTTAGATGGATTGACAAATTAAAGAATATTATAACCAATTATCAAGCTTTTGCATAAATATAACACTAATTTACATAATATTTTATATATATATATATATATCTACTAATTTGTAATAAATTTCACAAATTAAAAATCTCTTTCACATTCATTTTTATTTTGATATTTCATTATAGATTAAAAAATATATATGTAATAACTATAACGGAACGGAATGGTTTCGAAAGCAAATTATAAATTTTAAAATTTAAACCGCGGTTAACGGAGAGAACAGTGTGAATTGATTCAGATTGATGCGGATCAATGCCGTTTTAGTGGGTTGACCAATTTTTGCACAACCCTACTCAATATAACTAAGCATTGTTTGGGAAGTGGGTTTGGGCTAAAATAGCCACAAAAAATAAAATAGGCTTTTTAGTCTCAATAAGATAAAATATCGCATCCAACTCATAATCATTACATTTTTTCTCTTATAAAAAGTTTAAAAAGTCAAAAGTCCTTCTCAAACTAAACTTTTTAACCACAAGCTAAAATAGCTTAAAAAATTAAAAAAACCACAAAACCAACCCACTTTCCAAACCATGCCTAAATCATGTATCTAAATTTAAGATAATTTGTAATTATGAATCTAAAATTGTCCTAAATTTTATTTTATCCATTTTGTGTTATCATTTTTTGATTGATTCAGTAATTAGAATAAATTATATAAATAAAAAAATAGCGCTTAATTACAAATAATAGAGTACAAGTGAACGCAAGTAAAACATATCCACTCTTTTTTCTTTTTTAAAAATTGCGCGCACGCACACACATAGAGTAATAAAGAAATTTTCAGCTCAATAAGTTTCTCTATGATCAACTCGAGATAATTTGAGACCTATGAAGCATAAGTATGGATATGAGTACTGGTATTGATACGATGTGAGTACATCGACATAGTAAAATCTTTAAAAGGTAGGGTACGAGTACGAATATAGTTTAATACGTTTGTAAAAAAATATTTATTTTTAATTTGAAATAATATAAAAATTGATTAAATGGTTTAATTTATTAAATTCAACATACAATTGACATTTAATGCCAAAAGTATAAATATAAGATAAAATTAAATATTGTTATATTAAATAACTTATAAGCCATTACTTAATTTTAAAACCATGCTTATCTTTGTAGCAGAAGAAAAATATTATTTTCTACTGAGGTACGACACGACACGACACGACTCGACTTAGATATGTATTAGTTATGTCTAGGTAGGCCAAAACTTAAGAAATAAAAATTTGAGTACATATTTTGTGTACCCAGTACGTATGCAGAAAATATCATACGTCGGTAAGTATCCGGTACGGGTACAACATGTTTGTCGAATTATCCATACTTCATAGTCTCAAAATAATTCAAAATGAGAATTTTTATTTTTTTTTTATTTTTTTTTTGCAAAGTATATATTATTTAAAATTTAATTTTTTCATTATTGAGATAAAAAATTATTTATTAAATATTTGAATTTAATTTTTTTATATTTAGGGGGCAAATTGATTTTTAAGGTATAATTTGGGGGGTAAAATAAAATTCTAAATGAACTTTGTGTCACGTCAGCACATTCTATCCAATTATAGATGAAATGTGACGGTAGGGGTTAATTGATCAATTTGTTAAAAGTTCACATACCAAATTAAAATAAATCAAAATATGGAGGTCAAATTGACAACCCATGGTAATTTGAAGGGCAAAATAGTATTTCCTATTTTGCTTTCAATTAGTAAGAGAGTAATTATAAAAATAACAAATATTATATAAAACTTACTATTGATGAATGAGACCCCCTCCAATCACCACCTCCACCACCCCTCCCCCCACAGACACGTGGCGGGTGGTGATTGGAGGAGAAGGAAAAAAGAAAGAAAAAGTAACCAATCCGGTGAAGAGGGAGTCAAGTGGTGAAAAAAAAAAAAGATTCAAGTCATTATTGCTAGTCAAAAAATAGTTACAAAGCCAACACTATCACCAAGCCCAAACTTTAGAAGATATAAAAAAAATAAAAAAATAAAAAAAAAACTACAATAAACAGCACAAGCATCAAGCTTCTATTTATAAGAATTGAATCCGCAAACTCACTTTATAAAGTAATTTATAACAATTGAATTCGCAAACTTATTTGGGAACAGATTATTTTAATAATTTTTTAATTTTTTATGAAAAGATATATGTACGGGGAGGAAATAATTCTCCTCGTATAATCCTGTTGACCAAGTCCACGCTCCTCCGTACGACGTCGCTTTGTGACCTGAAAACACAAACGTGAGCTAGCCGGCGGGTGTGTGCCGGAAACCTCTCCGATGCCTAAGTCAGAAAACTTGACAAATAGACAAAGCTCTAAGTTCTCAGAAAGATTGTGTTCAATTACCTCCTCCAAGGTGTTGCTTGTGAGCTTTTATAAGTTTCATATGGCACAATCCTAGTAGGACTCGTATTTCTCCATGCAGAGTCCTCCTAGGATTCAATCTCCTAAGGATAATGCTTATCCTTTTACACCCTCCCCCACTGCTTAAACCAAGTGGGATGGTTTCCTCCACGGCCGAACTTCCATGTAACCGAAGTAAATTGGCTATACCGAGCCACAGAGGGCCGAACCCTCCATAGCTCGGTCTTCTCCTCTAATTCCTTACTTCGGCTGTCCCTGTTCAACCTTGGCGAGCTCAAACTTCCAAGTAGCAAGGTCTGACCGACCTAACCATAGTAAGTCACAACCGGACTAATTCCAAAACCGGCCTTCCCAGAACATACTGTGGCCGGACTAACTCTGAGACCGGCCTAATTCCGAGTTGCCTACGGACCGGAGTAGCTTTACTTCTCCTTGGACCAAAGCATCTATCTCTTCATGAGCCGGAGTAACCTCACCTCCTTGGGCCGAAGTAACTTTGTCTCCTCAAGACCGGAGTAACCTTGTCCCCTAGGCCGAAGTATCCATTACGGCCTTTTTACTTAATCCTTCGTGTTTTGGGCCTTAAAGCCCAACTCGAAGCTCGGCCCAATTTTTCCCAAAAATTACCCTCTCAATTGCCCCTTAATTCCATCTGCGCAACATGATCGGGATTACCAGTCTACTGGCCGAGCTAGAGTTTATTAAGCTTTTTCAGCCGAGCTAAAAACCCTTTAGCCTCTCCAGCCGAGCTAACTTTACCTCGGGCTTCTCTTCGTCCGGTCAAAAACGTCTCTTCAATCACGACTGTAACGCTTCCCATTCTTATGACACGTGGCATGTTTTGGTTGGCTAAGGACGGCTGTCACGCCGTCTTTCGTACTTCGTGAAATTTGAACAGTCCCGCCCAAATTTTGGGCTTTCTAACAAGATCAATCCCTGAGGCTAGGGTCCCTTCACTTTTGCCATTTCTCCCTCTTCTCTCTCTGTGTTCTTGCTGCTCGTGCTCTTTCTTTACTGCGACAGTCTTCATCTTCAGTCCTTCCTTATTTAATTCTGGTAAGCAAATCCATTTTCCCTTCATGTTTTTGCTTTTACATTCGTTTTGTGCAACTGTATATCTAGTTTTCGTATGCTTTTTGCAAACATTTTCTCCATTTATCTGCTCTGCTTTTGTACTTTCTATGAAGAAACCAGTAGAACTTTGTATGTGTATGAACTATTTTGTAGGAATCTTAGATCCAAAATCACCTAGCAACCGGACTAGAAAACTGTTTGTGTTATGTATGTGGATAGATTCTGAACATAACCGAACTAGAACTCGTAGGAATATCAGCAGTTTCTTCTGACCCACTCTAGCCAATGATAAGTTTGCCGTTACCGAACTAGGTACTTCGGTCTCCAACCGAGCTAAGACCTTGGGGCCAAGCCGGTTTTCTTAGTTCTGAAACCGAACTCAGAAAGCTGCCCCTAGGCGTTAGACCGGTCTAAAACTGCTCAAAACCGAGCTAAGAAACCTTCTGATTTGTAGACGGGGTAGAACCAGCCCTTTAAGCCGAAGTAGGATTTGTATATCTTGCTTATAATTTGTAGCGCGGTCCAACGATCTGTGCTTAACCCCCTTGCTTTCTACTTTGCAGACTTAGGTTGCCCAGGCACTCCTACGTGTGCTCAACCGAGCTACTGAGCCAAATTTTTGTACCGAAATAATTTATTCGTAATTTATACAACAAATGGGTAAGTATAGATATTTAGTCGAAACCCCTGGTGGCATGGCCGAATTCAGGCAGGACTACCAGATTCCTGATGATGTCCAACTGGAGTTGGCCAAGAAAGATGCTACTCCCTGGGACAATGAAGGCTCCGTCCCCTTTACCCTTCAGTCAATAATTGAAACCGGACTACGGTTTCCTGTCCAACCGCTCATCTGCGAATTTCTTAGACAGACTAGGTTATGTCCTACCCAACTGTCCACCAATACATACCGTATTATAATGGGAATAGACGCATTAAACCACCAAACCGGACTAGATCTCGGTCTAGCCGAAATATTCCATCAGTATTCCATCGGCTCAAAGAATGCTGGGTGGGTCTACTACCTCAGAATTCGCCGCCGCCGAGAGAAGATAATTAAGCACACTCCGGACAAAGATCTTAACGATGATGATTTCCTTTGGGTCTCTGGGAATTTTGAGGATTTTCAAGCTCAAATTCCTGGCCGACCTATAAATTGGAAAATGGGAGAGCCTGGTAATTTTGCTTCGGTCTTCTGTCTTGTTTGTTATCTCGGTTGTTTAGTTTATTAGCCGGACTAACACTTCCCTTTACTGCAGATTTCGCCCATCTCCGTTCCCTGTACAGTTATCCCAACCTTGGGGTTCTGCGAGCCGCACTACGGGTTAAAGAAAGAAGTTGGTCAAAACTTCTAAATTTTCAGCCGACCTACCGGTATAGCGGTCGCCGCAAAGCAAAGGTAACTGATTTTCTTCTCGAGGAAGCACCGGAGCCGGACCCAACTCTGCCCGAGATAAGACTTGTCCCTCTAACAGCAGAAGAAGAGATGGCGAAAAGGAGCAGAGTTAGGGCCCTTCTTACCGAAACGGCTAGGCCCGAAGTAACGCCTCCCAGTCAATCGCAGCCTGCCGTTGTCGCCCTCCCTTCCCAACAGCCATCCTCTTCCCGCCGGACCAAACGTCCCCGGACTGCCGAACCCGAACGAGTTTTGGTTGATGAAGACCCTGTCATTCAGCCGAGCTTACCACCAAGCCCTCGACCGGAGTCTTCCGACCGGACCATCAGTTGCTGGGCACCGAAGCTATCTTTCAACGACCGAGACATTCTGGAAACAGACTCGGTTGTTGCTGAGAAGGACCACCTGTTGGCCATCAATTTGGCCAAGAGTGTGTGTCTGCCTAAAGATATGGAACATCACCACAAACAGTTAACCACCGAGCTGAAGTCCATCCGGTCAGCCACGAAATCAATGATTCTGGTAAGTAACTTCGGTCGTATTTCTGTTTTTCTACTTTTCTTTTTCTTCGGCTAAATTGAAGTTGTTGCTTTGTCAGGCTATCCAGAAAAATCAAATCACCCATAGGAAGGTGCTGGAGCTGAGGAAAGTGACAAGGCAAGCTGCGGCAGAGGCAGAGGCGAAATCGGCCGAACTAGAGGAGGCCAGAAAGGAAATGGCCGAACTCCGAGGTGAGGTCGGTCGTCTGACCGGAATGGTTAGTTCGGCCGAGGCCGAAAAGCAAAAGACTGCCATTGTGCTGAAGGACAAGTACTTGCGCGAGTTGCTAAAACTTGAAAGAAAGAAGGATGCCGAAATAAAAGAGAAGGTGAAGGAAGCCGACAAACAAGGCTTCAAGAGGGCAGAGGATGCTTATGCCCAACAATGCAATGCGGCCAAGGATCTGTTCTTTAAGTGCGGCTGGAGGGGAGCCGTTGAGAAGCTCGGTCATGATCCTCAGACCGAGGTTTTCAACCCTCCAGCCTACTTTATACCGAACTCCCTGATGGATTATGCCACGGCCATGCAACAGCAGTTCCTTAAGGGCTCAGATGATGAAGATTCTGATGAAGACTCTGCCCCTGAGGATACTTCGGTTGTGAATGCAGATCAGGTAGTTCGGTCGGAGCCCGTGGTGGAAGATCTAACTCTTGATCAACCAATTGAAGCCGTGGCTCCAGCCGAACCCGTTCTTCCTTCTGAAAGTGTTGTAGCGCCCGAAACCGGTCTTCGGGTTGACGCCGATGCTGCCTTTGACGCCGAAATAGATGAACTCTTCTCTTAATTTTGTAATCTTTTCTTTGTAACCGAACTAAGCAGCCTTGTAATGACTTCTTTTTTGAATGAAAATTTGACTTCTCTTATTCCGGTTATTGTGTGTATGCTTGCATTTGTAATGTCTTCTGTTACTCCATGTGTTATTTCGGTTTTTGGTTGGTTAAACTATACTTACCAGCCGACCACTCCTTAGCTGACATAATTACTTCGGCTGAGGAGTACTAAGTGTTGGTTTAATCCAGCCAACCATTCTTCAGCCTTATACTTACTTCGGCTGAAGATTAACAAGAGTTGGTTTATTCCAGCCAACCACTCTTCAGCCTAACACTTACTTCGGCTGAAGAGTAACAAGTGTTGGTTTATTCCAGCCAACCACTCTTCAGCCTTGCACTTACTTCGGCTGAAGAGTTACAGGTGTTGGTTTATTCCAGCCAACCACTCTTCAGCCTTGCACTTACTTCGGCTGAAGAGTTACAGGTGTTGGTTTATTCCAGCCAACCACTCTTCAGCCTTGCACTTACTTCGGCTGAAGAGTAACAAGAGTTGGTTTATTCCAGCCAACCACTCTTCAGCCTAACACTTACTTCGGCTGAAGAGTAACAAGTGTTGGTTTATTCCAGCCAACCACTCTTCAGCCTTGCACTTACTTCGGCTGAAGAGTTACAGGTGTTGGTTTATTCCAGCCAACCACTCTTCAGCCTTGCACTTACTTCGGCTGAAGAGTTACAGGTGTTGGTTTATTCCAGCCAACCACTCTTCAGCCTTGCACTTACTTCGGCTGAAGAGTAACAAGAGTTGGTTTATTCCAGCCAACCACTCTTCAGCCTAACACTTACTTCGGCTGAAGAGTAACAAGTGTTGGTTTATTCCAGCCAACCACTCTTCAGCCTTGCACTTACTTCGGCTGAAGAGTTACAGGTGTTGGTTTATTCCAGCCAACCACTCTTCAGCCTTGCACTTACTTCGGCTGAAGAGTTACAGGTGTTGGTTTATTCCAGCCAACCACTCTTCAGCCTTGCACTTACTTCGGCTGAAGAGTAACAAGAGTTGGTTTATTCCAGCCAACCACTCTTCAGCCTAACACTTACTTCGGCTGAAGAGTAACAAGTGTTGGTTTATTCCAGCCAACCTTTAAGTTAGTTTTTCCGGCCAACTTATAGTATTTGGTTATTCCGACCAAATGTCCTGCAGCCTGGATCCTTATCCTGGGCTTAGGAAGGGTGTTGGTTTAATCCAGCCAACCTCTAAGTTAGTTTTTCCAGCTAACTTAGAATAACATGTTTGTAATATACTTAAGTCTTGAAAGCTAATTTTTACAAAGAGTAATTTGTGCCAAAAAGAATTTCTCATTTTATTGAAGGAAGAGAAAATTACATGTTTGGAAAGGAAAAACTAAAAGTAAAATAACTTGAGATTGGCCGTATTCCATGGCCTAGGGATTGCCTTGCCATCCTTGTCTTCTAGGTGGTATGCCCCTTTGCCGGCTAACCCAACCACCTTATAGGGACCTTCCCAATTTGGGCCTAACTTGCCGTCTCCTGGGACCAAGGTGTTTCCCATTACTTTGCGCAGTACCCAATCGCCAATTTTGAATTGTCTTGGATGAACCTTTTTGCTGTATTTTTTGATTAACTCTCGTTGGTATGCGGCGATGTGGACCAACGCTCTTTCTCTTCTTTCTTCTGCAAGGTTGAGTTCTAAGGCTATGGCTTCTCCATTTAAGTCTGGGTCAAAATTTTCGCTTCGAATTGTGGGAAGGCCAACTTCTAGTGGGATCACTGCTTCCATGCCATAAGCTAAGGAAAATGGTGTTTCTCCAGTTGATCGCCGAGGTGTGGTGCGGTAAGCCCATAAAACATGAGGAAGTTCATCCGCCCACTTGCCTTTTGCTTTCTCTAGCCTTTTCTTTAGTCCATCCAAGACGACTTTATTTGAAGCTTCAGCTTGCCCATTTGCTTGAGGATATGCCGGTGTGGAGTTGTAGAACTCTATCTTGTATTCTTCACAAAAGCTTCTGAAGATTCTGCCGTCGAACTGAGTGCCATTGTCTGAGATCAGGGCTTTTGGAATGCCAAACCGAGTGATGATATTCTGCCAAACAAACTTCTTCACATCTTTTTCTTTGATTGACGCCAATGCTTCTGCTTCCACCCATTTTGTGAAGTAGTCTGTTGCTGCGAGAAAGAATTTTCTGCCCCCGGGTGCTGTTGGAAGCGGTCCTACTATGTCCAAGCCCCACATTGCGAAAGGCCATGGGCTAGTTAAGGGCAGGAGTTCTCTTGCTGGTTGATGTATTTGGTGCGCGAATTTCTGGCATTTTTCACACTTCTTCACATATTTCTCTGAGTCTGCTTGCATATATGGCCACCAATATCCTTGCGAAATAGCCCTGTAAGCGAGCGACCTTCCCCCTTGATGACTTCCACATACCCCTTCGTGTATTTCGAACAGGAATGCTTCTACCTTGCTGGGATGAACGCACTTGAGGTAAGGCCCAGAGAATGACTTCTTGTACAATGCCAAAGATGGAGATAGCCAAAATCGCTGCGACTTTGCCCTTATTTTGTTGGCTTCTTTTTTCTCTTCTGGTAGGATGCCGTTTTTTAGGAACAGGATGATGGGATCCATCCAAGAGGGCCCTAATTCTGCGCAATACACTTCTTCTGCTTCGGGGTCTTCTATGCTTGGTTTTGGTAAGAAGTCGACGAGTAATGGATGAGGGATTGATGTATCTGCCATTGAGGCAAGGCCTGCTAGCTCGTCCGCTCGGCTGTTTTCCTCCCTGCCAATTTGTTCTATCCTTACCACATCAAACTTCTTGATCTCCGTTCTGACTAGCTCTTGGTACTTGGCCATTCTGTCATCCTTTGCTTCGTATTCGCCAGAAATTTGGTTTACCACCAGCAGTGAGTCACTGTACACCATTAGTTCGGTTGCTTTCATGAAGTGTGCCGACTTGAGTCCTGCGAGAAGCGCCTCATACTCTGCTTCGTTGTTGGATGCTGGGAAGCCAAGGTTGATTGCTTGCTCTATAACCAGGCCGTCTGGAGAGATGAGGACTATGCCAAGCCCTGCACCATGTCGGTTGGATGCTCCATCCACAAAGAGCTTCCACATCTCCCCAACGAATAGTTTCCAGCAGGTGGAAGGGTCAGACGATGCCGTGGGGTCGAGGATGGTGATTTCTTCAAAGTCCATATTGGCTGTCTGCCCTTCGTCCTCTGTTTGAACTGCTGGTGAGCCTTTGTTTGGCTCCTCCTTGTTGTCCTTAATGTGGTCTGCCTTTGTGCTTGATGGACTACCTTCCACTAGGGGTTGCGCTATTCCGGCGTCAACTTCTGTCCCTAGTTCGGTTGATGGACTACCTTCCACTAGGGGTTGCGCTATTCCGGCGTCAATTTCCGTCCCTAGTTCGGTTGAGTCAGTCAGGTCGACTGGGCAGATATGATGACTTCCAGGAGTAAACTCTGCGACGAAGTCTGCCAAAGATTGAGCTTTTATTGCGGTCTTGGGTTGGAACTTGATGTCGAATTGTCCCAACTCTACTGCCCATTTCAAAATTCGCCCACTGAAGTTCGCCCTTTCAAACAGAGCTTTTAGTGGAAAGGCTGTGAGGACGACTATGGTGTGGGCGTGAAAGTAGTGCGCTAATTTTCTGGATGCCATCATTAATGCTAATGCTAGTTTCTCTAATGGCAAGTACCTTGTTTCGGCTCCCAATAATGTCTTGCTGACATAAAAGATGGGCAAGTGTTGTATTCCTTCTGCACGAACCAACACCGCGCTGACTGCGTGCTGAGAGACCGCCAGGTACAAAAAGAGTTCTTCACCAGGAACTGGAGTTACAAGAAGTGGTGGGGAAGACATGTACTCCTTCAAGCTTTCCAGAGCTCGGTCGCATTCTTCATCCCACTCAAACTTGGCTTTTAAAGCTTGGAAGAATGGTCGTAGTCTGTCTGACGACCTGCTTATGAACCGGTTTAGCGCAGCCGCCATACCAGTGAGATGCTGCACTTCTTTGACTGAGTTTGGTCTCTCCAACTCCTGGATTGCTTTGATCTGAGAGGGGTCTGCTTCTATACCTCGGTTGGTTACCAGGAAGCCCAAGAATTTGCCAGATCCAACTCCGAATGCGCATTTGGATGCGTTGAGGCGCAACTTGTGTTTCTTCAGGATCTGGAACACCTCGCCCAAATCTTTCAGATGGTCATTCTTATCCTTGCTTTTGACCACCATGTCGTCGATGTAAGCCTCCATTGTTCTGCCTAACAATGGTTCAAACATCTTGGTGACCATCCTTTGGAATGTCGCCCCTGCGTTCTTTAGGCCAAAGGGCATGACCTTGTAGCAATATAACCCCCTTGGTGTTGTGAAGGATGTGACCTCCTGGTCTGGTTCATGCATGGCGATCTGGTGGTAGCCTCTGTATGCATCCAGGAAGCTGAGACGGTTATGCCCTGCCGTTAGGTCCACCAGTTGATCTATCCTTGGTAGAGGGAAGCTATCTTTCGGGCACGCCTTGTTGACTGTTTTGTAGTCGACGCAGACGCGCCATTTACCATTCTTTTTTGGCACTACGACGGTGTTGGAGATCCATTTTGGGTAGTGCACTTCCCTTATTGCTCCTGCCTCCAGCAGGTTGCCCACCTCTTCTGCCACTATTTCGGCGTGGTGGAGTGCCGATCTGCGTGTACGTTGAATGACTGGTCTGGCGGATGGGTGGACATTGAGTTGGTGACTGATGAAGTTTGGATCAATGCCTGGCATGTCGTACGGTGTCCAGGCAAACACTTCGATATTAGAGGTCAAGAATTCCATGACCTCTAATCTCTCAGCGCTGGACAATGATGAGCCAAGCAAGAAGAACTTATCCGGGTTCTTCTCATCTATTTTTACCTCCACCAAGTCTTCCACTGCTTTCTGATCAGCTTCTTTGCCGACGTCAGCGAATAGTTCATTACTCTCTGGTTCTTCCACCGAATGAACGTATCCTTTGGCAGCTCGGCTTCCATTTGCTGTGGCGAAGCACTGTTTTGACATGATCTGATCGCCATAGACTTCTTCAATTATACCGGCGTCATTGGGGAACCGCATTACCTGATGGTATGATGACGCCACCGAACGCATGGCATGCAGCCATGTTCTGCCCAGGATGATGTTGTAGGTGGAGGGGACCTTCAATACCCAGAACTCCACCTGTTTTGATACACTTCCAGCTCTGACTGAAAGGATTATTTTGCCGACAGGCCATTCTGGCATGGAGTTGAATCCAATCAGGGGAGAAACTGCAGGTGCCAAGTCTTTGTCTTGCAGCTTTAATTGTTTGAATGTGTCGTAATACATGATCTCACATGAACTACCCTGGTCAATCAGAATCCGCTTGACGTCAAAATCCTTGACTCGGAGAGTGACAACCAGGGCATCATTATGGGGGCAGTAAATTCGTTCCAAGTCCTTATCCGAAAAGGACATGACGTTTGTTGCCTCTGTCCTCCCCTTCTTGATGGCGGGTTGGGAACTTAATACTTCCCTAAAGTGTTCAGCCTTCTTGATTGAACCTCTAAGCTCGCATACGCGCTCAGGTTCAAAAACTCCATGAATTACATTGATAATGCCTTGCGGTGGTGCGTCGTTTGGCATTCTGTTGGGTTGGTCATGATCTTGGGGGGCCGGTTGCGCTCCTTCTTCAATGTATTCGTCCAAGTGGCCTGCTGCCACCAATTCTTCTAAATGCTGTCTTAGGGACGTGCAATTCTCAGTTCGGTGCCCCTTTTCTTTGTGGAAGGTGCACCGTGATCTGTCGTCGTAATTCTTCTGAGCTTCCCCAAGCTTGGCTGGCCACTTGACAAAAGGCTCATCCTTGATTTCGCTCAGAATCCGATATATTGGTTTTTTGAACACCGTGGTTATGGCAGTGCGAATTCTTAGCCATCTTTTGTCTGGGTCTTCTCCGTTATCTCGTCTGCCACGTCCATTTTTGTTACTTCGGTCCACCGTATTAACCTTTGCTGAGGTTTTCTTTTCTGGTACCGTGGCCGCACTTGTTTTGGCTTTGGAACGTGCGCCATCTTCTTCTACCCTGATGTGCTGATGCACTCTCTCCATCAGGGCTTCCATGGTGAGGGGTGGCGTCATGGTAATTGAATCCCTTAGTCGGTTCCCTACTGGTAGGCCTCTTTTATATTGCGCAATGGCTAGATTGGTGGGGCAGTCTCCAATCTGGTTGAATGTCTCCCAGTAGCGACTGTTGTAAGATCTGAGGGTTTCTTTCTCACCCATGTCGATGGAGAGTAGCTGGTCTATCTCCACCGGTGTTTTAGTATTTGTCCGAAACCTTGTTACGAATGCTTCTGCCAATTGGGCCCAGGAGGCTATGCTGCCCTCTGGGAGCTTTTCGAACCAAGTCAAGCCTAAGTCGCCCAGGCTTGATGGGAAGAGTATGCACATTAGGGCCTCGTTTCGCCTGTACACAGCCATGACTTGGCGAAAGTGGCTCAGGTGAGAATACGGATCCGTCTTCCCTTCATATGTATTGAACTTCGGCTGAAGGAAGCCTGATGGTAGGGGTGCGTTTTCGATCGCTGGGACAAACGGCGAAGTCTGTAGTCTTACCAATGCTTTGTCCGCTGGTTCGTAGGCCGGTCGCGGTATTGGCATTCCAACCTCGACGCTTCCATGCGTTCGAGGAGCCAACCGTTGTAGGGCCGAAATTCGGTGTGGATCCCTTGCCCTGGCATCCTCCTTGCATCGTGCTTTTTCTTCTAGCACGGTTCGTAAGTCGGATGACCTGGGTAGCTCGGTTTGTCTGGATCTGGTTTGGTGTGAATGTGAAGGCCAATACGTACTTCCTTCAGTATATGATCTTTCGGATCTCGTCCTCTCAGACCTGGAGTGACGAGTTCTTGAAGATAAGGAGTGAGTGTCGCCTGTCCTGAGGCTTCTGCTCTCTCCTTGGGAGGGCGTAGTATTCCTACTACGATTCTCTGAGTGGCGAGGGGGCGTTTTATGCTTGCGCCCCTCTCCTGTCGCCACATCTTTGGTCTTTATCTGGCGTTTTAAAGTCTCCATGTCCGCCGCCATCCTTCGAATTAGTTCATCCTGTTCCTTTACGCGATCTTCCAGGGCTTGAGGATCAATCCTCCTCCTTTGTCTGTCAGGACTCTGAGAGTGACGAGGGCTGCTATTCCGCCTTCCCCTGCCACTCCTCCTGGAGTTATGTTGTTGGGGTTCCAACTCTGCCATGGGGGGGACGGAAGGTAATCCTTCTCGCCTTGCGCCCCCTTCTGGAGTTAGTCCGTCGACGGCGGACTGCGGCAAGTCTTCAATGTGTGCCATTGAATGAGAAAAGGAGAAGCTTAGTCAAGAGGTTTTTGTTCTTGTCTGTTGTTCCCACAGACGGCGCCAATTGTACGGGGAGGAAATAATTCTCCTCGTATAATCCTGTTGACCAAGTCCACGCTCCTCCGTACGACGTCGCTTTGTGACCTGAAAACACAAACGTGAGCTAGCCGGCGGGTGTGTGCCGGAAACCTCTCCGATGCCTAAGTCAGAAAACTTGACAAATAGACAAAGCTCTAAGTTCTCAGAAAGATTGTGTTCAATTACCTCCTCCAAGGTGTTGCTTGTGAGCTTTTATAAGTTTCATATGGCACAATCCTAGTAGGACTCGTATTTCTCCATGCAGAGTCCTCCTAGGATTCAATCTCCTAAGGATAATGCTTATCCTTTTACACCCTCCCCCACTGCTTAAACCAAGTGGGATGGTTTCCTCCACGGCCGAACTTCCATGTAACCGAAGTAAATTGGCTATACCGAGCCACAGAGGGCCGAACCCTCCATAGCTCGGTCTTCTCCTCTAATTCCTTACTTCGGCTGTCCCTGTTCAACCTTGGCGAGCTCAAACTTCCAAGTAGCAAGGTCTGACCGACCTAACCATAGTAAGTCACGACCGGACTAATTCCAAAACCGGCCTTCCCAGAACATACTGTGGCCGGACTAACTCTGAGACCGGCCTAATTCCGAGTTGCCTACGGACCGGAGTAGCTTTACTTCTCCTTGGACCAAAGCATCTATCTCTTCATGAGCCGGAGTAACCTCACCTCCTTGGGCCGAAGTAACTTTGTCTCCTCAAGACCGGAGTAACCTTGTCCCCTAGGCCGAAGTATCCATTACGGCCTTTTTACTTAATCCTTCGTGTTTTGGGCCTTAAAGCCCAACTCGAAGCTCGGCCCAATTTTTCCCAAAAATTACCCTCTCAATATACAAAAAGATAAAGAGAATAATGTGATAATTTATAATAAATTTTTTATCTTTTTAGCTAAAATTGAAAGTTGCAAACATAACCACTCTTTAAAGTAATCCTGCACAATGCCAAATGCCCTGGTTCAAGCACATAACTCACTTGTACTCCATTAATTTATAACTTATTTTATCCGTATATAAATGATATTTTCTACAAATTAGAAAAATAATAATTTTAAATGAAAATAATTTTAAATAATCAAACTTTATGTCAACTTTCAAAAACAGTTTTTTGAATTTTTAATTCATATTTTTATATTTTTATTTATTTTTTAAAAATATTTTAATAAATTTCTTTTACTTTTTAGATTCACTCAATCTTGATACATTTAAACATTATAAAATTTATACAAAAATCTTTAAAAAATTCTCTGAATACAACAAAATACGAAAATATATATATATTTTTTTTTGTATTTGATAAATTTTTAAAAAAAATTTCACAAATATTATATTTTTTAAATGTATCTAAAGTAGGTATATCTAAAAAATAAAAAAAAAAATTACATAAATTATTAAAAACATTCACTAAAAATAAAAAAGTAAAAAATTAAAAAATTAAAAAAAACAGTGATTAAATTATTTTAACTTAAATGCACTTTTCCACAAATACTTGGCATGGACTTGTGTGTGTGTCCACAAATACTTGGCATGGACTTGTGTGTATGTGTGTGTGTGTGTGTGTGTGTGTTGGGGGGAGGGAGGGGGGGGGACTTGTTTGTGTGTGTGTGAGAGAGAGAGATTATTTTAGTCAAAAAAGACAAAGGGTTCGTTTGGTATGAAAGTTTGGGTTAAGATGGGATTATTTTAGTCACAAAAAGATAAATAGGCTTTTTAACTCAATAAGATAAAATGTCACATCTAAATCATTATTATTTCATTTTTTCTCTCACAAAAGTTAAAAAAAAAATCAAAAAATTCATTTCAAATGAGACTTTTTAATCTCAGGCTAAAATAGCCAAAAAATTAAAAAGTCAACTCACATCCCAAATGAAGGCAAAATAGACTAAAAAATTAATAAGACAAAATGTCACATTTAAACCCTAATTATTTCATTTTTTCTTGGGAAAATTATCCATAGGTCATGTTTGAAATATGTGTACACCATTTAATCCAACAACTTTTTGAGTAGACCCAAAAGTCATACTTTTCCTCTCTCTCTCTTTGCTTTTTGCTTCATTCTTTACGTTTTCCTCTATTCTTCTTTTTTCCTACGTTTTCCTCTCCTGTTGTTTGTCGTGTACGACGACCGGTGATTTCACATTTCTTATCGACTTTTTCTTTCTAATGTATAGTCACCGATGACCGACGATCACCATTGATTGGGGTTCACCTACAACCACCAACCATTGACATCAACTCGTGACTTCATCCTTACCAACGGCGAAGAATATGAGTAGATCTACTCAAATATGATGAGTAGATCTACATGAGATCCAACTAGATCTAAACAAACAATAGTTGTCGGAGAACAATAATCTTTCGATATCTATTATTTCCTTCGATTTCTCAAATTTTCTACCGTTTCTCTATTACACAAGTCTATTTTTCTATTTTAATGAATAAAATTTTCAAATTCTAAATAAGTTGTTTTCGAGCATTAATTACAAGCGGTGAAAACAGTAAAATTTTGCAGTTTCAATTTTTTTGGTGATGGAATGAATCGTGGTTTAAAACTGCAAAATTTTGCAGTTTCATAACGTTCTTTAGAATTGTAAAATTTTGGAGTTCCATAACATATTTTTCAATTTGATTAATAAAGATAAATACATAATAGATTTTTGTTCTGAAAACTGTAACATTTTATAATTTCAAAACTTGTTTTTCAGTTTGATCAATATTGGAGATTATTTGTTTAAACTCTATAAAAGTAAAAAATAACATATGTTTTTCCCATTGTTCCTATTTTTTGTTGTTACATTTTTTTTTCTTTTAGTTTATTAATATTTAGTACATTTTGTTATGTTTTTTCACTCTAATTTATCCATTTTATTCTCTTTTTTTTTTTTTGCAATATTCTGAACATTCCAGTGAGTCTCCAATAAAGTTCTTAACGTCCAGTGAACGTTCTGGTGACTTCCATTGGCGTTTATAACAGTCCGGTGAACTTCCGGCGACTTCCCGGCGATACTCTGGCGACATTTCAGCGATACTTCGACGACTTCTCGGTAATGTTGAACATTCCGGCGAGTCTCCGGTGACCATGTGACGAAAGTTCGACGGTAGTGAATGTAACAGCCTCTATAAATTTTTTTTTTTTTTTAAAAATGATTTTTTTGATAACAATTAAAAATATATAGGACTAATTGGTACAAGTATTTTGCTTTGGGATTAGATGAGTTTTGAACTTTGTATATGAGACTTATTGGTAAGTTCTCCTTTTTCTTTCACAGAAATCAAAAAAGTCAAAAAATCTATTCCAAACGAGATTTTTTAGCCTTAGATTAAAATAATTAAAAAGTTAAAAAGTCAATCCACATTCTAAATGGAGGCGGATATTTGTTGAGTAAATAATAAAAAAACAGAAATGAGCCGTAGGTCGAATCCAATGGCTCGAATTGGCTCGAAAGAGGGAGAGAAGAGAGGAGGAAGAAACAGAGGAGAAAGACTGAGAGAAGAGAGGAGGAAGAACAGAGGAGAAAGAGGGAGAGAGGATCGTCGCTGCTCGCCTCGCCACCGCCACCGCCACCGCCGTCGCCTCGCTGCCGCCGATCGTCGCAGCACCAGCGATCGCCGGCTTTGCCTCGCCTCCGCCCCCGGCCCCCGCTTCCAGCCCCAAATGTTGGCCCCCTCCAGTCCCTCCTCCTCCTCCCCCTCCAGTCCCTCCTCCCCTCTTCTTCCTCCCTCTCTTACTTCTAGTTCTGCTTCACCTTCATCTAAAAAATGAGGCCGTTTTTTAATTCGAGCCATTTCAAACCGCTCGGTTTCGAGCTATCTATCACTGCCGATAAAAAAATTTCTAAATTAAAAAAATAATAATAATAAATAAATATATATACTATATATATATTAGTAGTAGTAATAATACACAGTTACAAGGTGGAGGACACGGCCACAGGAGCGCGCCAATGTCGCTTCCCTCTGGTTTCAGCTGCAAACGCTCCCCTAAACATCTGACACCACTCTCTCTCTTCTCTCTCCTCTCTCTTCTCTCTTCGTTCTTCTTTCTTCTTCCTCTTCTTCTCATCACACAGCTCCAAAACAATGCATTCCATTCCCAGAACCATTTCTAACTCCTAACACTCCCAAACCTTCTCATCTTTTGCTTTTCAATCTTTGTGGTTTTTTTTTTTTTTTTTTTTGATCGATGATTTGAAGAATTTTGGCAAACGAGATCTGAAGAAGATCGGTATTGATAAATTTTTTTTGTTTTGTTTTGAAAATTTGGAGGTTTGTTTTGGGAATTTGATGATACGCCAAATTAGAATACATTGGCATCTATGAAGACTGTACGGGTGGTTGAAGTTGAGACGAATCGGCTTCTTCGGTGGCTTCCCAAGCTTTGTTTCAGATGGAATGGCAGATCCTGTTAATTATGGCAATCCTGAGCGTGACATCGATCAGGTCTCTCTCTCTCTCTCTCTCTCTCTCTATATATATATATATATATATTCAGGAATTCAAAACAATGTGTTGTTGATGTAAATCAGTGGATCACCATTACAGAGAATCACCATTTCAAAACAATGTGTGTTAGTGAGTGTGCTGATTTGTACATGTATGTATGCATATGCAGTTTAGTTCCCAATAGAATACTATATGATTTGAAAAACGTATATTATCCAGGAAAAGGTTTGTCAAAAACCAAAAATGGTTGGTTTTCTTTGTGTTGTTATACTAGAATATGGAGTCAAACATTTTAATTTGGCTGGATTTGGAGGCTGAAACAGAATTGTGCTTGGGCTTTTGCAAGATAATCCCAATAAGGAATATACAAAATAATAATAATGACATAGTGGTTAAAATAGGAAATTAGGGAGGAAACTTCTAGTTGGGAAAGTCAGTTTATACTTTATTATAGATTTCATAATTAATGACTCCCCCGATTTTTTTATTTTTATTTTTTACCACTAAGGGCTTATTTGATTAGCAGGATTAATAGTGGGGAATTAATAGTGGGGGAGGCTAGGGGGTGTTTGATAACCTGATTCAGCACTTAAAACTGAATGCATAATCAATTAAGGCCATTTAATAACCACAATTGATATCACTTAAAAATTTAAGTGCCTCTTAAAATATAAGCTAAAATTTTTTAAAAAAATTAAGTCATATAAAACAAACTTAATTTTGATTGAATTTATAAATGCTAAACATATGTATCGATATACACTATTATAAACTCACTACTATCACCACCACCACAATCACCATCATCATGCCACCGCCACCAGTACTATTACTACCACCACCATCACTACCACTACCGCTACTGCTGCCACCACTATCACTACCGTTATCGTTATCGTTATCGTTATCGTTATCGTTATTGCCACCATCATGCCACTACCACCAAGGGCGACTCTACACCCAATTTTGGGTGTTCAATTGAACACCTTGAATTTTTTTTTAATTATATATTTGTAATTTAATCCAAAACTTTATGTTGAACACCCTAATCCACTTTCCTGAACACCCACCATAGTTGAACACCCACTCAGCCCACTTTCTTGAACACCCAACCTAGCCCACAACCCGTTAATCAATATATATGCTTTGTGACACACAACATGTTTTGGAGCTTTGCTTTCTCAACTTGTGCAAAGTATCTTGTTTACAAAATTGTGTGGTTTTGCAATTTCTAGCAAGCGTAGCACTTGAATGTTAATGTTGATCAATAGTTTTATAACTTATCTCAATTTGAATTAAAGGAGCTTTCCTCATTTTTTTTATCATGCCAGTGATAAAAATAAAATATATTTATGTAATTTTTTTATCTACATTTTATTTTTTAAAACAATGATATTGATAAATTATAATTTTTTTTTTTAATTGTATATGATTTGAAAAGTCTAAAAAATTAAAATTTTGAATGTCTACCTTGAAATTTTTTTTTTGGGGTACTCACACTGTGAACAACCTAAAAAAAATTCTTGGTGTTGCCACTGACCGCCACCACTGCCACTTTCATCACCATTGTCATTGTTTCCATAACCACACCACCATCATTTTACTATCCCTACCATCGTTACCACTACTATCACCACCACTACCATCAACAATACCGCTACTATCATCACCATGCCACCGCCACCACTACCACCATCATACCATCACAATCACCACCACCGCTACCACTATCACCACCCTCACAAAATAAAAATTGAAATATACAATTTGAGAATAATAAATTTCAAATTTGATCTTATACATATCAAACAATTTATTTTTAGTTCAACACTTAAATTTTTATCAAACAGCTTTTTAGCTTAAAAAGTTTTTTTTTTTTGGATCGGCTTTTAGCTTAAAAAGTTAGTATTCACTTTTCAATAATTAATTTTCAATCTTCAGTTTTCAGCTTTATCAAACATCACCTTAGTGTAGGATTGATTGTCGAGTTAGATTAGTGAGGTATATAGTTTCCTCTAGTCCACGTTTGTTTTGCAATAGATATGGAAATATATAATCCCAATTATATGTATGTTTTGTATTATTAGTTGCAGGATTAAAAAAATCTGTCAATTTTGTTGGATAGAATGGTTATTGGATTCTAATCTGAATAATAAAATTTGCAACCAAATAATGGAATGTGAGTCCCATGGATTAATAATCCCAATGCTATGCTATAGTCCGCCTAATCAAACTAGCTTGTAAGAGAAAATAGCATGATAGTGAACTCCAAAAAATTAAAAAGGGGGTAGTGAACTTAGAAAGATTAAATGACTGGCAATTTTTAATAAAAGTTGTTGGTACGCCACACGCTAGATGAGATTAGTGGATAGGTTAATTTCTTTTTGCAATTGGAATGAAGTATCTTGAGTAGTTTTTTGTGTGTGTGCGCGTGCATGCACAGTTGAAGTAGCTTGAGTAGTTGAGTTTGGCATTAATTGGAATATGGTTGTCATAACAAAAGTGAACAAACAAGCCTAGAGTTAGGGGATGTAAATGCCAAATGATGCATATATTTGTAATTTTACTTTCTCAAGACTATAACAATAAAGATAAGAAAAAGAATAGATATGTAGTTGGCACAAAGAGATTGAGAGCTAACCAGTGGAAAGAAGCATCCTATAAAGGAAACAATTCTCTCATTCATGTTTTTTGATATTAGAAATTAATCCTAATAGATTGATGCAAGGCATGTGGCTTGAACTTGTGACCTCATTGACAACAATGCTATGGTTGTGCTATATCACAAAACTGGTTATAACTTATTATTACTTTCTTCAAAATTATTTAGTTTCTACCTAAAAATTAAAAAAACAAAAACAAAAAAAGTACTCATTTAACCCAAACACTGCAAAGATATATAAATACGAAAGCTATATGACATAGATGCTCTCAAGGCACTCTGAATTCTACAAATTCTGAAAGTTGGCAATCTCACTCCTCCTGCTGCACTTCACGAACTCATTACTTAGTGCCTAAAAAACTAGAACTCTATGCCTTTCAAGCCTTCCACTCCTTTTTTCAGGCAAACGCTTGTGAGCTCAAACTGTGTGACCAAGGTTGTAATATGTTATATGTTATAGGTTATTTTATTTTATTTTTATTTATTGAATTTTCTAAATGGATCAGGTTCTAGCAAACAATAATGCAAAATTAAGCCGTGTTTAAGATAAAAGATGCTCAGTAGAAGCGAGACACAAGAAAAATTGTTACACATAGATTCATTGGATACTTATATGTTTCCCTTTGTCTTTTATTATTATTATTTCTTTTATTGAAATAGAGGGTATTGAAAGTCTTGAGCTTTGCCATATGACACCTTGGAAAAAGATTATTGCTTAAAACTTCACTTATCTTTTTATTATGTAACTGATAGCATTAAAGTTAGTCATGTATGTTTATTCATTTGTACTGCTTAATTATTTTTGTTAACATCTTCACTTACTTTTTTCTTTCTTCTTTGGAAGGCACTCATTACTTTGAAAAAAGGTACCCAGTTAATTAAGTACAGCCGCAAGGGGAAACCTAAGTTTTGTCCATTCAGAATTTCTGCAGTAAGTTATCTTACTCTCACTTGAGCTATTCAGTTGTCCATGTTGAACATGGCCACATTGATATAAAATTTCCCTGCAACTGTCTTTAAAATGAAAACTTCCAAAAGAATGGTAACTAAAGATACTCTTTTCCTGCAGCAGGTTTACTTGTATTTTATATTTTTCTTCTTGTATTGTGTGAAATGTTACATCACTTGCACACAAGAAGACATGCCCACATTTGACGTAAAATGAATTTAACTGGAAATGAACCAATAACAAAGGGCTATTATAAATTAGATAAGTGCATCATGTGTGTGGGGTGAACAATGTATTTTGGCTGTACTAGATTGAGTTTTGTTTTGTATCTCTTTTCTTTTGAAAAAGAAAGTGAATAGTTTATGAACTCAATAAATGTACTCTATTTTCAAATTAGTGCAGTTGTGTTGTGAAGTTATTTTTGTGATGGACAATTCCCTCTTTCTGATCTCCAGCAGCAATAACGATACAGAACATTTAAAATGTTACCACCATTCTTATAGAGATGCTCGTATTGTTCTTTGCCTCGGTTGCTGCCAAGGGGTGTTCTCCAATGGAGATTCATTATTTCAACTTCCAGGAAGACGTCTTCTTGTTGATTAATAGGGCCTCCTTGACCATGACTGGGTGGGTAAGAGTAGAAAGGTTGGAGTTGGGGCCTTCTCGACGCTTTGATCCTGGTCGTGGAAGGTCCCAGGTATGAGGATCGGACTGGGAAGTAGGAGGGAGATTAGTGTAACTTGCCACAAAATTTTGTAACCTCAACCGTAAAATGTATAACCTTGCCACAAATTGGCGTAACAAAAAATGCCGTAATAAAGACACAAAATTTTGGACATTTTGTTACACCAATTTGTGGCGAGGTTATGCATTATGTGATTGATATTACGAAATTTTATGGTAAATTATGCCAATTTGTGATAGGGTGCATATGGTACATAGGCATTTTCCCTTCTATTATTCTTTCTCTTTCTCTCTCTCTTGTTTTCCATCCATATGTATACATACAGTTAAGAAACAAACCAAGAAAGACAACAAAATCAATGTCATGCGTGATGATCTCTGTCTCTGACCTGGAAAATGTTTGAGACTTAAAAAGTTCCTACAATTTGACCCACAATGTGGTAGTACAATAGGTGTCAATTTCTGATTAGTTACACTCAATGATATATTGTCTACCTTCCTTTGCCACATCATTGTGGGTCTAAAATCTGGTTCTCTAAAATCTGGTTCTCTAGCATTACTCCTCTTATAAATGTGTCATCAACTCTATTGACCAAACATAAATGTTCTTCTTCCCTTCCCGATAGTTCCTAGTTGTTGTGAGTCCACATTTTGTATGTTCTAAAGTCACTTTCAATTTCCCAAACAAAGGCAAACCTTAATAAATTACCAATCGATTCACGAACCTTCTAATCAATCCCAAGAGATTGGTCTTGTGATCAAAATTTTGGGTTTGGAAGTTGAGTTTGGATTTGTTAAAGTTGAAAGCCTCTATTTTACAGTGAAGTTGATCCATTATTGAACAAATATGAACTTACTTCAGTAATCTAAACCTCTCATCTTATATAACTAATTAAAAAATTATTTATGCAAAAAATAAAGTTGATCTAGTATTGATTGTCAAACTATTAGATCATAATTATCTGTAGAGCTTACATGTTTTTAAGAATAGATCGTCCAGGTGTTATATAATATATATATATATATATATATATATGTATGTATAATTCGATCATATGATTAATTATGTCTGATCAATTCAATTTTTTGTATGCATGCTCTTCTCAGCTTGTTATATTAAATAAATAGTTCAAATATGACATAGATAGAAACTAGTCCCACAATGTGCTAACTTCACCTCTAAAGTTGAGATCTTTAATTTTAACAAATCTAAACTCTTGGAAGCGTGCTCCTTTTATGGTATCTGGTTTGAAAATGTCTTAATTGCAAATAATTTCTTGGGTCAATTCATACGGGACAAATATAGCTATATGTAGGGTTGCAAATGAAGAATCATTCGTGAACAGGCTTGAACTTAGCTCGGTAAAGGTTTGTTTGAACTCGGTTCATTAAATTTTTATTGCATTCGAGCTCAAGCTCGAGCTCGTTAAAATATTAATAAAGAAGCCCAAATATACTAAAGCTGGGCTTGTTTAACATTTAATTAAATAATATAAAAATATGTATAAAAATAGGTTAAATATTTTATTTATATATTTAAATAATGTAAATGTAAATAATAGCTAAATTAATTTATGTAAATAATAGCTAACTATAGATAAAACATTTATATAATAGTGGTGGTAGATATTATTATTTTTGTAAGATATTGACTTTTTTTTTAGTATGTTTATATATATTGTTTAATCAAAATTTTAATTGTAACTTTTGTCTCATACACAAGTATAAATTTATAATTTCTTTGGCTCATTAAGGCTCGTGAGCAAGTTTAAACTCCAGTCGAGCCCAAACCAACTCGGTTCGAGCTCGTTAAAATCTTAATAAACAAGCCGAATATACTAAAACTCGGCTTGACTCGGCTCGTTTGCAACCCTAGCTATGTGGTATGTAGCTAAATATAAGTACATTTCACTAATATTTTTCGTTTTCTTCATTTTTTTTCCTTTTAAATCCATAATTCAAAAATAAACTTTTAATGAATGGCGGACCAAAAGGAGGCTTGCAAAGTTTCAAAATGTTCATGTAATTGGTAGTGTTTTTGCTTCATGCTCTGTAAATTGCTGATGGTGATCCCCTCAAAGAGCATAAAGATAAAAGAGGAGCAATTCTATGACACTTAAAAAAATAAAAAATAAAAAGATTATTTTTATATATTACTCCATTTGTCCTAAATTGTTTGTTTGGCATGGAAAACAATAACTTAAAAATTGTAATCTAGTATCAAAATTTTCAATTTTAAACCGATTAAAATATCTCATTAAGTACAATTAATTTGTGAAAAAAATTAAAAATTTAACAAAAAAATACATTTGTTAAGTTATTATTTTTTTGGACAAACAATTTAGGATACAGATATTATACAGGTAGATAAATTATACAATATTAATAAAAAAATATTGAAAATAATCCTTACAACTGTTGTTAAGGTTGGCAAAATGTATTAAAAATGTAAAAGACGTATAAAATATATAAAAATAAAGTAATAAAAATTTTTGCATAAAAATATGATCATTATAATATTATTAATTAATTATATATTTTGAAGTTAATGGTGTAAAATGATATAAAAAATGGCATGAGTCCTAGCACAACTCAGTCTTTTTTTTATTAAAAAAAAAATTCCTTTTTTGTTGTTTATATTTTGTATGTGTCTATTTCAATATTAACTAAGAATTTTATTTACAATTTTAGTGATGTTTTTAAAATTTTATACTTATAAAATTATAAAAAGTGTATGTTTTAGTATAATTTTTGCACTGTCTACACTATTAATAAACTAATTAAAATCTTATAGTCAAATTTAGATAAATATAATTTGGCCATCCATCATTCTAATTTATGCGTGTGTCACTGCTTCTAATCTAAACCTTAGTTAAATATCAATTTTCAAAGTTAAAATTTACAATAAAACCACCTTGACTGAATAATTATTGTACATAATTCTAGGATTAAACTTTGGTTAACTTTCTCTACTTTGTACATTATTTGCGATTAAACATTATTTTTCATATACCCAATATTTAAATTCAACACAGACTTTAGAATCTTTCACATCATTTTATAATGTTTGTGAATCTAAAAAACTCCAAGGAAGTTCAAGACAATTTTGGAAGGTTCTAGAATATTTTAAAACAATCTAAAACTTAAAAAAATATTGTAAAAGTCTGAAACAATCTAGAAAGTTCTAAAGTGTTCTAGAAAAGTATAAAAAATTCCACTATGTACTAAGATTTTTTTTAGAGAATTCTATAATATTGTGAAAGAATGAAAGTAAGCTAAAGTATTCTAGAAGGTTAATGATAGCCTTTGAATTAAGTTAATCCTAACTGTCTATTAAAGAGGTGAAAGACTATATAAAGGAACTCCTCATTTACCATCCCTCAATTTGCAGATATTCTGTTTAAGCATAAAGCTTCCCTATTTCAAACCAATAGGGTTGATAAATTACTTGATCATTCGTTCTTGCTTGAACAATTTTTTTTTAAGAAGATAAATCAACATTACCATCCAACACTCTTCTTGTTCATGAAAACTTGATTGGTTGCTATTTCACCGACCCTACTATTCATTACTGTAAACAACTTTTTCATTTCTTTGAAAGATTTTATCTTGCCATGCAATTCTATTTTATCGAGTATACTATTTATTATTTTAGTTCTTCATTTTTTTGAAAATTTTATCTTGCCCCGCAATTAAAAAACTAAATGTTATCTAAACGGTATTATTTTTTCATGTCTAACTCTCACGATTCAATGTGAGAGGAACTAAAACTCAATAAAAGTTCACAAAAGTAATTTAAAAAATAATTTAGCATATTTTTTTATTTATTCATATCCTATTTAAATACAATAAATAAAGATAAATACTGAAGAGATGTATGACTGGAACAATTCCGCCCTAACACATTGTTTTTCCTCATGAATGCTCAATAGACTGGTGTGTGGTAGTGTTGGGTTCGAATGGATCATGGGAGGGGAGAATATCGTTGGCTGGTAGTGGGTTTGGGTACGGGAATAGATAAGCACCTTCCCCAAAATTTTATATGATGAGCTAACCAAACTAATAGGCCTAAAGTCCTTAATTTTCCCCACGTTTTCCCTTTTAGGAATCAAACAAACAAAAGATGCATTCATGCACAAATTCCTACTCCCTTCTCAAAAAACTCATTAAAAACATTCATCAAGTTCATTTTCACAATGTCCCATCAGTCTTGAAAAACTGCCACAGAAAACCCATCCGGCCCAGGAGCTTTATCTCTCTCACAGTGAAAAACAGCCTCTCTAATCTCCATCTCCTCAAATGTGTCTTTCTAACCATCTTGCATTGACATCTCCAATCATCCTCCAATCTAAACCTTCAATTCCAGGTCTCTCAATCCCCCCATCTGAATAAAGATGTGAATAGAAATTAAAGATCTCATCACAAATTAGGTCCTCTTTATCCACAAACACTCCTTGATCCACCTCAAGCCTCTTAATAAACTTCTTCCAATATCTTAACTAATCATGCGTATCTATTTAAGTCTTTGTCTTCTGTAATTAGATCCATGCATGGTGTAATTTAGTTAATGGAAATTTTAGCTGGACTTGCTTATTAAAATGCATGTACATGTGTAGTAATTCAGATACTATTTACTTGTACTTCTACAAGGTACATTGACTTCATCTTTTTCTTGACTCAAAAGTCATGACATACAAATTAATAACACCAAGAGTAATGATTTAATGATATTTGCAGGATGAAACGACAGTGATCTGGTACTCTAATGGACGTGAAAGGAATCTGAAGTTGTCATCTGTTTCACGGATTGTCCCTGGACAGAGAACCGTGAGTTAGCACATCTTTTAAGGGTGAACTGATAATTTTAAGTTTGGAGTTCATTTAACCTGATTTGGAGTATGGTACCAATATTTTTGTTGAGCAGTTGCGAGGTGACATAGCATTAAAAAATTTAGTTGTTAAATGTATTGTTACAGGCTGTGTTTAGAAGATATTTGCGCCCTGAAAAGGAGTACTTGTCATTTTCACTTATATATAATAACGGTGAAAGATCTCTAGATCTGGTGAGTGAAAGTAAATATCTAATTTTAGTTATTTTAATTGCAATACTTTCAGAGCAATGTGAACCATGATGATGAGACACTTTCAGTGCATTTGTTAAATCTAATTTTTTCTACTCTATAGATTTGCAAAGACAAAGTTGAGGCGGAGTTGTGGCTTGCAGGCCTGAAGTCTTTACTATCTCCTGGTCAAAAGTATAGTAGACGTACTCGAAGTGATATTAGTGATGTAAGTTTTTAATCTTGACTCTGGCTTGAAATGATTAACCCTATTTTCCTTTAATATATGTTATTTCTCCCTTTCTTAAGAATAATAAATTTATTGTGTTGTACAATTCAACTATTTTGATGGGCTTAACAACTTAAGTAATTTAAATATGAATTTTTATTACCATTGCTAGAATTTTCTTGTTGATTGCTAAAAGAAGGTGTTTTCTAGAGACATGCTGCACACAAACCGCTGTCCCTATTTTTTCTTTGATCGTGTAGATCATGTCACTGCATTTATTATCTGAAATGTCATTAATATGGAAATGCACAATCTGTTTCTTCAATTTGCATTTTTTGGGGTTACATCGGAGGCCCCTGCCTAGGGGAGTGTCCAATTTGCAAATTTATCATACTCCTTTTACAGCAAAGAGTTGGTTGCTATTGAACTCTGCTTTGGCTACTAAAGTATCCATCGAATGGATACAACATTCCCAATTTTTTATTTTATTTTAATTTTAAAGAAAGAGGGTAATAGTGGGCTGGCAATAAATCTATAATTAAGATTTAAATATGTTTTTCAAATATGATGAGAAATTCATAAAATCCTACAATTTTATCAGTATATGTGCAAAAGCTTGTATAGTTCAAGCTAGTACTGTTCAAATCACTCACTCATGCTAAACGGGTTCATTAAAGTTAAAAAAATTTCCTTGCAAAAACAGTAGTACAAAAACAATTGAAATTTTCTCTTGGACAAAATTCTTCATCTCCTCCTAAGATATTTTATTGTATTGTGTCACTTGTGCATAACTAATGCTATCATTGAATATGTACATTATGTGTAAGACACATATTATTTAATTGCTTTGCCATTAAACTTCTAGGAGGTTGGTATTTATTACTAGATAATGAACTTCATGTATTTGTCTAGTTGCTAACAAATCACTTGTTTGTTCACTTGTGTCTTTATATGAATTTTTATATTTTATCATGAGGTACTTACTATATCTGAGTACTAGCTGTCAATTATGTTTTGAAATTTCAGGTGACTATGCCAACCTTCATGAGGCATACTATTTAATTGTTTGTTGAGTGTAAATATCATTCATACTTGAATTCCATGCAGTTTCCACTTACTTTAATACAGTCCAAATGATTTCTTGTTCATATACTTTATGACAATGGCCTCATTCATTAAAGCGTGAATAAGTCAGTGGTAGTTTATTGTGTAGTTCCTTTGTTTCCTTATCCAAGACAAACCTTGATAGTAATGATTATAATTCTGTTGTTTTTACATTTTACTGCAGTTATATGCTGGTGGTAGTGATTTCTTTTCCAATGGCCGTCCTTTTGGTGCGACACTAGAGTTCACTTCAAGTATCGCCCGTGGTAGAGTGTCCATTGATTCATGTGCTAGTGAAACTTTGAATTTTCCAAGCTCAGATGTGGGGTCTGAACGTGCAAGTATGCAAGGAAGAACAAGCATTGGAGATGGTTTCCGAATTAGTGTTTCAAGCACTCCTAGTTGTTCAAGTCAAGGCTCTGGACCAGATGATATAGAATCCTTGGGTGACGTCTATATTTGGGGAGAGGTTTGGTGTGACACAACTGATGGATCTGTGAGTCCATATCCTACAAAAAATGATGTGTTGATTCCTAAACCTTTAGAATCGAATGTTGTTCTTGATGTTCACCAAATTGCTTGTGGTGTTCGACATTTTGCTCTTGTTACGAAGCAAGGCGAGGTCTTCACTTGGGGAGAGGAATCTGGGGGGAGACTTGGTCATGGAATTGATAAGGATTTCAGTCGCCCTCATCTTGTTGATTTTCTAGCGGTTACTAATGTAGATTTCGTTGCATGTGGTGAATATCATACATGTGCTGTATCTATTTCTGGTGATTTATATACCTGGGGTGATGGTGCCCATAATGCTGGTCTTCTTGGTCATGGCACAGATGTTAGCCACTGGATACCGAAAAGAGTTTCTGGTCCTCTAGAAGGAGTTCAAATTTTTTCTGTTGCATGTGGCACGTGGCATTCAGCATTGATAACTTCTAATGGAAAGTTATTTACATTTGGTGACGGAACATTCGGTGTCTTGGGCCATGGTGATCGAGAAAGTGTCCCTTTTCCCAGGGAAGTTCAATTATTAAGCGGATTAAAGACTATTAAGGTTGCATGTGGAGTGTGGCACACTGCAGCCATTGTAGAGGTTATGGGCCAACAAGGTGCGAATGTTTTATCTAGGAAGTTGTTCACTTGGGGGGATGGCGATAAAAACCGATTGGGTCATGGAAACAAGGAAACATATCTGCATCCGACCTGTGTCTCTGCACTTATTGACTACAATTTCCATCAGCTAGCTTGTGGACATTGTATTACTGTGGCCCTTACTACATCTGGACATGTCTTCACGATGGGCAATACTGCTTATGGTCAATTGGGCAATCCACAGTCTGATGGAAAGTTGCCTTGTTTAGTACAAGATAGATTGGTAGGTGAATTTGTCGAAGAAATATCATGTGGTGCATATCATGTTGCTGTCCTGACATCAAGAAGTGAAGTTTTTACTTGGGGTAGAGGTGCCAATGGAAGATTGGGACATGGGGACATTGAAGATCGGAAGTCTCCAACTTTGGTTGAAGCACTAAAAGATAGGCATGTAAAAAACATATCGTGTGGCTCAAATTATACCTCGAGTATATGCATTCATAAGTGGGTATCTGGAGCAGATCAATCAATTTGTTCTGGTTGTCGGCAAGCGTTTGGTTTCACTAGAAAGAGACATAATTGTTATAACTGTGGATTGGTTCATTGCCATGCTTGCAGCTCCAAGAAAGCATTGAAAGCTGCATTGGCTCCAACTCCAGGCAAACCTCATCGTGTTTGTGACTCTTGCTATGCTAAACTAAAATCTTCTGACGCTGGTAATGGCTCTTATTATAATAGGAAATTTACTGCCCTTCATCACACAATAGACAATAGGGAGAGATCAGACAGGGGAGAGTCAAGAACTTCAAGAATTTTGCTCTCTCCTACCACAGAACCAGTCAAGTACCTCGAGGTAAAGTCAGCAAAGCCTGGAACGAGGTCTGATAACTATGCTATAGTCCGAGCTTCCCAAGTTCCATCACTTTTACAACTAACAGACATTGCATTCCCAAGTTCATTGAGTGCTCTTCAATATGCTTTCAAACCTATTACGGCACCTCATCCTCAACCTCAGCCTCCTCCACAGTTTCAGCCTCAGCCTCCGTCGGCAGCCAACTCAAGATCCTCTTCACCATTCTCAAGAAGGCCAAGTCCTCCACGCTCTGCATCTCCTGTATTTTCTAAGGGCGTGATTGATAGTCTCAAGAAGACCAAAGATCTTTTGAGCCAAGAAGTGACAAAATTGCAGAGCCAAGTACTTTTTTTTTTCCTTCCTTTTTTTGTACTAACAAGCTTGGTTTTGTTTTTTTTCTACTAATTCATTGTCATAAGATTTTGAATCTAGATGCAGCCCCTTGATAAGAATTTACTTACTTTTATTTTGTCTTGACTTCAGATTAAAAGTTTAAAGCTGAAATCTGAAGTCCAAGATACTGAGATTAAAAAACTAGAAAATTTTGCCCAAGACGCTACTCTCTTGGCTGCGCAGGAATCTTCCAAATGTATAGCCGCAAAGGAAGTTATCAAGTGTGTCTCAACTCAGGTGCTCATACTAATCCCTACTCATACTAATCCCTCTTTTACCAATTTCATGGCATTTCTCCCTTAGGGGGGCCCTTGTGGTGGATGGGGGAAACCAAAATGGTGGCTTTTTCTAATTCATATGACATCCATAATTATTACACAGATACATACACATGAATAGATGTTTGTATATTAAAAATCTATGTCTGCTTATATTTTGGAAAGACCTGGTTTTGTAAGAAAGTATCGTTTTTGGAGAGATGGAATCTTTAGATTTTGAAACAAATTAGCACAGGTTACCTCAAAATGGAAACAACCCTTTCAAATTGCATGTTTTCCATTGATGTGTGTGTGTGTGTGTGTGTGAACATTAAAAAAATCCATTGATATTGTTGAGTCACTGAAAAATGAAGTCATAAATTGCCAATTTACTATAATTTTTTTACAAAGGGAGAGAAAAGAAGATATAATTGTCCTTTTATTTGTTTTCACTTGAGATTGTAGGGAGCTTCTATTTGCACACACCCATACACTCTATGCACATCCTTCTCAATAAATAACTTGTTCGGAAGTAGCATTCTAAAAATTATCATTTCTTTCGATAGTAGAATTTCGAATTTTTTTTATTTTTTTGACATTCAACTTCCAAATGTGTTTATTTGAATTGTGTGTGATGTCCATAATAGTAATTTCACTTGGGAATAAAATTGTAATAAAAATAATTATCATTAAGTGTGTGCATAGAGTGCATTGGGTGTGTGCAAATAGAAGCTCCCGAGATTGTACTAGCCTGATCTGCATCTTCGATTGAACAAGCACATGGAGATATGCATAATTATTGTTTCCAAAAGTGTGATTTTCAACCTGGGTTATCAAACTTAACTGACCAGTGACAAGGTATAATGGAACCTTCGATAGTTTGGGGTAAATCTTTCAGGTCGTATTGGCCTTCAACTTGTGAAGCCCTTGTTCACACGACCACATTTGGTGTGGGCTGTTCAACCTGGCTTGGTCAAAGCTACTTGAGTTGTTCTATTTGGTTCATTCTGTGTAATATTTATTCAAAAATATTTGAGAATTGTGGGTTAGGAGACTTGAAATCAGAAACTCAGCAATGCAGTGGAATAGCGAATCAAGTGCAACTTTTATTTATCACAATGATCTTTGAATACATGCAAGACACACACGGATGCACATATAACATCTTCACAGCTAATATAATGTGTAGCAATTGGACACATAATATCGGACAATTAAAAACCCAAAACCTACAAGCGTTGTTTCTCCTTTATCGCAATGAGATCAAGGTGCTTGCTTACTCTCCATAGCCGCACTGGCAGATTGGCTATATTGATGAATTTGACCTATCAGAACTTGAGATTTATTGTATTACTGGCTCTTGGCCCAATGTTAGACCTCTACAAACTAATGCCATTTGAATGGAAGGTCCAATGCTGGTAGAAAAGTGGTTTTCCATGAACCTTGTCCTCCACTAGTTGCCAGGTTGGGAAATTACCCTATAGGTTATGTATTTTAGGATCAAACAGACTAAGAGTGATCCTAAACAATTTCTGTAGATAAAGGAGTCCAGAAAAGAGTGAGGGAACTGCATTTATCCACACGTAATATAGCTTATTTACTTCCATATGATATGAATCACATGATAACCCCAAATACTGATACATAGAGTCATTTCAGAAGCACAAGCATATTTATTGGTGTATATTTACATTGACAGATGAATTCAAGCATATGGTTTTTAATTCTTCAGTTCCAGCAGACAGAAATGCGAGAGAAAGATGAACTCATTATTCTATTGCATTACTGAATCTTTTGATGTTGAAAAAGAGAACTTATCTAACATTACCCTCCAAGGACTCCATCAGTTTTACTTCTGCTTTCTGGTTCTGTTTCTAAATTTTATATACAATCATGCATATGTATCATGTCATGCATTAACTATGTGACCCAATACTGGAACCAGTGATCTGGCTGCAATTAAGTAATGGCTTTGCCATGTGTAATTAACATGATAACTTTTTTGGGTGAATAACATGATAACTTGTATTGCTTGAAAAAAAAAAAAAAAAAAAAAAAAAAAAAAAAAAAAAAAAAAAGAAGAAGAAGGCAAAAGTGGTGCACCCACTGGCCCTATGCCAAGTTTGTACTACATGTTTTGTATATATAGTTCTATGACCAATGCCATTGATCTCCTAGTTTGTGTGCATATACTTGGACAGGTTTCTTTTGCTGCTAGTATATGTTTGATGGATATATAGTAAGATTCGACATGACAAAATTAAGAATGAATATCTTTGTGAATTGGTAGGAGCAAACACCAAGTGAAAATAAGTTGAGAGAGAGAACAGACTAAGATGGTTGGGTCATGTACAATAAAGACCTGTAGATGCAATGGTTAGGAATAATCATCATAAATGTAAATATTAGTGGTTGACCTAAATAGGTATGGGATGTGGTACTAAAGAGAGGTATGGATTTATTTAACTGAGCATATAGTCCTTGACAAAGTGGTATGACAAAAAATAATTCATGTAGCGGACCCTACTGTGTTGTGACACAAGGCTTAGTTTGGTTTGATTTGGTTTGGTTTGGTTAAACTTTCTTGGGCAAAATATTAAGATAGGTTACCCTTTTTCTTATAGAAAACTCATGTGGCATGATTGACCTGTGATGACAGAAAAGTAATGTTGTAAGATGACACTGATCTCTTTTTAATACTGTGTCAGTAATAGGTAAATTATGTTAATATGCCTGTATTTTCTCTGCTTTTTGTGTTATTCAGTTGAAGGAAATAAAAGAGAAGTTGCCTCCTGAGGTATCAAACAGTGACGACTTTAAAGACATGAATGCTCTAGTCGAAGATTTTCTGAGTAGGAATAGAGTTCCAGGGTCTGATTCTCATTCTTCCTTGCAAGAAGACTTGGTGTATGACCATCAAAATCGGCCTGATAGAACTTCCTTGATTGAGTCTACTAATAGGCAAGATCGTAGGATGGAAGATCATCTGGATGTTGTAGGAGTTAGAGAACTACCACAAAATGGTGAAGATACTCCAAGGAATAGTAACAGACTATCTGATGCTAGAGAACCTGTACCTATACAAAGCAATGAGAGTGGTTCAAGATCACCTAAAGCTCCTCCAAAGACTGAAGGACAAAAAGAAGTCATTGAACAATTTGAACCCGGTGTTTATGTAACTCTTATTCAACTGCAGGAAGGTACTAAGATCTTCAAGCGAGTTAGATTCAGGTACTGATAGAGATTATTTATTACTGTTTTTTTTTTGTCTTTACTGAACTGTTTTCATATTTTAATCAACTTTTTATATTTTTAGATGCACTAAAAAGTAAAATATATGTGAAATTTTTTTGAAATACGTTCACTAAAGAAGAAAAAAAGAAACAAAAACTAGCACGAAAATATGAAAACTAGTTGATAATTAACCACAGTATTCATGTACTTTAATTTCTATATTCAACTTCATGATGCTTATGTGACAATTATCTTATTACCTGGAATTCGACTCATACGGTTCTACAGCAAAAGAAGGTTTGCCGAGCAGCAGGCAGAGGAATGGTGGAAGGAAAACAAAGACAGACTACTTAAAAAGTACAGCCCGCCGCCAACGTCAAATAACACTCCAACGAGACCACCCACAACTCCAACGCCTGCTGATGAGAATGCTGAGGTGGTGAATACTGAGGCGGCAAATACTGAGGTGACACCATCTCTGTAAACATGGTTTTGTAGCTTAGTCTCTTGCAATCAAATGCGGACAAATGCGAAAAGTGTAAGTAGGAAAAGTTATCAGCAACTGTATGAGACGGTGGATGTTGTAAGGCCGACGTGTTTGCTCTCAGAAACATATTATAGCTTTTTTCCGAGTACGATGGACAACGGGATTCTTTCTTTATTCTGGCCTGCAGGCACGATATCTAATGTCGTAAAAGACAAAAGTGAAATGCTTCTTAACACCAATTGATTTTTAGGAGAGGTGGTGAAACTCGGTGTGACAATAATTTTTGTCATTCATTTAAATATTTATTCTTTTGTGTTGTGCTATTTCCAGAATCTAATAGTTGCTATTCAAGTTGTACAGTAAGTGAATTTTCTAGTGGGGAAAAAACATACATTGTTGTCATTTGTAGAGCTACATTTTTTAGGTAGAACCCTTTGTAATGCAAGGAAGTGCATTTTTCTTTCATTGTATCTGGGAGAGAGATCAGATTGTAGGGCTTCCGCAAGTTTTATGCATGTTGATATGGCAGTTCAGATTAATGCTAGAATGATCAAATTAATGTATCAATTTTTATGTCATTGCCACATTTTTAATGGGGATGTCATGTTGTGAGCAAATGACCTCAAGCACAGAGAAACTACAACCAAAAAAATAAAAATTAAATAAATTAAATTAAATTATACAAGCTGTGTATTAGGTTTCGACAAGAATGAATCAAAGGCATGGGGATGTTGGTACTGTTCGGCTTGCAAAACAATTGGTAATGGTTCTGTTTGTAGTTATTCATGTATTGGTTTTGATCAAGTTTCTGAAAAGTGGTTGCGGTCGCCGTAACGGTGGCAGTGGCACGATTGCGGTGGCGGGGTGTAAAGGCTTTAGCATTACGGTTGCGGTAACTGGAACCGTGAATTTTTTTATTTTTCGCACAATCTGAAAAAAATTTATCGATACGCATATTTTTTTTTTCCATGATCATATTTATTAGGTTTAAAATAAATATTGATCAATTTTTAAAAAATTTTAAGTATGATCCAATATATTTCATATTTTTAAATCACTACAAATTGAGTTTTTTTATATTTTATTTTAATAATTAATAATTTTATATTATACAAAAATTCAATCAGTAACTATTATATATAAGATAAACAATGACAAAAGTAAGAAAATAAATAAGAACCTAAATATATATATATATATATATATATACATATTTTAACCAAGCCAAATAAATAATGATCACACTTATTATTATTATTTTCAGACAATATATAGATAGACACACACAAACAAAATGGTTGAGTGATAGCAGTTGAATAGAATAGTTTAGGTCTTACAACTTTAACAAATCAATAACATGTTCTTCATCTTCCCTCTTCTCTCTCTCTATCTCTTACTCCTCCATTTTCTCTCTTTATCTTCCCTCTTCTCTCTATCTCTTTTCCTTCATTTTCAGCTTTTTTTTTTTTGTGTTTTTTTCGAAAGAAACAGTTTGGAACCGTTACGTAACGGTGTGTAACAGGGCATCACGGTTGTTACGGCACCGTTACGACCGCTACGGTAGCCGCTACGGCCGACACACCTGTGAATCTCAATCACACTGCAAAAGCGGTCGTAACGGGTGGCGGTAACCACCAAAACCGTTACGAAACGGCGTTACGTAACGGTTGCGGCCGCTTTTTAAAACATTGGTTTTGATTATGAGTTTTTAATGAGTTTTGTTTGGTATGCGAGCTTTAAGGATTGCGCCATAAAATGAATCAAGTTACTCGAATGATTCATTAAAAGTTCATTTAAGATTGATTTATTGTCTAAACAATTTAAATTTGAACACATTTCAAAACTTGTTAAGTTTTTAAATCAACTTTGTCTCCATTTGGAAAGTGGGTTGGTTTTTTTATTTTTTTGACTTTTTTAGCCTGGGCTAAAAAGCTTGGTTTGGGAATGACTTTTTAGCTTTTTTGACTTTTTTTGTGAGAGAAGAGTGTAATGATTATAAGTCAGATGTGATGTTTTGTTTGTTATGGCTAAAATAACCTATTTTATTTTTTGTGACTATTTTAACCCCAAAACTACTTACCAAACACTACCTTTATCAATATACTATTCGGCTCGACTAGGTTATATACACTATAAAAACAATTTACTTATATCAGCTTGATTAAGTAGTTATTTGGAGTTTGTTTTTTATAGTTTTTTTTTTTTTTTTTTTTTGACTTTTTAAGAGTTAAAAAAGTTAATATGTTTGCAAAGTAGTTTAAAAAATATATTTTTTTTGAGCAAAAAAATGATATGATTTTGGATTTTTTTTAACTAATGACATACAATTTAGTGATTTTTAAACTTTTTTTATTTTTAGCCAAAAGACGGCTTTTTTTATGAGGTTTCCAAATGACCTCTAAATCTCATTTGAAATTTGTTTAAAAGGATAAATAAACCAAATTTCAACCCATTTTAAGCATTGTTAAATTTTTCAATCACGTTTTGGTAAATTATTGATAGGTCCTAATGATTAGATTTATTTCCCCTCAAGTCTTATTGAAAATCAATTCTAGTAAAATTGTTGCAAAAAATAATTTTTTATGATAATTTTTTGCGTATATCGCAAAAAATTGACAGTTTGTGACTTTATTTTTATCACTATTTTTATAAATTGTGACTAAAACTTATAATTAGTGACATTTTTCTGTAACGAATCTGTTAGATTATCGCTAAAAGTTGAAAGTAATTGATATTTTTTTATGATAATTTTTTGGGCAAATTACAAACACCCCTCTCGAGGTTTGGTGAAAATACAGATTCCCTCCTGAGGTTTGAGAAATTACATCCCGCCCCCTGAGATTTATATTTTCATAACAAATTGCCCCCTGAGATTTTTATTTTCATACAGATTCTTTCCTAATTTTTCTTAATTTGTTATGAAAATTTGACCATCAGGGGGCAATTTGTAATTTCTCAAACATCAGGGGGAATCTGTATTTTTACCAAACCTCGAGGGGGGTGTTTGTAATTTGTCCTAATTTTTTTAAACTGTCACTAAAACTTATAATTAGTGACATTTTTTATGACAATTTTCTAACTGTCTAAAAATTAACGATTAATGACGTTTTTAAATAGTATTTGATGAAAAATACCATTAAATATTATAGAACTTATTAGACAATAAATTTACATATTATGACTTACACGTAAATCTCTAAATTTTAACAATTTGATACTATGTTCCCACTGATTTGTTTATAGCCTAGTTGTAGAGGTGTAATTTTGGCCCGTGACCCGCGGGCGGCCCAAGGTGGGTCTGGCCCGTTAAGGCCCGAGCTCGAGGCCTTGGGCCTGGGCCATTGTTTTGAAGCCCGGACTAGCTCGGTCCGCTTGGCCCGGCTTATGACTCAGTCCATTAGCCCGCTCAAAGGCCCGCCCAAAAGCCCGACTTGAGGTCTGGCCCATCAGAGGCCCAGTATTATATTTAATGGAAAATAATAGAATTTTTGTGGAAAAAATAAAAATAAAAATTTAAAAATTGTTTAGGCCCGCCCAAAGCCCGAGCTTAGGCTTAAGCCCAGGGGCTCAGTTCATTGGCTCGTCCAAAGCCCGAATACCCCTGGGCCTGGGCCTAGTTTTCTGGCCCGTGGGCTGGCCCAGTCCAGCCCGATTTTTTTGCGGGAGCCCGTAAGACCCGACATGGGTCCGGTCCGACCAGAGCCCGGATGGGCCGGACCAGGCCAAAATTACACCCCTACCTAGTTATAAGAGAATGGAAGGGGACACAGTCTCTCCAAAGATTCTCTTTTTTCAATTAAAAAAAAAATTATAATACTAGGACTAAATTCTATTTGATGTCACAAGTATATTGGCCCCAGGAATGCTATAAATTTAGAATTATAAATTTAGAATTATCTATCTAAAATTTATTCAAAGATAAAAATCAATGGTTCAAATTCTTTTTACTCGTAACTCTACACTTTATCAATTTAATTTTCACTACAACATACCCATTCTAAGTAAATTCTGATATCCAAACTTTTCTTATTGGCCGCACTTCAAACTTGTCCTTACTCTCGCGAGTATGAAGTTTTTTTATTTTTTTTTTATTTGGTTCAAGTTTTTGAAAATAGTTTTATAAGTTTTTAATTCGTATTTTTATATTTTTAATGATTTTTAAAAATATTTTAATTAATTTTTTTACTTAATCTTGGTGTACTTAAAAAATATATAATTTGTAAAAAAATATTTAAAAAATTTATTGAATATAACAAAATATGAAAATGTAATAAATTTTTATATATTTTTTTGTGTTTGGTGAATTTTCTAAATATTATATTTTTTAAATATATTTGGATTGAGTGTATTTAAAAAATAAAAAATTTACATAAAATATTATAAAATTATTAAAAACAAAAAATATGAAAAATAAACAATTTTCTAATAAGTAGGTTAAACAAAGCAATGAGATCTTCATAGGAAAATGTGATATAAAAATGAATTTCTTATTTGATTTTTTTTATATGAAACAAAAAGGGCATATGTTCTACGTGTATTTATTAATGGGTAAATTACACTGACATCTTGAGGTTTAGATTTATTACAGCTCCCTTTTTATTTTTTAAAAATTACATCTCCCTCTGAGATTTAAAGTTTCATTATAGATTCCTCCCTTCAGCAATTTAATTTTTTTAAATATCAATTTTGCCCTCATTGGGTAAATTACATTTACACCCCTCACATTTTAAAAATTACAATCCCCTCTCTAAAATTTAAAGTAGCATTACCGATTGCCCCCTCGGTTAGTATCAGTTGGAAAAAAAAAATTCATTGAAAAAAAATTTTGTTAGTAAAATTTTTAAATTTCTGTTTAAAAACTAACGTAAACTTATTTTTTGAATTTACGTTTTTTTCTCAAATTTACAAACTGAGACAACCATTTATAAACTAAAAAAATTATCAAACAAGTTTTTTATGACCATTTTTTAAATTTTTGTACATATAAATTGAAAATTGAAAACGAAATGGTTACCAAACAGGCTTCAGATGGTAAAATGTCGTAAAATTAATAAATAATTAAATAAGTTACCAATGTAGAAAATGACTTATCAAAAGATTCTTAGGCTATGTATGGTTTGATTTTTAGAAAAAAAAAATGAAAAATTAATTTGGTTAAGAAATAAAAAATAAAAAATAATTATCATATTTATATAATTTTTATTTTTCGATTGATTAGAAATATTTTTTTACAAATTAAATTGAAACAACCATATGTATGTATATTACCTGCTCAAAAGTTAAAATGATAATTATTTTTTACCCTTAAATGATAATTATTTTTTATTTTTTATTTCTTAACCAAATTAATTTTTAATTTTTAAAAAAATTCTAAAAATCAAACCATACATAGCCTAAAAATCTTTTGATGAGTCATTTCTTACGTTGGTAACTTATTTAATTGTTTGTTGATTTTACAACATTTTTATCATCTGAGGCCTATTTGGTAACCATTTCGTTTTCAGTTTTCAATTTATATTTACAAAAATTTAAAAAACTGTCATAAAAACTTGTTTGATAATTTTTTTGGTTTATAAATGGTTGTCTCAGTTTGTAAATTTGAAGAAAAAACGTAAATTCAAAAAATGAGTTTACGTTGGTTTTTAAATAAAAAATTTAAAAATTTTACTAACAAAATTATTTTTCAAATAATTATTTTTCCAATTAATTTTTTTTTCAATGAATTTTTTTTCCAACTAATACTAACCGAGGGGTAATTGATAATGCTACTTCAAATCTTAGGGAGGGAATTGTAATTTTTAAAATGTGAAGGGTGTCAATGTAATTTACCCAATAAGGGCAAAATTGGTATTTAAAAAAATTAAATTTCTGAGAGAGAATCTGTAATGAAACTTTAAATCTCAAGGAGGAGATGTAATTTTCAAAAGGTGAAGGAGGAACTATAATAAATATAAACCTCAGGGAACGTCAGTGTAATTTACCCGTTATTAATATAGATTCTATTACCTTAGAATATAGTGGTAAAATTTTAGTAAAAAAATCATAATAATAATAAGGGAAAGCCTATTAATAACACATAGATAGTTAAGTTGTAAATTCTCCAAAATTACATGGTGGCAATCGGTGATTTTTTTTCCTATTAAATTTCTATTGATTTGTTAATAGAATTCAATAAAAATTTCATAGAAAAAGTAAAATTTATTAATTTTTTTTTGAAAAATATCAAATAATTTTTACTTTCCTATAAAATTTATATTGAGTTGATAATAGACTCAATAAAAATTTCATCAAAAAAGTAAAATACATTAGGATTTTTCCTTTTTTTATTTTATCAAACTAGAGTGGCGTGAAATCTTAAACTGATTTCTGAAACTCAAAAACAAGTAAACTTGAACTGTATTTTTTTATTTCAAATTTTTTTTTACGTATGACAGATTTTTTTTATTTTTTTTTTCATTTTTCACAGTGTGATGATTATAATTATTTTCAATAATAATTAGGATCACCGACAATTTGGAAAGCCAGCTAAAAGCTAATTTTAGCTTTGACTCCATCTTAAGTCACATCACTTTTTATATTTTTCACACATAAAAAGATAAAAAAAAGTCAAAAAAATCAACTTTTAATCACTCCATAGTAAGTAAGATGATGATCATGATGATGATTATTAATATTATTATTTTGTTGTCTTAATGGATTTTTTTTTATATTTAAGTTTTTATTTTTTTTTAAATTCACCTAATTTTGATATACCTAAAAATAAAATATTCTTGCAGATTTTTTTTTTTTTAAAAAAATATTAAAAACAAGAAAAATCAATATAAAAAAAATCAACACATTTTGGTTGTTTTAGTTAACTTCTATCAATTTTTTTTTCAAGAATAATTTTTACCTTTAAGTATATATATAGATTTAAGTGAATATAAAAAAAAAAAAAACTTTTATAAAAAATACGTAAAAAAATAGAAAGATGATATAAGTCAAAAAAGATGAAAAAGATTAAAAAAAAAAAAAAAATCCTATTTTAAGAGATGCCAAATAGTCCCTTAAATATAGAAAGAAAAAAGTAACTTACTTATATGTGACTTTCGATAATAAATTTACTTAATCTTTTGAGGACTCCTAAAAGTGTATTTTTAGCTGTGTTAGTTAATTTTTTTGGCTCATAATGACAAAAATAATGTGAAAGATCATATTACTTCTATCTATTCAATTATCATTTATATGTCTATATGTCACCTATTCGTCCAAATATTATTTATTTGTTTATTTATTCATCTATTTATCCACGTCTCATTGATATGTCCATTTATTTGTTTACCTAATTTGCTCATCTATCCAAATCATCACCACTACCGCTTGCGACTTTTTCAGCACCGGAAACTATCCCGATGGTGGCGGCGGTGTAACAATATGAGGGTAAAAATAAGGAAAAATTACTAATCAGTGCACCTGTCAAAAAATTATTACAAATTGATGAAAAAAAATGTATATATTTAATTATTAATACTTATAAAGTTTACCATTTATTTGTAATTTTTTTTTAAAACCCTACATTGTGTTGAAATTTTTGCTCAAAATAAAAAATAATTATTTTTAAAATAATTATTTGTTCTTTTCATCAATTATTTTTATTATCATATTTTTATTAATAAAATAAATCAATTCATAAACCAAATACTATAGACATCCATAAAAATGATTTTTTTACTAAATTTCTCTAATTTAAGTTTTGATGAACGATATAAAATGAAGAGTAAATTACATTTTGGCCCCTTTATTTTTTACTATTTTTTTCACTTTGGTCTTTGAAGTTTATATTATCTTAATTTGACATTTTATGTTTTAAGTTTTTTCTAATTACTCTTAAATTAATTTTTATTCAAAATTAAATAAAAAATATGATGTTAACTGTCACATAATATAAAAAATATTATTATATTAGAATTTAGGTTTGAGTTTGTATCATAGGTTTGAGTTATATATAATAAAATATTTTTATATCACATGATAGTTAATGTGTCATTTTTTCTCTAATATTAACGGCGGTTTCATTCATGGCGGTAAAAAGATTGCCGTTAAAAATATACTTAAAATGGCGGTAAAGATACCGCCTCTAAAAATTTAGTATTCACAGCGGTTACGAAAAATAGCCGATAAAATGTGAGTGTTAATGATGAAAAAACTGTGTGAAGCTGAAGGGTCAGTCTTTTATGGCAGTTGTTTGAAGACTGCCGTAAATGTAGTCCACATTTTTTTAATTCCCTCTCAAAAAAAATTGGATTCCCTTCAATTAATTGTTAAACGGCATCGTCTTTTACCTATTTCTTCTAATTGATTAGTTTTTTTTCCTTACATCTCTAACTTCTGGAAGAGAGGCGTTGCAAAGTGAAACGAAAAGTCACCATTGTCGTTTGAAGGTCGTACGAAGTACCAGCATCGAAGGTTGTTCGAAGCACCATTGTCGCACTATAGCACCATCGTCAGAGGTAAGAGACCTTTGCCTACCTTCTGATTCCCCTATTGGCTTCATGTTGCCTCCGTTGGTTTCTTTTTCCATGCTTTTCCTTCTCTTTCTATTGCCATTCTACCTTTGTTGATAGTGTTTCTATTAAGCTATCAATGATTAGAGAAAAGGTAATTTCATTTTAGGGTTTGTTTCAATGGAATCAAGTATCAACTATACATTTCTTAAATCTCCCTCTTATTATTAGTTTTGATACACACACACACACACACATATATATATATATAGGTTAACAAAGATTAAAGAAGCCAAAATAAACAAACCCAAAAATCAAAACACAATTCTTCAGAGAGATTTTCGTGGGTTCACAGATTAGAGACACTGAAATTTGGGATTTTTGCATATACATGCAGGCTCTCTCTCCTGCAAGAGAGCCTTCCCTCTCACTCATTAGTTTGGATCTCTCTTTCATTGAAGAAATTTTAGAGAGTTTTGAGCAAAACCCAAGTTGAGAAAGACCTCCATTTCACTAAATGTTCTTTTTGCTAATCAAAAAATGCTTGAACTCATTTTATTAGTTATTGAAATTCAGAATTATTATGCTTTTGTATGTTCAATTTTTGAATTTTAGTGGCACTCACCACCTGTTTGACGAAATGTCTATTATGTCTTGTATTTGTTAAACCTGTAATATGAAGGGTAATGGTTTATTTATTAAGGCCTGTAATATGTAGACTTGCATATATTTCAACTTGTAACTATTGTAATATGTAGACTCGCATATATTTCAACTTGTAACCATTGCCATGTAGAGATGTACAGGCAATGATCTTCACTTAAATCTTTTTGGATAGATTTCCATAATAAATAAATAAATAAATAAGTAGGCACATAAGTTTGTTTCCACTAAACCCAACTATCAGCTATTGTTAAGTAATAATTAGAGACAAATCATAATGGATGTTCTACACACACACACACACACACACACACACACACACACACACACACACACACAAAAACTTTGCCTGCACACACCCACAACAATTTGAATTTCAAACCTTCCTAATGACTACCCATCTTACTTTCCAGTCCTTTTTGCTTACGACAGTCCCAACCTAGAAAAGCACCATAAACATCTTTATCTCAAATCTGAATAGACTTTGATAAGAAACCAATCGAAAGATTTAAACTTTCAAACTCCTATAGCAATTCAAAACTGCCACTGACTACTATCACAAACATTTCACATGACTATCAAGAGGCATTGCCACAAAAAACCTTCATAACAGTCCTAGTTACAATAGTTGATGCTAGAAACTCCAAATTTAACCAAAAGACTAAAAATGAGTCATATCAGAACCTATCATTTCTTTCAATAATACAGTCGAGTAAAAGGAAGAGATAGTGAAAAGAAAATTACGAAGAAGCGTACTTTAACTTTATCTACCAATCTTTGGAGCTTAGAAGCCATGGCGTGCTTGGAGAGCTAGGAATGTGGTAGAAGAGAGGACGGAGAAAATTATAAAGAAGCATACTTTAACTTTATCTACCAACCTGTGAAATTAGATTTATATATTGATGAAAGACTTGATAACATTAGCTGGACTGTTTGCTTTGAGCTACATCCTTGGATGTGGCCTTGGTTGCTGGACTGTGACCTTGGTTGCAGCTGAACTGTGGCTGCTGTGGCCTTGGCTGCTCTGTTGTGGCTATGGCCTTGCTCTGCTTCAACTGGATATATATATATATATTAACTATTTATTGGATTTTGAACCTTCTTGTTGTGCCTTTGTTTCATAAATATATATATACATACTTATGTTTTGATGAACTATTTTTAATGCATAGATATTTCAATTTTTAAATTTTCCATGTTTTTGTGATTGCCATAAATTATTGAAGCTTTGGTAGGAAAATAACATAAATTCTTCATTCCTTAGCACTTATCTTAATGCTTTACTTCAGCTTGAAATAGACTTTGACATGCAAAATTCACTGAAATAGTAGCTATGGATAGACTTTATATCCTAAACTGACTGGCCTTCATACAAACATATGGCACTTTTTTTTTTTTTTTTTATCGCTCCATCACTTTATGCAGTGCATCAAATTGTAAACACATGCGACATCTTTGACTGCTAGATCCATATGGAGAATATGGCTCTTGTCCCAGCTGCAATGCCTGGATATTTTCTAAAATAAAAACAAAGAGAAAATGAAAAGACTTTCAGCATTTCTTGCCAAATTTGTACTAACCCAAACTCTTTCAAAATCAATTCATGTAGTTTTTGCATGTACTCAAATAAGTAGTGGATATCATAACACAATTCCTTAAACAAAGACTTAACTTTTGGAAAAATTCTGTTTGTAGCCCCAAACTTCTTGGAACTAAGATGCTAACTGTCCTATATTTATGATTCTTTCTTTTTGTGTTGATACGTATCAAAATAAGTTATTTCAAGACACTTGGCAGTCCAACTAACTAAGGCAAATGATTCTCTATGTTTATATTCAGACTTGCAGCTTCTTTTTTTTTTTGAATTTCTTTATTGTATATAATCATGCTAATTATATGCTGACTCATACTTTTTAATTTCTTTGTTATATAGGTGTTTACATATAAAATTTCAAGTAATCTTGAAGATAATTGGTATGGATAAGGATTGGATTCATATAAAAAATAGGTTAGACCCTACATATGTGGAAGGGGTTGAAAAGTTTATTGAGTTTGCTTATGCTTATAAGCCTGTAGAGTCGAAGATATATTGTCCATGTAAGAAATGTGTTAACCTTAGATATGAGACACGAAATGGCGTAAGAGAGCATATCATCATAAATGGGTTTAACACTAACTACATAAGATGGACAATTCATGGGGAGGCCTTGGCTCCATGTGGTAGAAATGAAACGAATGAAAATCAAGAATTCGATGTAATTGATGATATGATTGGTTTGGTACATGACACATTTCGAGTTCTAATGGAAGATGGTGTCTTTACTAAAAATCAAATACATGAAAATATGGGATTGGGGCCTAATGAGGAGATAAAGAAATTCTTTAAACTATTAAAAGATGCACAACGTGAGTTGTACCCAAGTTACAAGAGGTTCACAACTCTTTCTTTTGTTGTTCGATTGTTGCACATAAAGGTACTTAATGGATGGACTGATACATCATTTGATATGTTGCTTAAGTTGTTGAAAGAGGCATTTCTCGAGGGTGAAACATTGCCGGACTCATACTATGAAGCAAAGAAGTTCAACAAAGCCTCAGGCTTTAGTTACACAAAGTATGATGCTTGTCCTAAGGATTGTATGCTGTTTTGAAAAGACAAAAAATTGCTTGATAATGTGAAATTTGTGGGAGATCAAAATATAATGAATCGAAATTTCGTTTAGAGGATGGAACCACTAAAGTAACACAAATTCCTGCCAAACAAGTAAGGCATTTTCCTTTAAAGCCAAGGCTCCAAAGGATATTCATGTCAACAAAAACAGCATCACTCATGACATGGCATGAAAATGAACGCACCGATGATGGGATATTGAGACATCCAGCTAATTCGCTTGCATGGAAAACTTTTGATGAAAAAAATCAAGATTTTGCTAGTGACAGTTGTAGACACCCCATTTTTGACCGACCATAAGACTCAGTCGTCACTGATTGAGCGCTTGGTGATTTTGCATATTGTGCTAGTTCTGAAGTTTTAGAGTCTCGGCTGCGAGCCTTGCCTCCGGACTTCGGGGCTCTTTTGTGCTTTGCCTCGGTTTACGAACCGGGTCCTTTTTTCTCTGTTTTCTCTTCCCGAAGAGAGGGAGAGGTCTCGTAGACCATCTCTCAGTGGCCGTAGGCTACGCTTTGTGGTCGTAGGCCATTTTTCCCGTTTGGAGCCCGGTTTTTGGTTTTTCGGAGCCGTCGACCGTGTGCCTCGGTTCGGGACCGCTTAACCACCTCTGTTTGCTCCGATTTTTGGCACACACCTTATTTCCTCCCTTTTTAGGGACACTGTGGTCTGAGAGACCAACTTCGTGGTCGAACACCACCTCTGGTGCTTAATAGTCAGTTTTTGGGGCCTCGGGCCGCGCGTTTTGGCCCCCGAACCTTCGTTTTGCATCGGTTTGGGTTCATTTTTGGCAGAGACCTTATTTTCATTGTTAGGAAGGTTGTAGAAGGGTGGGAGGCCAGCAATTGTTCTGAAAGCCAGTTTTATTTCTTCATCGCTCTCCGTCGCCCGTTTTCCTCACTAAAAAGCTAATGTTGACCACTCCCGGGCCACTTTCTTTAGCCCTAAACCCCATATTTGTGTTGTACACACCTGGGAGGCCACCAATATGAATAGGTCAGCCAGTAATTGTCTCTGACCCTTTTGAACCCCTCTAAGAAGTTGGCTTTTCTCTCTCCTGGTTCACATTTTTTGGGTTTTGATCACATATTTGTGTTGTGCACACATGGGAGGCCACCTTTTTGGGGGTGGTCGGCCAGCAATTTTGATTGATCCTTTTGACCCCTGGCCGGCCGACCAGGGGGGTGGCCGGCCGGCCACCTGAACCTTTTGAACCTGGTCAGCCAGAATCCTCTTTCCAAGTGCCTTCCAGCTGTACCCTCTATTTTTTTCCAGATTTTGTATCCGGGGGGCTGCCTTTTGGGGGAGAAATTTGAATTTGATTTTCCTCCCCATTCCTCCACTCTCCTCCTCTATATAACCAGCACCCCTCCTTCATGTTTGAGGGTTACAAAAATTATTTTGAGCCTTGAATACAACTCTCCATCTCCCTCTCTTCCAAACCCTTCAAACCCTAAGGTTCTTGCCCCCTTTACACTACCACTCATAGCACCACACCTCCACCCTCCATTCCAGCCCTTTGAAGCTGATTTCCAGAGGCTAGGAGCACCATTTCTTGGACCAAAAGTTGTTGAAGACTTAGGCTACAAGGCAACCTTCCGGAGCTTGGCACGCATCCCAAGAATAATTGTAAACAGAGACAAACCGGGGCATCGCAAGGGATTCTCCGCACGAGGCAACCCGAGCATGCATCATTCATCATTTGGAATAGAGCTGAGGCGGTCCATGGATTTGCATGCCAATTTACTATTTTCCTAGATTAATTTGTTAATTAATTAGGATTCTGTATTTATTCGGGACTGTATTATTTATTCATTTGGGACTGTATTATTTATTCAGACCCTCTGCTCGAGGGCAATGTTATAATAAGTGTGCGTGTGTGTGATGTATGTCTTCCAACCCCACGTCTTTCTCCCTTTTATTTATCAGCTTATGATAGTTAGATTAGTGCATGTTTCAATTAACATACAGTATGATAGCATGCTTGCATTCATTCATCTGTCTTGCATGCACCAGGCTCGGCGCATCATACTAACTGCATTTGTATCTCAATTCCAAGTTGAATACATGTTAGTTGTAGCATTTCACATGCCATCTTTAGAATAGCCGAGCCTATCTTAGTTGCATTTTGCATGTGTTGCATTAGGCATTTCTATATAGTTAGGATCATGCATGGATTTCTAACATAGCTTTTGTTTTGGCTTGGAGTACTCGGTAAGTGTTTATGCTTTAGCATCCTTGCATGTGTGTGAGTGACTGCCATGATAGCATGCTTACCATGAGGCTATATGCTTATGTGATATAACTGCCTGAATGCCTGTGGGTGAAGGTTGGATTATTTGAATTGGAATGAATGCATTGACTGTGAGTTTTAAGCCCACTAGATAGTGGCAAAATCATGTTTTTCTAAGCCCACCCGAGGGTGGCAAATCCACGTCTTAGCCTACTTGCGGGTAGCACCATCAAACCACTTTCAAAAATAAACATGAAATGTTTTGTTCCAATTCAGACGATCCAGTCTATACTTGTATGCTGTGCGCATCACATAGTAAATCTAGGCTAATAACCGGAATAAAAACGCATAAAGTTTTCAAAACTAGATATCATGGTTAGTAGAGGTCGATCTTTGATCGGGCGAGCGGGGGTGCTCACGAAGTGACCTTCCCCAATCGTACCCAAGTTCCCGAGCTGAGGCAACTTTGGTGATGACGGACACGTGGCCTTAGGCAACGAGTCAGGGTTTCCTAAATTTCTCAAAAATAAAATATTTAGGTGGCGACTCTGTATCTGGCAAAGCAGTCCATGTTTGGCACTTCTTTCAAAAAATCTGTTTTCTCAAAACAATTTGCCGGATTTGGACTCTTTGGTTCAGATTAAGAACTGTGACAATTTGAATCCGAACTGTAGTGAGCCCAAATGAACAGAACGGGACTCATCCTCCCGGGGCGTTCGGGACGTCTACAGTTTCTGGCGACTCCGCTGGGGACTTAGAGAACTTGACTCAAACTCGTGATATCTGGTTTTGACTACACTTATGTGTTTCTTTGCATTGTATTTGCATTAGTGCGCCTAGGACACCGTGTTTGCCATCTGTTATTCCTGTACGGTTTGCCGGAGGCTTGCTTTGTCAAAGCATGCCATAAGGCTGACCGGTTACGGGCTCTGCCAGTATGGGAGCACAAACCTCAGTTTTACCGGGGCACCCTTTTGACCATTCGACTTAGTGCATATTCGGAATCCATAGTGACTATTCCAAACTAGGACAGGTTGTTTACCTGATGATAGGTTGTTTGAAACCGTTGCGTGCGTAGTGAAACCCTAGCTCCTGACAAAATAGGATAGGGAAACCCTACCCCTCTATAGGGGTGTTTTGGCTCTCACTTGCTTGCTATGTGCTTTTAGGGTGTGTCCCTGCAGGAATGTGTGTAACAATTTGCAAGTCTGGGTATCAGGCCTGCGGGCATCAGTATCTGGGAATCAGTTTTATCTGAGGGTATCAGTTCACAGGCAGAATTTTGGGCAGAATTCAGTAGAGAGCACAGTTATTCGGCTGCTCATATCTATTTTGGTGAAATCAGGCTGAGATGCTGCATGTTTTCTCTTTTGCAAGGTAGTCTTGGAACCATAGCTTCAAAAGGCTCTAAGATCCCCCGGATTCATCGGACTTGCGTTGATAGACTTTGTTGGGTCAGAGATTCAATTCAAGGGCAATCAGTGTTCCTTTGCCAGAGGCAGGGTAAAAAGGGCCAGTCAAGAACAGATCACCAATTCAGCAGTTACCAGATCAGTGGCCCTTATCCACCCCACTAGTGAATAGTCAGGCTGAGGCCTCAGTTTTTATCACAGAGATAGATATACCAGTCAGTCAGCCGGAATAGCAGAACATGACAGGGATGGAGGAAATGATGCGTCAACTCCAAGAAAGTATGAAACTTATGCAGCAAGACGCTGTCCGGCAGACGAAATTTGCCAAACAGCAGGCTGCGATCATAGCCCAACAGGCTGAGCTAATCACCAGGCTGTAACAGCAAAATGGAGCATCTGCTTCGCACCAAGCCCCTGCCCCACCAGGAGTTCTAGCACCCGAGGAGGCACCAAATGTCCAGGGAGATGCGAACATTCCGACAGGACCGGCTCCGCCCCCAATCCTACCCCAATTATCCAAAACACCCACCAACTTGCCGGATTCTCCCTTTGAGTCCGAGGTGGACCCTACAGCATTGAAGGTGAGCAAGCTTGAAAAGCTGTTCAAAAAATCTCAGGGCGTCAAGTCCATCCCGGACATTGAGGATGGGTATACCGATACGGCCGTGACGCTGCCAGACCGTTTTAAAATGCCACATATTGACCGTTTTGACGGGTCCGGGGATCCCATGGTGCACTTACGGCTGTTTTTAGACATATTAAGGCCGATGGGCCTCACCAGACTACAGAAGCTTTCTTTATTCGGCCGGACCCTGTCGGGTGTGGCCGCTATCTGGTATGCAAAATTAGAAGACGATGTCAAACGAAGCTGGGATGAGATGGCCGAGGCCTTCGTTGCGCAGTACTCCTATAACACGCAAATTGAGGTCACAACCCGTGATCTTGAGACAACAAGGCAAGAGCCTAAGGAGAGTTTTTCTGATTTCGTAGCCCGCTGGAGGGCCAAGGCCTCGATGATGACCCTTAGGCCCACTGACAAAGATCAAATTCGGATGATTGTGCGCAATCTCCAGCCCAAGCTTATGCAGAAAATGATCGTTCTCCCCTTCCCCACCTTTTCAGACTTACATGAGATGAGAGTACAGATCGAGGACGCTATGAAGCAGGGCCTTCTTGACCAGGAGAAAGAGCAGCCCAGGAGGGCGTTTTCCCGCAGTTCGAATGCGACCACCAGTGGTGATATAGCTGCAAGATCTTCTGAAGTGGGCATGGTTACCACCACCGCATCAAAAACAGCTACCCCATTCACCGGTGCGTCCGGAAGTAGCTCACAAAAAACCAAATATCCACCTCGAGCCAAGAGGGTTTTCACCCCACTTCATATGCCTTTGTCAAAGGCTTTAGAGGTCTTACTCCGAAAAGGACATTTGAAACCGTTGGAACAACGGCCCCTACCTGATCCTATCCCTGCAAAGTATGAACAAACTAAATACTGTGCCTACCATCAACAAACCGGTCATGACACCGACAGTTGCTTTCGTCTGCGCCATGATGTACAAGATCTGTTTGACAACGGGGTCATTGCCGCACCAGGTCCTGCAAAGTCTATCGCTACTGGATCAGTGAACCTGGGGGATAGTGCGAATATGTGATCAGGGGATGAACCACCTGCGGGCGGCACTCGGTTTACTCCAGATGTGGCGTGTGGCACGCACTGTTTTGAGCATTTGCGAATGCTGGTTTTTGTAGCTTCTGACTTGGGTGTTGAGTCAGTTCTGTGGTTTTGTTTTGAGTCTATCTTTTTGTTTTGAGTCAGTCTTTTTGATTAAGGGTCTGTCTTGTTGTATCGAGTCAGTCCTGTTTTGTTAGAGTCGGGTGATTTCGGGAGTGTTACCTTGGACATCACTTTCTTGTTTTGTGTTTGTCTTTTCATTTTCTTTTGAGTCTGTTTCTGCCTTGGAGCCAGTAATGCTAACAGATATGAATGAACAGCAGTGGTTTTTCATGCTTTTGTGCTTGCTTCTGCCTTGTGCCAGTTGTGCCAGAAAGTTTGAATGAAATGACAGTACTTTTTGCCTGCTCTTCTGTGCCTTGAAATCATTGTATTGACCTAAGCTTTTCAAAACTTTTTCTAACACTGTAGTGAAAACAAAGAGGAAAGAATTCCTCGGGTTTTGCAAAAATTTGATCAATTGAGAGAAAGAGAGACATGCTAAGCCCTTAATAAATGAAATCATGCTTGTTAGTATGAGTACTGGGAAGGATCCTGGCTTGATCCAGATTGGTTCTACACTATCTTCAATGCGAGCGACTAGTTGCTTTCTTAAAAGATTTCAAAAAAATGCTTTACGCAGTTCTGCAAAGACCTGTGTGGAATCTCTCTTCAGATTGTGCAGCCTAGGATCGCTCTCAGCCTCGAGACTCCACCCCTCTTGATTTCAAAACTTGAACTTGGATTCATAATGTTTAACGGTCAACTACAATGTAAAGCCTGTGTGGCCGGATCAAAAGCAGCCTGTGAAGTAGCGGCGACAAAGTCAGATCAAGAAGCTTGCAAAGCTAGAACTAGGGGAAAAAGAATTTCAAATGTGCTCGAAGAGCCGAAGATGGATCATTCCGCAAATCAATGAAGATCGGCAAGAATGCCAAATCCCAGAAGGAAGGAAAGAAGAAAGTATTGCTGAAGGATAACTGAGTTCCTACCCACAACACTAGGAGCAAATTCAGCCCCCCTATTGGGTGGACTCCTGCATCGTCAGCGAACAACAGTCATTCTCATGGATTCAGATGCGTTCAGGATCTCAAAATCATTTAACATGGACAAAGCTACACCTTTACCCTTGAGAGGCTCACTGGGCCGAAAATCCGGAAGGGCGACCCAGGCAAAAGTTAGAGCAAGAAAAAGAACAAAAAGAACAAAAAAAAAGAAAAAAAAAGAAAAATGCAAAGAATGAAGAAAAGAAAAGAAGAAAAATGAAGAAAATAAAAAGAAAAGATGAAAAAAGAAGAACATAGCTCGCAAGGTTGAAAACCCGGAAGGGCAGCCTTGGCAAAAGTTAGAGCGCAAAAGGAGAGGTTAAATATACGAGTGTACCTTAACCCCGAACTACGTAAGGCTTGATTCCCATCTTTGGGATACGTAGGCAACTTCACTCTGAAGTCCAACCGTAAAACACTTTTAATCCGACTGTGTCCATGTGATGGTTTTGGTCATCTTTGTCTTCTCTGTATCCGAGAATTTGGTTGTGATCATCACCCTGAGGATTGATTGCAATGCGCTGCAGTGCCATTCAGACAAGGGGCAACTTTCCGTTGCCATACAACGCGCTGTGGCGTTATTCAAACAAGGGGCAACTTTCCGTTGCCATTCAATGCGCCGCGGTGCCATTCAAACAAGGGGCAACTTTCCGTTGCCATGCAGCTCCCCTCAAGCAAGGGACAATTTTCCTTCAAATCTGAGGTTGTGCATCTCGAGAGTGGATTCTATGCTCGTTGAGCAGTGGCCGTTTGCAAAAAACAGTTTTTGAGAATTTTTACTGAGGTTGACTAATTCTCTCGAAAATTATTCCATTTTTTTCCCAAAACTGGACCATTTTCTTGGACCCAAAAAAGGAAAATTTTCAGTGCTCATAACCTAACTTGCATGATTTCAAATCAGAAAATCGAACAAGCGTGTTAATCTAACTCTCATTTTGGTTAAAATTGTTTTAGTAGAAAACCAAAACAAAAAAGAAAATGGTCAACACGATGAACCAGAGGTACAGTTGAGTCAGGTGTTCCGTCTTTTCCCCATTATCAACACACTTGCTGGAAAGGGCACTCTATCTGCCAGAAAGGGCATTCTACCTGCCAAAAAGGGGGACCACTGAAGCTGACCACAAAAGGGCAGAAAGCTCTCACATCCTCCAAGCAATGAGGTATCAAGCCAAGTGCGAAGTACGAACTGGAATGGATCAAGATATCCCACTCCCTCATCTGGACAGGTCTAACCACGTCCAAACTCCCCGACAGAGCATCATCAACCGATGTTAGCTGCAGATTTGCTACACATCCTGTTGTAGCACAACCCCTCTGTGAGAGAAACTCACTGTTGTGAGCAGAAGAAAGAGAATCTAGCTGAGTGCTAGGGGCAAGAGCCCACAACTTTTTGTTTATCCATTAACCACCCTGGGGAAGGATGAAAAATGAGAGATTAAAGAATAGAAAGATGTGCGCTGAGAGGAAAAGCGAGGAAAGGATTTTGAGAGAAAAACCGAGCTTGAAGGCCGAGTGATGTGAGAATCACAAATGAGAAAGGGTGGGAAACAATACCCAGAAAAACAGGCTCCCTGTGCACGTCTGAGTGTCGTGTCTTTTTGTTTTACCTCGATTCTTGTCTTGAGTCGTTTTTGAGTGTCTGTGTTTGTATTTAGGCTGTTTTGCCTTTGTTTTCCTTTGTTGAGTTGTAGTGCGCAATGTTCAGTTGTAGGCTCAATACCCGGCCGAGAACTCATTTATCAATTTCAAAATAAAATCGTTTTGTGCTCCGAGTGCCGTGCCGTTCTCCACATCTGTGCAAAACAAGATTCGTTCTTTCATAAAACCACGGGGTTCAACCCAGGTCATGTCAGAACAGTAAAACCAGGGCCTATCTGAAGCTACATGGGTTCCAGACTACAAAGCAAAGAAAAGAGAAAATGTCGGGTATCTGAGTTTGTTTCAACTTCGGTAAGTTCCGAGACTACATTCCGTGTGTACCTCTTCAAGTCTTGCCAATGCTCCGAAGTATGAGTGTGCCTCTACCTCAAGCTCAAGATCAAGTCTGCTTCAAGCCAAAATGGCAATCAGAAGTGCTCTCCTCGAGTACCGTTTCATGCCAGGGACATCTTGGCTGTGTTTGCAATGAGTTCCTAGGAGACCAACTGCGACGGTGGAAACTAGAGTTCGAATGGCTGATGCCTAGAGCGTAAAGGTTCGGGATTTCTAGGACTAAAGTCTGGTTTAAATACCCAGGGGCGTGTCCCCGACTTGAAATCTGTATGGAAGCCCCATATGTTGAGATAGCGTGTATGCACCTCAATTCTGGATACTGAACCAACCTAGTCTGTCACCCCGTTGGAGAATAGGGAAAGTTGTGAATATGATCAGGAAGAAAGGCAGCGTCCAAAGTGTTCTACATGAAAAACCCTTGTCAGTATTTCAGAGCCTTTGTATTGTAAGTTGAAGGTAAGTGTTCGAAGAGCACAGGGGAAGATCCCCATCGGAGCAGAGCGGTTCACCGCCACTCACCTCATGAGGTGCTTTCTAAAGCGCTGTTTTGTCCATTTATTGCTTTCCTTAAGCATCATGCATTGTAATGCATTGTACCTATCAAGTTTCTTTCTCATTCATGCACGATATTGTATGTACGGTTCATTCAAAGAAGTTCCGTTTGAGATCATTTATTAGTGTATTAATCACACTTCATTCACTTAGTGTATCTATCACACACATCCTTATTTTGTGTATCTATCATGCACATATTCACTTCGTTTACTTTAGTGTATCCATCACACTTCATTACCTTTAGTGTATCCATCACACTTCATCTATCATACTTTGTTCACTTAGTGCATCTATCACACTTTGTGTTCACTTTTAGTGTATCAATCACACTCTGTTCACTTAGTGCATCTATCACACTTTGTGTTCACTTTTAGTGTATCCTTCACACCTGTTCAAATAGTGCATCTATCACACTTTGTGTTCGCTTTTAGTGTATCTATCAGACTCTGCTCACATAGTGCATCTATCACACTTTGTGTTCACTTTTAGTGTATCAATCACACTCTGTTCACATAGTGCATCTATCACACTTTGTGTTCACTTTTAGTGTATCAATCACACTTTGTTCACATAGTGCATCTATCACACTTTGTGTTCACCTTCAGTGTATCAATCACACTCTGTTCACTTAGTGCATCTATCACACTTTGTGTTCGCTTTTAGTGTATCAATCACACTCTGTTCACTTAGTGCATCTATCACACTTTGTGTTCACTTTTAGTGTATCCTTCACACCTGTTCAAATAGTGCATCTATCACACTTTGTGTTCGCTTTTAGTGTATCTATCATACTCTGCTCACATAGTGCATCTATCACACTTTGTGTTCACTTTTAGTGTATCAATCACACTCTGTTCACATAGTGCATCTATCACACTTTGTGTTCACTTTTAGTGTATCAATCACACTTTGTTCACATAGTGCATCTATCACACTTTGTGTTCACCTTCAGTGTATCAATCACACTCTGTTCACTTAGTGCATCTATCACACTTTGCCTTCACTTTTTGTATATCCATCATGCTTTGCTTCACATAGTGCATCTATCACACTTTGTATTCATTTTTAGTGTCTATCACACTTTGCTTCATATAGTGTATCCATCACACTCGCTTCACATTATGCTCATTTTGTGTATCTATCACGCGTTCACTTTGTGTATCAATCACACACGTTCTCTTAGTGTATCTATCACGTGTTTGCTTAGTGTATCCATCACACTCGTTTCGCTTTGTGTATCTATCACACTTTGCTTCACTTAGTGTATCAATCACACTTTATTCATATAGTGTATCCATCACACTCTCTTCACTTTTGTGTATCTATCACACATGCTTGCTAAGATTGCATCATAACTGCATGAAATGTAGTTTGATTTGCCTTCCCGCTTAAAACTGTCGCATTTATTGTGAATATTTGCTTCGTTACAGCTTTATTTACATGATCCTTACTGCATGAAATGTAGTTAGATTTGTATACGCTTGCTGCTTTGCATAATCATGAGTTACGTCCGGCTTTGTGCATATCATTTTGCATCTTGCCCCCCGTCTGCGGGTATACCTGCGGGCATATTTCTTTGTTTGTCTGAGTCTTCGGCCTTGTCAAAAATGGGTCGTCTCTGGGCTTTGACATTCACACCCGCCACTTATGACTTTCGAGTTCTGTCAAAGAGGGGCAACTGTAGACACCCTATTTTTGACCGACCATAAGACTCAGTCGTCACTGATTGAGCGCTTGGTGATTTTGCATATTGTGCTAGTTCTGAAGTTTTAGAGTCTCGGCTGCGAGTCTTGCCTCCGGACTTCGGGACTCTTTTGTGCTTTGCCTCGGTTTGCGAACTGGGTCCCTTTTTCTCCGTTTTCTCTTCCCGAAGGGAGGGAGAGGTCTCGTAGACTATCTCTCAGTGGCCGTAGGCTATGTTTTGTGGTCGTAAGCCATTTTTCCCGTTTGGAGCCCGGTTTCCAATTTTTCAAAGCCGTCGGCCGTGTGCCTCGGTTCGGGATCGCTTAACCACCTCCGTTTGCTCCGGTTTTTGGCACACACCTTATTTCCTCCCTTTTTAGGGACACTGTGGTCCGAATGACCAACTTCGTGGTCGAACACCACCTCCGGTGCTTAATAGTCAGTTTTCGGGGCCCCAGGCTGCGCGTTTTGGCCTCCGAACCTTCGTTTTGCATCGGTTTGGGTTCATTTTTGGCAGCGACCTTATTTTCATTGTTAGGAAGGTTGTAGAAGGGTGGGAGGCCAGCAATTGTTCTGAAAGCCAGTTTTATTTCTTCATCGCTCTCTGTCGCCCGTTTTCCTTACTAGAAAGCTAATGTTGACCACTCCCGGGCCACTTTCTTTAGCCTTAAACCCCATATTTATGTTGTACACACCTGGGAGGCCACCAATATGAATAGGCCGGCCAGTAATTGTCTCTGGCCCTTTTGAACCCCTCTAACAAGTTGGCTTTTCTCTTTCTTGGTTCACATTTTCTAGGTTTTGACCACATATTTGTGTTGTGCACACACGGGAGGCCACCTTTTTGGGGTGGCCGGCCAGCAATTTTGATTGATCCTTTTGACCCCTGGCCAGCTGGCCAGGGGGTGGTCGGCCGACCACCTGAACCTTTTGAACCTGGCCGGCCAGAATCCTCTCTCCAAGTGCCTTCCAGCTGTACCCTCTGTTTTCTCCCAGATTTTGTATCCGGGGGGCTACCTTTTGGGGGAGAAATTTGAATTTTATTTTCCCCCCCAATCCTCCACTCTCCTCCTCTATATAACCAGCACCCCTCCTTCATGTTTGAGGGTTACAAAAATTATTTTGAGCCTTGCATACAACTCTCCCTCTCCCTCTCTTCCAAACCCTTCAAACCCTAAGGTTCTTGCCCCCTTTACACTACCACTCATAGCACCACACCTCCACCCTCCATTCCAGTCCTTTGAAGCTGATTTCCAGAGGCTAGGAGCACCATTTCTTGGACCAAAAGTTGTTGAAGACTTAGGCTACAAGGCAACCTTCCGGAGCCTGGCACACATCCCAAGAATAATTGTAAATAGAGGCAAATCGGGACATCGCAAGGGATTCTCCGCACAAGGCAACCCGAGCATGCATCATTCATCATTTGGAACAGAGCTGAGGCGGTCCATGGATTTGCGTGCCAATTTACTGCTTTCCTAAATTAATTTGTTAATTAATTAGGATTCTGTATTTATTCGGGACTGTATTATTTATTCATTTGGGACTGTATTATTTATTCGGACCCTCTGCGCGAGGGCAATGTTGTAATAAGTGTGCGTGTGTATGATGTATGTCTTCCAACCCCACGTCTTTCTCCCTTTTATTTATCAGCTTATGATGGTTAGATTAGGGCATGTTTCAATTAGCATACAGTATGATAGCATGCTTGCATTCATTCATCTGTCTTGCATGCACCAGGCTCGGCGCATCATACTAACTGCATTTGTATCTCAATTCCAAGTTGAATACATGTTAGTTGTGCATTTCACATGCCATCTTTAGAATAGCCGAGCCTATCTTAGTTGCATTTGCATGTGTTGCATTAGGCATTTTTGTATAGTTAGGATCATGCATGGATTTCTAACATAGCTTTTGTTTTGGCTTGGAGTACTCGGTAAGTGTTTATGCTTTAGCATCCTTGCATGTGTGTGAGTGACTGCCATGATAGCATGCTTACCATGAGGCTATATGCTTATGTGATATAACTGCCTGAATGCCTGTGGGTGAAGGTTTGAATTGGAATGAATGCATTGACTGTGAGTTTTAAGCCCGCTAGATAGTGGCAAAATCATGTTTTTTTAAGCCCACGCGAGGGTGGCAAATCCAAGTTTTAGCCTACTTGCGGGTAGCACCATCAAACCACTTTCAAAAATAAACATGAAATGTTTTGTTCCAATTCAGACGATCCAGTCTATACTTGTATGCTGTGCGCATCACATAGTAAATCTAGGCTAATAACTGAAATAAGAACGTATAAAGTTTTCAAAACTAGATATCATAGTTAGTAGAGGTCGATCTTTGATCGGGCGAGCGGGGCTGCTCACGAAGTGACCTTCCCCAATCGTACCCAAGTTCCCGAGCCGAGGCAACTTTGGTGATGACGGACACGTGGCCTTAGGCAACGAGTCAGGGCTTCCTAAATTTTCAAAAAATAAAATTTTTAGGTGGCGACTTTGTATCTGGCAAAGCAGTCCATGTTTGACACTTCTTTAAAAAAATCTGTTTTCTCAAAATGATTTGCCGGATTTGGACTCTTTGGTTCAGATTAAGAACCGTGACAATTTGAATCCGAACTGTAGTGAGCCCAAATGAACAGAACGGGACTCATCCTCCCGGGCATTCGGGGACGTCTACAACAGTCGAAATGTCAGACCTGGATTAGCATCTGATGGTTTTAATCCATTTAGGACAATGAGCATTGCTCATAACACGTGGCCTGTTGTGATGATGTCATATTACTTGCCTCCTTGGTTATACATGAAGCAACCATATTTCATGTTATCTTTGCTTATTGATGGGCCTCGTGGTCCTGGAAATGATATTGATGTGTTTTTGTAACCTTTAATTGACGAGTTAAAGGAATTATGGACTGATGGCATACTTACTTATGATGCACCAAGCAACTAGATGTTTCATATGCGTGCAGCTTTGTTGTGGACCATAAGTGATTTCCCTGCATATGCTAATTTATCTGGATGGAGTACAAAAGGAGCATTGGCTTGTCCATCTTGTAATAAAGATACCCATTCTAGATGGTTAAAACATAGTCGAAAGTATTGTTATATGGGCCATAGGCGGTTCTTAGATGAAGGGCATAAGTTTCGGAAAGATGCAATAGGTTTTGATGGAAATGTTGAAACAAAGAAAATGCCACCTCAATTATCCGGTGATGATATTTTCAAACATATAGAATTCATTGAGAATAAATATGGGAAGGGTGATGGAAATGAAAAGACACATGTGTCTAAAAAAAGAAAAGTTATTGAGGATGTGAAAGGCATTCATAAAACCTTGAGGGAAGAATATAATTGGAGAAAGAAAAGTATTTTTTTCCAATTACCATATTGGAAGGATAATTTAATTCGACACAATCTTGATGTTATGTACATTGAGAAAAATGTGTGTGAAAATATACTTTGGACCCTATTGAATGTTGTGGGAAAAACAAAGGATAGTCTAAAAGCTCGTCGTGACCTTCAAGAGATGAGACTTTGTAAAGCTCTTCACCCTCAACAACGGGTGTTCAAATACTTTTTTGTTTTGTTTTGTTTTGTTTTTTTCCAGATGACTATGAAACGAAAGCAACCCCGTTGGACAGCTGGCTCCATGGCTGATGTTTCACAACCAACAACTACTACTAATCAGTCACATCCTCAGCCTCAGCCTCTGCCACAGCCGCAGTCTGAACCACAGTCGCAACCACTACAACCTCTTTGCAACAATATAACTCCAACCTTGAGCTCTTCCCAACAAAGTAATCATGAATTGCAGTCATCAAGTGGTGCAGGTAATTTAATTTGAATAACCATCAAATATAGAGCAATTACCATTACATGCTACGCTATGAATTGGAACCTTGAGCTGAAATTAACATGTTTACTTAATTTTTACTTTCTTTTATGCCTATTTTATAAAAGTTTCAATAGCTACCAGCACGGGTCAATCAACAATTAGACTAACAAGAGGGTCTGGTCATCCTTTTGCTAGATGGGGCACATGACAAAAGTTAAAGGTTACATTAAATGAAGGGAATCAACCTATTGGCGATGAAGCTGCAAAATTACAAAGTCAGTTAGGCATTCTAGCCCGGAATGGGAATTTTGCCCCATTAACTTTCAATGATTGGAGAGCTCCACAATTAAACCCCTATAAAGAACGTATATGGCAGGAAGTTAAGGTATGAAAATGCAAATACTATATAAATCTTATTCTTGTACTCATACTTTAATTAACAAATATATTTGTTTGATATCTTGTTATATATAGGAAAGCACTGATGCACCAGATATTTTCAAGCATAATTGCTTGATGTCAGTTGGAAAGAAATGGAACGACTGGAAAGACCAACTGAAAAGAAAGCACTTTAACAAGTACAAAACTAATGAAGAAAGCTTAGCAAATTGTCCCGATAGGGTGGATCCTAGTCAGTGGAAGATTCTCGTTCAATTTTGGAATAGTCTAGAGGCACAGGTATTAATTGTCGCATTCTATAATTTTTTACCTTAGAATTCTGTTTTTTATGACCTGATAATGACTTATTGTGGTTGTTATTCCGGTTATGGTCAATAAAGTTTTTGGCTATGCTTCAAGTAATGTTTGAGAATGACTGATTTTAGTGTTAGTTAAGACTTAATGATGACTCGTTACGGTATTGATTACATGACTTATTAGTTTAAGAATATAGAGCAAAGCATTGTCTAAACACATGCATATATTTGCCAAAGAATATGGTGTGTGAAGGTTTGGCTATTAAGCGCTTTTGTTAAAAGATCTAAATTGCTTCAAGAGAAGTTGGAGAAAGACTTGTACCAAATCTCGATATCTATTTATTGTGATAGGAACGCAGTACAACCAACAGTGACAATCGAAAAAAATTGACAATGTGCCATAAAAGTGAAAGAAAGGCCCATTGTCGGGTAAAGGATGAGGTAAATGATAGGTTAACAATTTTTTCTCAATATGCATTGTATTTGGTAACGTTGTAATATGTATTTATTGTTCCTAATAATGAAGATGTATAAGAGAGATAAGGTGTAACCAGATCGAATAATGGTCTATATAGAGACACACACAAAGAAGAATGGAGATCCAGTTGATGAGGCATCAGATATAGCCATTGTATGTGTAATAATGTGAATGTTTACGATTAATTATTTACCTATTCATGTTCTAATAATTTTTTTTCTTATATTTTAATCTCGTTTGAAAGAGGGATTGTCTTAAGTGCCCGAGTCCTTACAAATTGAAAAATTTCGAGAGGAGCTATTCATTGAGGTCTTAGGAGTAGATGGGCATGGTCGTGTACGTACCTATGGATTGGGACCTTGCCCATCTTAGGTGTTTGGGACAAGATATTCTGGACCTCGACAACGTATAGACATGGATAAATTGCGCACAGAGGTACAAGAAGAGGTGCGACATGAATTATTAGCTGAGTGGGGTGAAAGGTTTACTCAATTAGAGCGCAAATGTGACAAAATGCAAGCTCATGTGGAAACTATGGGATATCCAATGCCTCAATCACCACCAATGCCTTCACATATTGGAGGGGTAATGTGTATTTAATCCTAGTTTAAGTTAAGTATGTTTTACTATAATAAATTGGATATTGTAAAGTTAGCTAATTATATGGTTATGTTTAAACAGAATGGTTCCAGACCATCATTCAATATGCAATAGGTTCCAGATGCCTCTAGTTCTCACCAGTTGAATGAAGAGCTAATGGTTCCATCACATGAAGTAAGACAATGTTTACGCATAATGAGTATTTAAACATAGTTATTAAATTTTTTCATAAACATTATTATTAGTTCTATTTCTTCAAGGAATACTAGTTAAATTTTTGGCTTAGTTAGAAAGCACATTATTACCTCCCTATAGTTTAAAAATATACACATCTCTGGTATGGAGTAAAATGCAAACGTTATTTTCTTTTGTTTTTGAGCTAAACTAGAAGGGGGTAAAGTGTATTTAATCCTAAATACTTTAATGTGATTGCTTTCATACACAACATTTACACATTAATTTTTTTTTAAGGTTGGACAAGAAGTAGAATTACTTACTTCTAAATTGCCAAAACAAGTTGTGGCAATTGGCACAGTTATTTCTAAGGACCCATCCAAAGTAGTAGGTGGACAACGATTGGGGCTAGAATATTGGGAAGTTCGTATTACGAAAGTGATAAAGCCTCGTCAAAATTTGGTGAAAGCTCTTGAAGGTGTCAAAACAGTTGGAGATGCACTTCACAAATACGTAGCTTGGCCTTCGGTTGATGTAATGCATATGCACTAATACTATATTTATTATATTTTTAAATCTTAGTGGTAGCTAAATTTATATCTTTTTATACATGTGCAGATTGAGGATCCATTTGCAGACTTTGCAGATTGAGGGGAATTAGATGGACCATGTAGATAAAGGACATACTTTTTGAAACTTTTATTTTGGCACTTGTGTTTTGAGACAAATATTTTGCAACTAATTGCTACATTTGCAGGTTTGAAAGGAGCTAGATAGAACATGTAGATGATGTACATGCTTTTTGGGACTTCTTATTTTGGCACTTGTGTTTTGAGACAATATTTTGGAACTAGTTGCAGCATTTTGCAGATTGGGAGAGCTAGGTGGACCATGTAAATGCAAATGTCTTTTGGGACTTTTATTTTGACACTATATATTTTGAGACAAATATTTTGAACTAATTGCTACAATTGACATGTATTTTGGAATAGATTTTGTTAATTGAATATGGTGTATGGATTTGTATGGCTATAAATTGTATTATGGCAGCTTATATATTGTTATATTGAATGTATGGAAACTTTAGTAGGTTATACACTTCTATTGAATGATTTTCATTGAGTACACTAGCAGGTATTGAATATAAATGTATAAACAAAGTCAGTTTAACAAATGGTTCATAATTTTCGACGGTTTAATTTTGTCTCTAAAAGAAAATCATATTTATTTTGAAATATATCTGACGGCGGTAAATAAATGCCGTTAATTGTTGTAATCTTTTGCGGCAGTAAAAAACTACCAATTTTTACTCTAAAATACTGTCGTTAACAAATGGTTCATAATTAACGGCGGTTTAATTTTGTCGCTAAAAGAAAATTATATTTAATTTTGAAATTTATTTAACAACGGTAAATAAATGCCATTAATTTTTGTAGTCTTTTGCAGCAGTAAATAACTGCCATGTTTGACTCTAAAATACCGTCGTTAAAGGCATGACATTTACGACGGTTCTACAAACCGCCTCCTATTTTCAAGATCGTCGATTTTTTATGTGGCGGTTAATAACCACCGTGAATACCGCCGTTATTAATAATGGCGGTAAAATAACCGCCGTTAAATTATTTTTAACACTTGTATAGACGACGGTTACACTTTTTATCGTCTTACCGCCGTTAAAAGTTTTTGTGACGGTTGTATGGTTATTAACGACGGTTACAAACCGCCGCTAAAGGCAAATTCTGGCGTAGTGAATTTTGGATATAGTTAACTTCTAGAGTATATTAAAAAAAAAAAAACTTGAAATACAAAAAGTTAGAGTGAAAAAATATAAATTTTTAAAAGGAGATTTATTAGGAAATATTTTTTTAAGTACTTGTATTCCAATTAATCCATAACATATTTTTGTATTTCAATAAATCATATTGTTTGGATATTTGATCCTACAAATCATAATTTTTAGATTTAAGGTATTATATGCACAATTTTATCTTTATAAATATTTTTTGTACAGTTAGCAATTTCATGATGTGAACATTCACATCATGAAACATTCAAATTGTCGATGTGAATAATATTATTGGGTGTATTTTGGTAACTATATCACTCATAAAACTTTTAGGAATATAAGAAATTAATTTAAACTAAATGAAATATAAATAGGTGAAAAGAGATTTATGAATAAACACCCCTTTTTTAAGGATTTGGCTTCTTTTATATTAGGGATCCAACTTGAGAGAGTATTTGGGCTTAGTGGGCCTATTGTGAACCCAATCTCGGTTATTCAAGCGGCTCACTTTTTAATATTTATGTAAAAAATTAAGATGATTAGATCTCGGTAGTTATATATTTGAATAACATTTATCTTAAAAAAAGATGGACGGAAAAAATAATTTCAAGAATAACCATTTATTTTTTTAAGACAAATGTGATTTAAACATATAATTATTAAAATTCAATTATTTTGATTTTTTACATAAATATTATTCTCAATAAATTTTAAAAAGTCAACGGTTTGAATCACTGAGATTGGGTTCACAATGGATCCCCAAACACAAATGCTCTCTCAAGTCAGATTCCTAACATAAAAGAATCCAAACTCTTTAAAAATTAAAAAAAAAACATAAAAAGGAAAAATTCAGCTTGTTTAGTTCTGGTTTTCAGAAAATAGTTTTCAAAAAATTCTACTTTTTTATTTTCCATACTTTAATGTTTTCAATGAATTTTTAAAATATTTTTAGCAATTTTTTTTTAATTTTTAGACACACCTAACATAAATGCACTTAAAAAGTATAATATTTGTTTAAAAAATCTTTAAAAAATAAACTAAATACCAAAAAATATGAAAATTTTGTATATTTTTTTTATATTTAATGTATTTATTAATTTTTAAAATATTTTTTCATAAATATTTTATTATTTAGATACATTTAAGTAAGGTGTATCTAAAAAAGTAAAAAAAAAAAACTGCTTAAAATTTTAAAAATATTCACTAAAAAAACACGAAAAATAAGAAATACAATTTTCAGAAAACTGAATTCAAAATACTAAAACCAAATACACCAATTGTAATTTCCTGTAAAATGGAGGGTTTCAAGTAACATGATGACTGAAGTAACAGTGATACTATACGTATCTATTAGTATATCAAAATATATTATGATATTGTTATTTTAAAATTATGAATCTCGTTTATTATATAATAGTGGTATCACATATAGTAATTAATATATTAATATAATTATAACATTATTATTTTAAACATATGACTATATTCATTATACAAATTATAAAAATATAAAATTTCTAAAATTATGCTTAATATATTAATTAATATATATAATATTATTCATTACATAAATTATAACAAATACAATTTCTAAAATTATATCACATTATCCCGTCGACTCATTTGACGAGGGTTAAATAAATGAGGGCCCACTACGCGGCTTATGATTGAGTAGAGGTTAAGAAACCACTCCGCCATTTTCCATTATTTCTGATTTTGCCCCAACATTCCGTGAACCTTTGCAACTAAAGTCAATTTCCTTCTATAATCATCATTATTATTTTACTATTAATACTAACTAACCCCCCCAAAAAATAATAATACTCTTCATTATAACTAACCCCCCCAAAAAATAATAATACTCTTCATTATCCATTGGTCCTTTCTACTTTCCTGCCCCCAAATTTTCCCGAGAAAATTATCCAATTTTCTCGTGGATTTCATTTTTCCTTCATCTGTCCTGGAAACTTGATCTCGGCCTCTAAATCGTCTTCCAAAACCTAGAATCGTTCAGATTCAAATGGGACAACGACAATCGAAAGACGAATTGGTGTATCAGCAAGTCAATTATGGTAACGTCGAAGGAATCAAAGCTCTTCGCAGAGGAGGCGCTGGCCTTGAGGTACTGAATAATCACTCTCCGATCTTTCTTTTGATTCATTTGTGATTCTTCATTGTGTTAAAGATCAGATATATTTTGGTAAATAGGTAAATGAATCTGTGTTTTGGGAGCTTATCTATGTACATATGTGTAACTTTGAATTCTAGTGATTGTTTATTGTGTTATGTAGCAGAAACATATTACAAATAAGTAAATGAATCTATGTTTTTGTTGAACTAGAGAAGTTGATTTGTTTCTGAACAATATGATAATGAATCTATGTTTTTGGAGTTTATGTATATACACGTGTAAATTTGAATTATAATGATTGATTATTGTGTTATATAGCAGATATGTGTTACAATAAGTAAATGAATCTATGTTTTTCTTGAACAATGGGTTTTTGAATTCTAGTGATTGTTCATTCTGTTATATAGCAGATATATGTTACAAAAGAGTAAATGAATCTATGTTTTTGTTGAACAAGTGAAGTTGATCTTTCTGTGAACAATATGATTGTTTTTGTTGCAGTGGGTTGATAGAGAAGGGATGACTCCATTAATTGCTGCTTGCATGAATTCAGAACTGTATAATGTTGCAAAAACTTTGATAGAATTGGGTGCTAATGTGAATGCATACCGTCCAGGTATTCTTTTCGTGTTCAAATATTTCATGGGTTTCTAGCTTCTGATTGTATATGCATATAATTTGTTTTTTAGGTGATAGAAATTTGTTCTCACAAAATTCTCTGTAGTCATTAGAAAATAAAAGCGAACTTGGAACTCAGCCTTGAAGCCAGAAATTTTTCCTTGGGAGGCCAAGCCAAGTTCAAGCATCTTTTATACACCATTGCTTTTCCTTCCCTTATTATAATATTCAAGACATAACAAAATGTTATTTGAATAATTTTTACCAATTTAGAAAATTGTAGCAAAACCCTTCTTATATTTATAGAACTTACCAATTTTACTGGTTATAAAATTGAATTTTCACTTAAAAGATGCACTTCAAATTTCCAAATTTCACTTGACTAACTTGGTATAAGTAATAATAAATTGTTGGTTGTTTCTTATAATTTTTATTTTGCATGATTTAACTTAATCATTTTGATCAATTTTTGATTATTTTTTTAATTATTGGTTTAGGTCGCCAGGCTGGGACTTCATTACATCATGCAGCAAAGCGAGGCCTTGAACAAACTGTTAAGTTACTTCTTTCACATGGAGGTGTGTGTACTAGTATCTTGTTGGTCAAAGATTGCATTACTGCAATGTGCTTAGAACATAAAATTTTTGCAAGCAACAAACACTGTTCCTTCTCCACTATTTGAACTAGTTTAACAGAAAAATATTTTTTTTAAATTTCAGCAAACGCATTAGTGATGAATGATGATTGTCAAACTCCACTTGATGTTGCTAGAATTAAAGGGTATAGCAATGTTGTCCGTGCAATTGAGGTATTCTTGAAGTTTGTGATGTTATTTCACTATTTTAATTTTGATATGGTGTGTGAAATAGCAATATTTGTATTTCTTTATTCTTTAATCATGTAGCAATGTGGCATTGTCTGTTCTAACTTCTATGTAATGCTGCATAGAGTCATATCTGCTTGTTCTCTGGTTGGCTGCGGGAGCTTTATGGTCCAGGCTTTCTTGAAGTACTTGCTCCTCAACTCCTCTCAAGAAAAGTGTGAGTGTCATTTTCATTGGATGAAATTAGTTTACAATTGGAAATAAGAGGGACTTAAATGGCATGTTTGACAGGACACTTGCATTGTAGATTTTTTCACTTATCATCTAGTATGTTTACAAAGAAAATATAGCTGAATGGAAGGATTTATACGGATGCATTTTCCAGACATGTTAATGTTGTATCTTTTTATCCTTTAATAAAAGAAATATTCTCACAAAGTACTATATATTTATACTATTAATCAATGCACATTGGCAGTTGGGTGGTTGTTTTACCATGTGGTTCCCGTAATCTTTCGAAGCCTTTCAAGTTGGAGCTTGCCATATATCCTAGTTTGCAGGTATTTTTCTTTCTAATTTATCAATTCACCAAAAATTGGGACTGGTATTGAATTTTTGGATGTTTCGGCTTTCATCTGCTACTTATCTGCTGTCAAATACTGAAGTTGGGTTCAGGCTTGTTATAGTCTTTATTGTGAATGGTCTTTAGCAATGCCTGTAGAGTTTAGTTTTGTCATTTATGCTGTTAGTTAATCCAGTCGATAGCCATTTTGGAATCTCTTGTAGCACTACTTAAAAAAGGTTGTCTTAGCTTTTTCTTCAATTTCTTTGGTTTCTTATACCCTTGATTACCTTATTGAGTTATGGGTTTCCCTATGAAAGAATAAGTCATAATCCTTCTTGAAAGGATCAAAAGTGAACCAAATTTGTGCCTAGAGGGGGGTGAATAGGAGAAACTCAAACAACCGTGCCCAATTTCAGTTTAAGCAGCAAATAGATTGTTGATGTAGAGTAAATCTCTAATATTGCAATCACGAAAGATAACATGCAATTTCCGTGGAAACCCCTGAAGAAAATTGTCCTCAAGGTAAAAACCACAGGCACATTGCGATCAAACAATCCATTATATCATGACATATAACAAGGTTTAATGTAGTGCCTTACAACCCAACCTGGTATGCAGTCAGCCACACTTGATACCCCCTACCACAAACTCTCGTTTGAACTCCAAGACTCAAGAAAAGCAACTTAGAACCCCCGGAATACACTTTGGACTTAACACCTTGTATCCATGAATACTCGTTCAATCTCCCCAGCTCTGGTGGCTCCCTCGTCGGACTTCTCTTGCATATGGACTAATCTTCCACGGATTTGTACAATATCATTACGTGGCTTGGATCACAATTGGCCAACAAGAATGAAAGGATGGTAAATGGCATTGTGCGTGCGATTTTTCAAAATTCACCTTGGAGTAGGTTTGCAGCTGTCTAGAAACAGTTGATCAAATCATTCTACTTCTCTGAAATTTTGGTGAAATACTTAAATACAGTATTGTGGTGTGGAGCTCTAAGGAAGCTAAGGCAATAGACAATCCTCTCTTGTGTTGTTAGAATATAAATAAGGTTGGCCTTTATCTAGTTTTGTTATAAAATACTATGCATGAATTCCAAAAATTTGCTTGAACAGCCTTTTGGTGGGTTCTGCTGGAAATCCCCTTGTTTGCTATCTGATTGAACAACCTTCAAGCAGAACTCTCGGGAGACCAATCTAGGAGACTGTTTGAGCGCTCCTCAAGTGGTGTTCATCCCTTGAGCAGCTCAAGCGCTCTCCGAGTGCCATTTGAGCGGGGCTCTCAGGGTATCTATTGTAGCCCCTTTTTTCAAACAGTTAAGCACTAAATACCCTGAGGACTAAAGGCAAAACCTAGTCAATTAATCATGGAAAAACATGTCCTAGATTAATGCAACATGCTCAGTAGGTAATGTATATCTTTTAACACATGGAGCCAGCATTGCCTGACCTCAGGAGATCTTCAATTGACAACTCAAGGATACAATGGCTTGCAACTGTTTGCCTAACAACCTAACTTCAGTTTTTTTATGAAATTTCCAACGCACAACTTGTCACATGGCTGAGGTTTTTCTTTTTATTTTGGATATGGGGAAGCAAGACTTATTTTCTTCTTTTTTTGATTTAGTTAAATTTATCAGTTAGATTTTCTGTTTTTATATTTTGCATGTGAAAAATATTCAGACCTTATCTAGTATAAGTTTCTCTTTATATAGGCAATAATCCCTGTTATTTTATTTTTCTTTTCTCTTTGATAAGTAATCATCCCTATTATTATTCTCTCTGTTACTGTTTATGTAAGGTGTGTTGTGGCATCCCTTTGTAGTCATTATGCTTCATGTCAAAGTGAGCACATTCACCCTTATTGCTGCCTTGATGAATCAAACAACTGGTAACTTTCACCTGGATCTTTGTGATTACTTGCAGTTGGTTCCATTGCTAACCTAAATCCACCCTATTGCCCATGGATCTAGGTAGCACTAGCTACAAGGTTGAGTGTACATCTTGCCCAATCCAGACCCCGGTTGGGAGACTCGTGTATTAGGTCACCCTTTATGGATTTAAACCATACCTGCCTTATTTTGCTGAAGAACTTATCCTTATTTGCTAACCCCACACTTTCTAATCAAGTCAGTTCTCTTTTCTTTCTTTCCTTCTTTCTTTCTTTTTTTTTTTTTTTTTTTGGGGGGGGGTGGGTACAAAAAGATACATTCCTCAAGAATTCATGTCACCTATCTCATGACAATATATTATTCTTTCCAATTTGTTTATTTTTTGTTTGGTTGTTGTCACTATTGTTGACTGTTTTCAGGATTTGACAAACCTGGTGTATTTGATGTACCCTGCACTAATAATAGTGCTTGTTTGCTCTTGGAAATATCTTTTTATGTATCAATTAAGAAAAAGAATAGTCTACTTTGTTTTGACATTAACTATATTTGCTTCTTGTTTATATGGTCATTGAGATTTTAACTTCAACAATATTTTTGATATATGAGCAGGATGCCCTGCCTCGCATTCATATTGCACTGTGGAAATCCAACTTGGAAGAACCAAAGTTTAACCAGTCTGATCCTTCAGTGATAATTTCTGATAGTTCCACCAGTAATTCCTCAACATAGTCAAAGTTGGAATACTGTTATTATTTTGTGTGTGTGTGTTGATTTATTTTATTTTCAAGCATAGTCCCAAGATGTTTTAGGTGGAGGCAAGGTGTAAGTCTCAAGGAGTTAGGCATAAATGCATAGAATTTTGGACTGATTAGAACTGAAAATAGGTTTAGAAATTTTGAAGAGTATAAATATAAAGCAAAAGAAAATTTTAAAAAAATGGAAATTTATATGTCTGGGAACTTATTTAGGAGAATTTATTTTTTTATTTTATTTTATTATTTTATTTTTCTCAATTTATATATGAAGTTTAAAGGAAATTCTGAAGTAAACCTGAGGCCAAATGTCAGAAGAGCAGGCAAGGGGATTATACCTGGATTTCAACATTTGTAGCAAGTAGCTAACAGAAATTGCATTGGGTAAATTATTAATACACCCCTTGAGGTTTGCTTAAAGTACAAATTATCCCCTGTAGTTTGGAAAATTACAAATATCCCCTTGTTAAAAAAATTTATTTAACAAAATTACCTAAAAAATAGAAATTCATAATTGCTCTCCTATACAATAATAAAATTACCTAAATTATTAATTGAAACATATTTATAACATCATTAAAAACTATTAATTGACTTGATTTATTAATAAAAGGGCCGATTTGTTATGAAATTAGAAACCTCAGGGGGTGGAATGTAATTTTCAAAACTACAGGGAGCGATTTTTATTTTAATCAAACCTCAGGGGTGTATTTGTAATTTATCCAATTGCATTATAGGCTTTCCACTCATAATGATAGTCTGTTCAGATATTAAGTGGGGAAGTCCTTAACAATGTTAAAGTAAGAAGAATAGTGTAAAACTTAAGGAGTTCCATTTGCTTGTTAATGTTTGTGCCCAACATCTAAAAGGTTAACTTCAAGTCAAGGCACATATTGCATGCTTAAAGACTCCCTCACACTTGAATCCGTGAGTGTGTTGAATTTAAGGTAGTGTTTGGTTCATTGAAACGAAGGAGGAATTAACCATTAGAATGTCCAAGCTCACATTTGGTTTGCTAAAAAAAATGATGAAAAACATTGCAAATGGAATCATCATTCACCATTGTAAGTGAATGGTCATATTCCATAGGGAGACTAAGGAATGAGCATTCTATTCTATTCCATTCCACTTTCATTCTAGTGAACCAAACATTGCATTGGTACCTAGACTAGAGCTTACCTTTAAATGCTTTTTTTCTTGAACCTTGCCTCGAGATAATTATTAGGGCATAAGATTCACTTGTAAGTTTCTATGAAATATTTTGTCTAGAGAACTCCAATGGTCCACAATGAAACATGATGAAGTTGGTGCAAGTATATGTGTATCTATAATGTACCTGTCGTCCTGCTCTCTATGTTAATGGACTTAAAACATAATATCCACTCTACATACAGAGCTTTCAGTTTTGTTTTGGGATTGACTTTTGACGATAAGAACAAAATGTGCTTGCGTAGCGTTATAATTATTGTTTAGTGAGAATATATGCCTTAGAAGTTTAATGCACCTGAACTTTGTCTTTCTGTTACAGAAACACGCGTTAAACTTGCAGCTGTGAATGAAGCTGACAAACAACAATTGCAGTGGTTTTGTAATGCATGCAAAGGAATTCCGCAGGTAGTACAATAAAACATTTCTTAATTAATGTTGATCTATTTTGTGCTGGAGCATTGACAGAATTGATACATGATAATCACAGAGAAAATTGTGCTAGCATAAATTCTAACAAAGTTTGATTTTTTTTTTTAAAACATAAATCAGGCCATATACATTAGAACCTTCCAATTATGCATTTGGCTAATCATTTGGTTGTCATGAAATACTTATAATTAATTGTGCCTGTTCAAAAAATCAGGTAATGCATCCAAATTTTCCTTTCAACACCCAACCACCCGTTGTTCCAGCAACTGCCCCATCATCTACAGAGGATGTAGAATTAGCTATGGCACTCAATGCCTCAGTCCAATCGGTTATGGAAACAAGACCACCTCATGTTGATGCTATTCCTAGCCCCGGAGCAAACGCATCCTCCAGCAATCACGGTGGTTGGAGTACCTCGGCAGCCCCTCCTCCAAAAGGAAGTTGCAGTGGGTGGGAAATTCAGGAAGCTGGTCCAAGTGGCAATCCAACTCAACACGTTCAGAATCAAAGCGACATTCCTGCTGTTGTCCAAGCACCACATGAGATTCCCACTCCTCCTTCACTCCCATCGGCCCCACCTATTGACGATGTGGTCGTAGATGATGGTCCGATTCATTATCCATCAATCGATTCTAGTCCTATTGATTTGTCTTCCCCTCGTGTGGAGAACTTAGCTGATCAGGCTGATGACAGGAAAGAAGATTCTTCATCTTGTGTGATTTGTTTGGATGCTCCAGTTGAGGGGGCTTGCATCCCATGTGGCCACATGGCGGGATGCATGTCGTGTTTGAATGAGGTCAAAGCCAAGAAGTGGGGTTGCCCCGTGTGTCGTGCCAAGATTGACCAGGTTGTACGGCTTTATACTGTTTAATCATCAAAGCAGAAAATGGTGAAGTTGTATAAGGTTAGTGAGCTTTCGGTACCTTGAAAACTGTCTATATCTTCTAGCAGATGTTAAAATAAAACTATTACATACATTTATCAGCAACTTCAAAGGTTTTTGAATATATTATGTAGACCCCTTTATGCTTTCTGAAATGCCACCTACCTTCCTTGAAGTTTTGGAGTTACATCATTCTCTTCTCTCATATAGATTTGTTCTTATTGAACATTTCAGATACTGATTTATGCTTACTGAAGATATTGATTGATCTGTAAGATAGTGATGAAAAGCTCTCTTATACCTATATAGTTAATTTGTTATTAGCACAGAGGGAAGGTTGGTGACAACCCTAGAAACCTAAGCGGTGGTCGGTGATCTAAGCACCATGGAAACGGACACGATAAGGACACGACATGGACACGTAGACATGCAAAATTTTAAAAAATGCAAGACGCAACATGTTGGGGACACGTGCAAAATATATAATTTTATATATTTATTATGTCATTTTTTAAAAATATTTAATGTTACTAAATTTATCACTTTTAAGTATGCTATTTTAGTTAAAAAAATAAAATATTTTAATATTTTTTGAAAAAATGGTCCCCAGCGTGTCTGGTTCTTTCTAGCATGTCCGTGTACGACACATGTACGTCACCTCTAGAGAGGTGTCTGTGCTTTATAGTCAGTGAAACTCCGAAACTAAATGAAAGTTTGGTGATATAATTGAAATTGAGGTTTCTAGTAGTCTAAAAAATAAATAATACTAATTCTATAATACAAGAAAAGGATATTAAAAAGTGAAATTCACTGACATGAAATACAATCTGTCTTTAATTTTGCAGATGGCAACATACATACGAGTGCAAGAGAGTTGCCAACTACAAACAGATCATCGGTTGCATGGTGTCTACCTGGTAATCACATTTTGTATAACTTTGTGAATAGATTGTTATATATTGGAACTGGACCGAGTTCACACGGTTAATGGGATTTTTCTTTCATTTAGTGAGATGCCTAGTAAAGATTGTAATTTGTTGTATAGAGGAAGTGGACTGAAGTTTCCATGTCCTTGTAAAACTCTGTTTTTTCTATTGTGTGTGAAGCTGTACTTTCTAACAGTTTTGATGCTGGTATGATATCATTGCTGTTGCTGATTTTCACTCCCTTACATATATGTATATATATATATATGCTCTCACTAGCGAAATTGCCTTGAAGGCACTTCATTATTCGAAAACAACATTAATTATTAGATTTATTCAATCTTAACCCTCGATTTTGCCACTTAGGACGTTTTTCAAAAACTTGTTCATTTTATTTTATAGATATATATAGTGATTGCAAGATGAACTCCATCACTCCTTTTGCAGGTGAGTTTTGAATAATTGCCATTGCATGTTTTGGGTTTTACTGGAAATCTTCCTCTTTTTAGCTATGAGAAGCTTTTTGACTCGTTTGAAACTTAGGGGTAGGTGCGAATGCTTTGATCTTGTGGAAGTGGGCTTGTGCACTTCAAGTTTGGTTTGATCTTGAATCTGTGGAGAATGAAAATGCTAGGGAAAGAAGCTAAAACTAGTTCTTGTTTTATTTTTTTGCTTGTGTTAGGAAAATGAATGTGTATTTGACAAAAAAACTATTTTTTTTTCTTGATTATAATAGAAATGAATATGTATATATCTAATTTCATTTCTTCTTGATTTTCTTTTCACAAATATAAGATACAATAGCATAGCATTAAAGAAAATTGTTTCTTCCTAGTTTTTACTCTCAGTTCTCAAGTAATGGTCACTATTTGAGAGTCTTTTATTAGTAACACAATTTTAATGAAATTATTGCGAAAATTAAACAAGACAGTCGTTGAGAGCTCTTTAATTTTTATTCAACAAAATGATGCATACAATATTTCATGTTGGCAAAAAGACATGGAATGAAAGCATTGAAATCAGCTCTGTTCTTTCTTTTTAACAGGAGAAGATAAGTAAGTGTTAAAATTTTAAAAACTATACCATTAGTGGTATAACATCCCATGTTGGTTCAAAGCTAATGCCTCCCTTAAAACTGCCTACTTACTTTAATGGACTTAACTAATGAAGTGAAGTCCAATCCCAACGTTGTGATTACAGACAACTAATTTGCTAGGAAAGTCATATTGGATTCTTTCCAGGGAGCAAGAGATAATTTACATTTTGGTTAGGAGTGGTACTTATGCCCTGTTTGTCAAGAGTTTTTTTAGTTAAAATAGTCAATAAAAACAAAAAAAATGTTAAAATAATTAATAAGACAAAATGTCATGTCATACAAATTAATTAATTACTTTTTTTTTTTCTCACAACTATCTATTCAACTACAAAAAAAAAATCACAAATCATTCCAAACACAACTTTTTTTCATCTCATAAAATAATTAAAAAATCAAAAAATCAATTAAAATAGTCAAATTTCCAAATAAGGCCTTGGTGCACAACGATGCTGATTACTCTCGGAGGGAGAGATAACAGGTAGAAAGCATTTTCTTACTTTTTTTTGGAAGAGACTGATTTAGATATAGCGAATAATACTTGCGAGCGCTCTAAGGCCTGACCCTTTTTTCTTTTATTCTTTTCTTAAACGAAATGAAGTGATGTCAAATTGAAACACGACTATAGATAGATAATTACCTTGTAAAGTTATACTGGATTTTAACCAATAAAGTGTAGTTGTCGTACATTCATTTCTTAACCAAAATAAAAATGAAAAACTTATGTATAGATCCTAATATATGAACTTATTATTTAATAGGTCCTGTGATAACTAACTACATTTTTCATTAATCGCTATTAAAAAACGTCACTAATTATTAATTTTCAACAACAGTTTGAAAAATTTATCACAAAAAATTACTAATTATAAGTTTTAGCGACAGTTTAAAAAAATCATCTTAAAAAAAGTCGCTAATTTTCAACTTTCAATGACAAATTGAAAAAATTATTATAAAAAAATGTCACTAATTGAAAGTTTTAGAAACAATTTATAAAAACCATAACAAAATAAAGTTACTAATTGTCAACTTTTAGCGACATATACAAAAATCATCATAAAAATTATTTTTAGCGACGATTTTAATAGGACTAATTTTTAATAAAATTTAAGAGGAATTAAGTCTAACTATTAACTATTAAGATATACTGTTAATTTACCCAATAAAGAAACATGTCGCTATTGATTTGATAATTCCCATTCCATTATAGTTTTTCCCCTATTTTTGTGATATAGTTTTGGCAACTCACAACTTTTGAGAGAGAGAGAGAGAGAGAGATGATTATTGGATATAATGACATGGAATCTTTATCATGAGATTTTCTCGACTGGTCCCTTCATGCTATTGTGAAGTCTAAGTGTATGAGTAAAATAAATAATAACCAGATTAAGTGAGTTTATATTATTTGAAATCAGAATTCAAGTTGAAGTCACTAATTACTTCTATGGCAATTTACTTCTAAAAATTAGTTATGGAGTTTGGCTCTAAGTAGTTATGTATATAGTGAACTAATTGGATGATACATACATAATTTTTAGGTTCATTACATATATAATTTGAAATCCACTGATTACATCCAATGCAATTACTATTAATTATAGTAACTTGCATTAGAACCTAAAAATTAGTGGTGACACTACAAGTTTTTAGATTCTATTTCAAGTTTCTAGTAATTACTTGACTCCAACTAATGGCGTATACTTTCATTAGTTCTAAAAATTATGCATGTAGTGAACCGAAAAATTGCATTAGAAGTTCGCTCTAGTTTTGGAATTTAAGTTGTTCAGGATTTGCAACTTGGCACCCAAAAAAAAAACCTGTTTTAATAGCTTGCCACATATATATACATATATGTAATTTGCACCCCCTTTTTTTTTTTTTGGAGAAGTATTTTGCCTATTAAACCGATTAATCTGAAAAACCAATCTTATCATCCATTAGCAGAGGGCTCAATTAAAGTTGAGAGGCCGTAAATGTAATTTGTACCTTTTTTTTATGACTCGGTATTCGATTCATTGAACCGACTAATTCAGAGAATCAATCCCTCCACTTAAGCATATAAGTTAATACTTAAGATTTTGAGAATCAACTAATTACTTCTAATGCAATGCATATTGTACCAACTTGCTTTAGATTGATTTAACTTTAGTTATGGAATCAACATATGACTCACTCTTGGGGTTAAGTAATAGTATTTTGGAATTTCTTTGGAAGAATATATATATATATATATATATAGAAACCGTAATTAATTAAAGTTAGCATAAAGTTAACAAAATTGTACGGACACAATCAATGGTAACCCTTTTTGCCAAATCATTAAGATCTTGTATTTGAATTTGTATGGTTTCAATGGGGAAAGATTTTGCATAGTAAACTTTAGATATAGGTAATTACTTTAAAACTACATATATTGATTAAGACCGGACACAATTTTAGAAATAATCAAATTTGGGATGTTCAGATTTGCAGTTAATCTTAAGACGAGTCTCTTTATCATTGGACTATTCAAGCAGGCTAGATTCCATTGATATACTAGTGAACAATAGTACCAATTTCCCTCAATCAAGTGCTATACTATTATGGCACATCTTTTACACCACTTTAAACTCAAAATCCACCGCCAAATTGGACTAAATTCTACTTTGCTTTTCTTAATTAAAGGGAAAAACAAGCAAAAATGCAAAAAAATGTGATTACGTTTGGGCTCTTTCACCCATTACTCGTATCTTGATACTAATTTTTTTTAGGACATGGTACAATCAAAAGATTCGCACCCGGCTTAAACGAGTAGTCTTACATTTTCAATTTCATCGGTTTTCTCCAACCCTTTATCAAGAACCCGCAATCATATTATTCTATTTGTTTGTACTAAATCGAATAAATGAATGATTACAAAAATGAATTAATGTTGATCCTTTGCATTACGGGGAAGAAAGGAAATGAGAGAGAACCCAAGTATCTGTTATTGTTGGGTTACATGTAATTATTATTTATATTTGATCGGCAAAAAACACAATTTATTGATAGGTTCAAATAAAAGTACAATGTATAACAATCCAAATAACATCAATAAATATGCTACGATGAAACTCAAGTTGCATCATGGCTATGCAAAGTATATCCCACCTAGGTGGGCATATGAAAAGCTAATGAAATTGTGTGCAAACCCATCTCAGCAAAAAATAAATAAAAGAGAGAAAAGAGGATTACATGTTATTATTGATCAATATTAATTCATGTTGATAAGACCCCTTGATCATAAAACCAAACAAAGGTGGATATGTTTTGTTGTTGCTATCACATTAATGTTCTCTCAATGTGTTTGATTTCTCTTTTTATTCGTCCGTTTTAGCAGAAAATATTTTATAGAAAACGTTTTTTATTTCCTCGTATTTGGCTTGATAAAAAAAACAAAAAAAAAAAATTCCAAAAACAGGTGTTAAGTTGCCAGTGTCATCACTAATCCATTACTAAAACTCTTTTGTGGTGTCACAAAAGTATTAGCGACGACAACTTGTGATGGCAAAAATTTGATTTTTGCTAGTAAAGATAACAACTATAATTTAGCAATACCAAACTTTGTATCATATTGATACTGGTTTGGCAATTATTCAATTTCCAAATCATACTTTCCTCCTAGTTCATGACGGTGTTCATGGATTGTATTTGCATTTGGCATTGTGCAAGGAGAGTAGAAAAATAAAAACTACAATCTTGCAGCATTCAAGTATTATTGTCAAAATATAACATTTTGACTATTAGGGAAGTTTGGTGTAACTTATTTAATTTTTTATTTTTTTTATGAAAAATGCTATAGACTCCAAATAAATTATCAAATTTTCTACCAAACCTCTTATATAGGTGTGGGACCCACACAAATCACATATGTGTGGGTCCCACACCCATGTGAAAGGTTTGGTAGAAAATTTAATAATTTATTTGGAGACTCTAGCATAACTCTTTTTTTATTATGAGATTTTATGTCAAATTGTTTAGTGTAACTTTTATTTACTAAGTAAATAAGCTAAAAAAAAAAACTAATTATTTGAAAATTATGGGAGGAATGCTTTTGGTTTCTAGCTTTTAAGTTGGCTTTGAATCAATTTTTGTTTTGATGAATTTTTTTCAATTTCAAGGTTTTTTTTTTTTTTTTAATTATTAAAGTTCATATAGACTAGACGATTCTCAATATAAAAATTTAAATTTGGAAAAAAAAATTAAGGCAATAAAAGGGTAGTTTTTATCCAAGAATTCTTTGAAATCAATTTTTCTTCTTTAGTGAACTTCTATTAAAAAAAATTTGTAAATTTTAAGTTTTATGATCTAGATTTCAGATTGACATAAAGAGTATTTTAAAAAATGTACTCAAACTGAAGAAAAGAAATTATTACAAATCGAAAAAAAAAATGGTGGAAAAAAAAAGAAAAAAAGAAAAAAGGAAAGACTCCCAAAAAAAAGCTTAATGCTATGATGGCATAATTTGGACACTAAATTTTGAATATTATTTAATGTACTACTAATGTATTGGCATAGGATTTGAAATGTAAAATTCATTGAATCAACACGTTAGTGACAAATTACATTATATCCAAAATTTTATCACATTATTAAAACCAAAATTTAATCATAAATATTTTTGGGATGCATCCAAAAGAATGGAAAGGGTATTTCGGTAATTATAAGAAGGTATTGTCAATCAAAGCAAAAGAGAAGATTGATTGGTGAACAAACAAACAAAATCATATTATTCCCACTTTTATTTGAAATAAATCATCATCTTTTCTCGTCTTTATCTATGTGATAATTTTTCCCTAACCCAAGTTTTTCTTCTCTTTCATTTACTCTCATTTTTTAGAGAGGGAGACTGAAAAAATAGTTGGAAAATAATTTATCCCTACAAAAATCTCTCACAAAAGTGCTCTTCCATAGACTTTGACCGACAAGAGTTTAGTGTTACAGTGTAAGTGAATAGACTCTTTTCCGTTAGAATCTATGAAGGGATGTTTTTATGAGAGATTTTTGTGGTGATGTAGCACGACTGAAAAAAACAATTGCTTCCCTTTTTTAGGAAAAATATCTTCCATTCTCTCTTGAAAACGTTTTCACAGAAGAAAATAATATAGAAGTCAATTTTTTAGACTCATTTTTTAACCTAGTGATATGTTAAAATTAGGGGTGGGCGTGGGTTGGTTGCGGCCACGGAACTTCCAATCCGCCATCCGTCCGCCAGATTGGCGGATTGGAGAAAATCAATCCGCATCTGTCCGCCAATCCGACGGATATGAATTGAGCGGATTGGTGGTTTGGCGGATGGATGCAAATCGGTTTGGCGGTTTAAAATTTTATAAATTTTTAACATAATTCAACTTTTGCACTTCCCCAAATAAAAAAAAAGAGAAGAAAATATTACAATCAATGACTTAAAAAAATATTACAATCATTGCATGCCTCATCCAAAGTAAGAAAGTTTGAAACTTTAGAATATCATAATCACCGCATGCCTCATCCACAAAAAGTATTACAATCTGTGATTCTTAAAATATAAAAACAATTCAAACCATCAAAACCATAAACATAGCAGTAGTAGAGATTGTATGTCTCTGTATTGTTACATCTATATCTGTTTTTGAAAACAAAAACCAACCAGCATATATCATGTTTTCTGTTTATTATTTTTAGAGATAGATTTAAAAACTAAAAAATATAGATAAATAATACATTTATTTTTTTCAATTCAAAAAAGATATTAAAGTTGAAATTTTTTTTTCAACAGAATATTTAAACTCTTTTTTAATTGAAAACACAAACAGAAATCCGCCATCCGTCCGCCAGATTGGCGGATTGGAGAAAATCAATCCACAACCGTCCGCTCGTCATCATGTATCCGTCCAAAATGCGACAAATCGGTTCGGTTCGGTCGGTTTTGGCGGATCGGTACATCCGCTGCTCACCCCTAGTTAAAATGATGACTAACTGATAATTAAATAATATGTAAAAGAAAGAATTACATTATCTATTAACTTTTAGGTTAGAATTGCAGTACTCTTTTAATAAAAAACAAAGCTGTAAAAGCGAACCATACATCTCATGTAGTATGGCCTTTCATGGTTTTCTAGGATTGATCAAACAAAGATTCAAAAGGCTAGAAAGCAAAAAATAGATTGAGCCCCCTCTTGTTCCCCATGTGATCAATAATTTCTGACGACAACGTCCTTCGAACCAATTTGATGAAAATTTTTAATAATAAAAAAAATTAGCCTATAACTAGCTTTGGGCAATGAAGACAATGAAGAACTACGACGGAAATGGTGGAGCAAGGGGATGGCAGCCTGTGATGTACGGGAGAAGAAGACCTGTTCAGAGGGTTGGAGTTCAGAAGGATAGAGTGGGTGTCATTACGGTCTTTGTGGACAATATTCCATGGTCAATGAATCCAAAAGGTTTGTTCTATCTCTTCTCTAAGTTTGGTGTAGTTAAGGATGTTTTCATCCCAAATAAGACAAGGAAGTCCACAAGTTCCAGATTTGGGTTTGTTCGATATGATTGTCTAGTGGCAGCTGATGTAGCAATCCAAAAAACCAATGGACTATGGTGCGATGATAAGGAACTTCATGTGAAGATATCAGATTTTGAGAAGGGTAGAAGTAATAAGAATATGGGGGAGGGGGTACAAAAGGTAGCTCTCACTAGAGGCAAACCGAGTGGTTTTGTGGATAGAAATGATGGCAAAGCAGGTAAGGAGCTGATGAGTCATCAATCCTACGCTGATGCTGTGATTCAAGGTAACAAACAAGGAAACATAGCGCATGTCATAGTAGGGGTGGAATCAGGAAATAGTTGGTTGTACGCTAGCGTTATCGTCAAATTGAAAAGCTTCTATGCTTTCTCTGAGTTTCGGGATAATGTCCATCAAATTGGTTCGAAGGACGTTGTGGTCAGAAAAGGAGGGGGTAGAATGGCCGTAGTGTCATTTTCATCGGCAGAGGTCATGAATTCTCAGCTGGTCCTCTTAGATGAATGCCTAAAACAATGGTGTGTATCAGTCACAAAGTGGGAGAGGGGGGTATGTTTAACTCCGGAAAGGGGTGTGTGGCTTTGTTGTTATGGGGTTCCCTTGAATTTATGGAGCAGTGATACGTTCTTGAAGATTAGCCGATTATGGGGAGAAATACTTCGGTTAGATGAGGATACTTCAAATCAAACATCATTTAGCTGTGGAAGGATAAAAGTAGCAACAAATGTGATGTATTCCATTAACACAGTAGTCCATATCAAATGCAATGGTATAATGTATCTAGTTAGAGTCTGCGAAGAGCAGGTGTTGGTAACAAAAATGATAGGTGAACCCTGTGAAGAGAAGTCATCACAGAAGAGGGTTGATCTTTGTAGTGCAGTTGGGATGTCCAGCCATGCTGGTGGGCATGGTAAGCATTCGAACAAGGAGGAGGCTGAGGTAGAGGATTCAGTTCAAAATGAGCTAAACACCTACGTTGATGTGGCAAGATCTTACAAGGAGGTGATGGCAACCAATGTACCTAGGGAGGTGGAGAAGATTCCGAATGATTGTTCCACCTCGGTAGTGGATGAGACGTTAGATGTTGCTTCGGGAAGACAAGAGTTAGAAGCAGGCGTGGGAACATTTGCTGTTAAGTTGTGTACAGCTCAAGGTCATAACGAAGGGAGCAAGAGTGAGGATGAAACTGGGCCGATTAATGGGTTCATAAGAAGTTTGAGTGGTAATGGGCTGGATAAAGAGGGTATATCACTAGAAGTTAACTTAGGTGAAAAATATCATATTGAGCTATCAAATGGGCCGCTCATTAATGGTAATATTTTAAGAGATGTGGGCTTGGTTAATACAGGGTTGCAGACCCATGGGAATGGATCAGACCCATTACTAGCATATCACAATTCTGTTCAAAGAAACACGGGTACGAAAAGGGGTGAGATGAAGCCGAGGAAAAAGCTGGTGAGGAGGAGGGGGCGTCATCTGTGAGTAGCAGCTCGATGGGAACTCAGAGAAAAAAAAGAGATGGGAGTAGTGCGAGAAAGGGTGGAGCATTAGTTATGGGTAATTGGAGCAGAGGTGCTGTATTTAGGTCAAAATCGGGGCTGGTAGCAAGATCTGGGTCACATGGGTCGACAGCACAGTCAGATTTAAATGGGAGGTCTTCGAGTGTTGATAAGGTCCTACAAGATGGGGCAGAGGCAACAATTCACTTGGGCAAAGCTCTCGGCATCTGCTTTGAAGGAAAGGAAGAGGATGTAATGCTTAAGCTAAAAGAGTTAGAAGTCAAAGATAAGGAAATGGCAGTTAATAGGAGTGCAGAAGCACAGTGTTGATGTGCTAGTATTTAGGTGGTATAAGGTGGTATTCATTTTGTTTTAATGAAGCTAATATCATGGAATGTTAGGGGTTTGGGTAAAGCTGAAAAGAAGAGAAAGGTTAGAGGTATAATTAAAGATAGGAATATTGATTTTGTTTGTTTCCAAGAGACTAAGAGGTCTGCTATTTCATCATTATTTGTTCAATCGTTATGGCCATATGAAGATATGGAGTTTATGGTAGTTGACTCTATAGGCAGGGCAGGGGGTCTGTTGTGTATTTGGAAGTTGTCGGTGTTTTATCTTTCCCAGTGCTGTAGCACCAGTCATTGTATTATACTCTCAGGGACTCTCATGCCAAATTTTGAGTGCGTTCTGGTGAACATCCATGCACCATCTGAGGTTAATGAAAGGGGTAAATTTTGGAAGGTTCTTCATAGACTGAAAACAGTGTTTTGTGATCCTTGGTGCCTAGTCGGTGACTTTAATGAGATAAGGAGCATTGGTGAGAGAAGGGGTTGCTCTAGGAGAGACAAAGGGATGAAGGAGTTTAACCAATTCATAGATAATTTAGAGCTCATTGACTTACCTATAATGGGTAGGCAATTCACATGGTGTAACGCTATTGAAGGGGATAGATGGAGTAGGATTGACAGAGTTCTGTTATCAACGGAGTGGATGGAAAGATACAACTTAAAATTATGGGGCTTGGAGAGAAGTGTGTCTGATCATTGCCCCTGTTGCTGGTTGAAGATGGGATGGATTGGGGTCCAAGGCCGTTTCGTTTTCTAAACGCTTGGACCCTTCATCCTAACTTCGGTAGTATTGTGAAGAAAGCTTGGAATGTGTCTGCCTTTTCTGGATGGACAGGTTATGTTATTTCGAACAAGCTGAAGGTACTTCGAGCAGAGTTGAAAAAATGGAATAGGGAGGTTTTTGGGAATGTGTCTGCTGCGTTAAAGGTAGCAGAGGAGGAGCTCCATGCCATTGATTTAATGGCTGAATCTAGAAGTCTGAAGGAGATTGAAATTAGACGAAGAAGAGAGTTAAGAAAAGAAGTATGGTCACTATCTATGCGTGAGGATTGGATTTGGAAGCAGAAATCTAGATTGAACTGGAATCTTCAAGGGGACAAAAACACAAGATTTTTTCATATTGTCGCTACCAGCAGACAGAACAAAAACTTGTTGAACTCATTTGTTGTTGATGGGGTGTTGTATGAAGATCCCTGTAGTGTTAAGCAGGAGGTGTTTAATTACTTCAAGAAGAGATTTTCAGAAGAGTGGACTTCAAGGCCTAAGCTTTAAGGTATCTTCAGAACCATTGGGTGTGATGCGGTCTCAGACGGGTTAGTTGCACCATTCTCTGAGGAGGAGATATGGAGGGCTGTGAAGATGAGTGATGGCAATAAGGCTCCAGGACCGGATGGGTTTAACTTGTCTTGCTTTCAGAAGTGCTGGAAGGTATTTAAAAAAGAAATCTTGCAGTTCTTCAAGGAATTTTATGATAATGGGCGTCTAGCCAAAGGTATTAATAGTTCTTTCATCACGTTAATTCCTAAGAAAGATTGTCCGGAGGGCATCTCTGATTATAGACCAATCAGCCTTATTGGGTCTATTTATAAGATTTTGTCCAAGGTCCTAGAAGACAGATTCAAAAAGGTACTTCCAAGGATAGTTGGGGAAGCCCAAACAGCGTTTGTTGGTGGAAGGAATATTCTGGATGGGGTGTTAATATCTAATGAAATTGTGGATTGGTGGAAGAAGAAAAAGCAGAAGGGGTTGATTTTGAAATTGGATTTTGAAAAAGCTTACGATAATATAAATTGGGAGTGTTTATTAGCTATGTTGTCCAGCCTTGGTTTTCAAAATAAGTGGATCGGGTGGATAAAGGAATGCTTTCAATCATCCAGAGTTTCAATCCTTGTGAATGGCTCACCCACGGTTGAATTCTGTCCGGAAAAAGGACTCCGACAAGGGGATCCATTATCGCCGTTTCTCTTTACAATTGTGGCAGAAGGTCTTAATATGTTATTTCAAAGGGCAAAAGATTTGGGGATTATTAAAGGTGTGGTTATTGGCAATAGGAGGATTAATGTCACCCATTTGCAATTTGCGGATGATACTATTGTGTTCTGGGAGGCTGATGAGCGTGAAATGTTGAATATAAAACGGATTCTGAGATGTTTTGAAGTGATGTCCGGTTTACGGATAAACTTCCATAAGAGTATGGTCTGTGGGGTGGGAGTTCAGGAGGAGGTGCTGGAGGGTATCGCAGAGAAGCTGAACTGCCAGGGTCAAAAGCTGCCTTTCACTTATCTCGGGCTACCTCTTGGGGCCAGTCCAAAAAAGAAGCAGACTTGGTTGCCAGTAATAAATAAATTCAAGTCTAGATTAGCTTCTTGGAAGAGAAAAGTTCTATCTTTTGGGGGGAGGTTAACTCTGATCAAGTCAGTGTTAAATTCACTACCAGTGTTTTATTTATCTTTATTTAAAATTCCAGTGGGTGTAGCGAAGTTGCTTGATAAAATCCAAGCCAGATTCTTGTGGGGAGGCAATGAAGTCAAAAAGAAGCTTCATATGGTAAAGTGGGAGGAGATCACCAAAAAGAAAGGGTGCGGAGGTTTGGGCATTAGAAGGCTGAGGGATGTTAATGAGTGTCTCTTAGCAAAATGGTGGTGGAGATATGGTGGTGAAGATCAAGCACTGTGGAAAGAGATTATCAACAGTAAATATAGTAGCTATGGTGGAAGATGGAGGCCTCTTCCGGTGGAGGGTGGTCAGTGCTCCAGAACCTGGGGTGACATTCTAAGTCTAGAACACAGCAGCCCCAATCTCTTTAGTTACTTCATGGAGAATTCCGTTATTAAAGTTGGGAATGGGAGGAGAATTAGTTTTTGGGAGGATCATTGGTCTTCGAATTGCAGCCTGAGGAGTATGTTTCCAAGACTTTTTGATTTGTCAGTTAACAAAGAGTCCACTCTTAAACAGATGATTGACAGGAGAAATAGTTCAGATGGGTGGAGTTTTCTATTCAGAAGAGTCCTGAGGGCTTGGGAGGAACACGAAGTGGGTAGACTTAGAGCTTACCTTTCTACACATGAGCCAGTTTTAACAGCTAGAGTTGACTCTTGGGTTTGGAAAGCCTCAACCTCAGGTATGTTTACTGTGAAATCATTATATAGCAGGCCTGAGGCAGCACTTGGGGTGGAGGTTGATAGGTGGATTTGGAAAAATTTATCTCCACCAAAAGTGCAGTTTTTTGGTTGGCTCGCTTGGAAGGGTAGAATTAAGTCCAAAGCTTTCCTTCAACATGTGGGGTGCCTTAATCCGGATACTACAACAGAGTGTGTGTTTTGTGGGTATCCTGTTGAAACGGATTGTCATGTGTTGGTTCAGTGCATGTTTGTTTGGAAAATTTGGTCCAGAATTTTGTCCTGGTGGGGGATGCAATGGGTGATTCCTAAGAATGCTAGAGGGGTGCTGGAGTGGTGGAGTGGGTACAAGTGGGGTAAGTTTGAAACCAAGATTTGGAATGTAATTCCATTCGCTGTGTTATGGTCTATTTGGACTCTGAGGAATGAGTGCATTTTCAAGGGTAAACAGCTCTTCTTTGAGGAAGTCTGCGATCTGATCAAAACCAGAATTGCTTTGTGGATTAAATATAATTCTAGGCTATTGCATTATTCAGTCCATGATATGGTTGAGAATCTGGATCAAGTTCGCAGGTGTGTGGGGGGTAGGTGATTGTGTCTTTGCTTGCTGGGTGGAATCTCATGATGGTCAGGGATTGTTTTGGCTTAACTTTAGAAGTCAACTTGGTGTTAGTTAAGATTCTTTAATTTGTGGTTCAGTAGTAGGGTTGGGTTTCTGTTATTCTTGTTGCTGCCATCTTGTAGTCCTCTGTGCTGTGCTGCTGGATCTGCTTCAGTACTCCTGTGAAGATCAGAGGAGATTCATGGAGGTTTGCTGGTATCTCTGGATGAGTGTCTGCCGGCTGTCTTTGAGGTCTGCTGGTTGCTTGGGATTGATCAGAAGTGTCCATGAGCCTTATACTGCTGGTGTTACTTACTGAAGTGTCCAAGAATCTGTTCTGGTTTGTTGCTGCTCATGTCTTCTTTGCTTCAGTTGGCTGATGCTGTTCTATCTGGGCTTGTTGGACCTGATCTGCTGTTGTGTATAATGCTGAAATTGAGTAATTTGTGCTGAACTGCTGTAGTTTGGAATTGAACTGCTGAAGTGATGTACTGATGTTGTGCTGATCTGATGGTGGGCTACAAATTGATGTGGTTTTGGGTTACAAATTGGAAGTTTTGGTACGCTGTGTGTTTGGTTGGTTTTTTTTGTTTTGTTTCTTTGTTTTGGATTGGATTCTCGCCAATCTGTGGGTGTAGTGCTGCAGATGATTGTGCTTCCTCCTTGGTGCCAACCTAGTTGGGATTGTGGAGTGTTAGCTATGATGCTTTTTGCACTTCCCCCCTTTATTGATGTATTTTGTTGCATGTTTTGCTCATCTCATCAATAAAGTTTCTTTTTCTTTGCTGATAAAAAAAAAAAAAAAATTTTGATGAAAAGTAAAAATAATAAAAAATATCAAATTTGAAATTCAAGATTAAAATATGAAGTAGTTACATATAGGTAATTGAAGAAGGGTAAATTTAATGAAAATAGAATGACGGTTCAAACAAAAAAAAAAGTATGTGCTTTATACACATTACCAAAAATTAAAATTTTAGAGATAAAAATTTATGAATAAAATAATTTTTCATGAACAAAATATTTTAATTGTCAAAAGTGCTATTATTGTATTTTTAGTGACAAAATTAGACATTTAATGATGAATTATTATCTTCTTGGCCCAAAAATTTTCATCTCAAAAAATAAATAATTTTGGCACAAAATTATTTTATCCTTAAAAGTATATTTATTAGCGACATTCTTTAAATATTGTCATTAAAAATTATTTTTTTGACCTTTAGAACGACTTTTTAGTGACGACTCATGTTACAACAAAAACTGTTCTCCTAATGTTTTTTGTAACAAAATTTTTACTTTTGAAAATAAAAAAGTTTGGTCACTAAATAATAAAATATGTTGGTCATTCTATAATGAAAAATAACATATAAGTCCACTTTCTAAACCTACTTTCTAAGCCCAGTGATGTTTTAACACGATGATTAGTTTATAATTAGAGAATAAATACGAGAAAAAATTGATATAGATATTTAATAGAGTGTCACATCATTAAATCTAGAAAGCAAGTTTAATTTTTTAACTTGAATAGCAATACTCTTCTGGAAACATACCCCTAAAAGTGTGTACTTTATGCAAATTATGAGATCTAAAATAAATGATGAGTCATAATCAAATATCAACCAATAAAATTTAATCATAACCAAAATACTCACAATAGGTAATAACCAACATCACAATAAATTATAACTAAGTCATAACTAATATCACAATAATTTATAACAAAAGACTACAAATGTCATAAGTGGGTGTATTATAGAACTTTTCAATATATATATATATACATTGGCCCAAAAAGGTTGGGCTTCAATCCAAATCTAGACTGGAGGATATTGTTTAGGCCCATCTAGCCCATCACAAGTTCAGTTTTGATAATTTGAACCGTTCATTTTATCGAGTTCAATGTGTATATCATCCGTAAAAAAATTAAGTCAATTCAATGTTCGTAGTTCAGTTTTGATAATTTGAACCGTTAGTTTGTCTCAAAAAAAAACTAACGGTCAATGTGGTTTTAAAAATAGGCCATTCATTTTTGTTTCTAGAAATGTGATACAATGAATGGGTTACAAATATCAATCAATCTAATTTTTTTAATAGATGATATAAATGCAAGGCTTGACAAAATGAACAGTTTTGATCATTAAAACGGGATTTGTGATAGGCTCCAAAGACCCGAATAGCACCCTTCATTCCAGATGATGAACTGGAGAGAAGCCGAGCCCATATTGAGAAATTATATACAATCTCACTTTGTTAATCCAATGATATATAAGTGAGATGATTGCTGGTTAATAACGAGAGAATATTTGAGAAAGAGAAAAAAAAAAAAAAGAGAGTTATCGTACATATTTTAATACTTATTAAATTATTGGATTTGAAAAATGAGTCTTATTTTTTAACTAGAATATTGATATATAATTATATTAGTAGTTGATACACGTGATGCGTGTACAATTTAAATAAATAAAAATAAAAATATATGATTAATTAATTAGTATAATAATATGTGTGCCGCTCACGTGATGTAAATTTTCTTTACCAAACTCAAAGAAATTCACTTAACATAAAGAGAAGTAAAGGTTTTAGGACATCAAGTCAAACCTTTGCTTTATATGTAATTAGTGATTGACACATACAAAATTGTATAATTTAAGTAAGTAAAAATAAAATATTAATATAATAATATATATGTTCATCAAGAGATATGAGTTTAACGATCCCCTAATATAATAGTATACATATAAAACTTATATTGACATAAATGTCCATAACTTTTTTGCCTCATATCACTGCTTAGATCAAATTATATGAAAATTTTAATCTTTTTTTTTTTTTTTTTTTTTTTTTTCAAGTTTAACTATATGCTCATCGAGTCTGCTCACCGCTAATATATATATATATATATATATAGAGTTTCTCTCTAGTTAAATTTTCAATTAGATTAAACAGTTGATATTTTTTACCAATAAAAATTATTAAACGAAGGTTTCCTATCAATAAAAATTTATAAAAACATAACCTAATTAATTTTTTTCAAAAATTTTTACAAGTAAAAATCTTTCGTTTAATGACTTTTATCGATAAAAAACTTCTATTTAATAATTTTTACAAATAAAAAACCTCAACTTTCTAATCCCGTTAAAAGTTCAACTGAATAGAACCCTTCCCTATATATATATTTCATCTTCTCCAACTCCAAATGTCTCTCTCTCTCTCTCTCTCTTCAAACATGACACCCAAGTGAAAATCAATGAATGATTATAGTCCTTTTGGTTCCTTCAATAGCATCTAAACCTAGTTCCTTCCATCCACCTTTCTTCAAGTAAATTGCTCCATCTCTCTCTCTCTCTCTCTCTCAAACAAAAGATCAAACACTAACATGGACTCAAACCCACTAAAAATAGACTCTCCAAACCCAGACATCACAACCATGATCACCAGCACCACAACTACCTTATCCTCAGCATCATCATCACCTTCTTCCTCCTCCACCTCCCCATCTCCTCTAAGCCGATACGAAAACCAGAAACGCCGAGACTGGAACACCTTCGGCCAGTACCTCCGCAACCACCGCCCACCTCTCTCTCTCCCCCGCTGCAGCGGCGCCCACGTCCTCGAATTCCTCCGCTACCTCGACCAATTCGGCAAAACCAAAGTCCACACCCATCTCTGCCCCTTCTTCGGCCACCCCAACCCTCCCGCACCTTGTCCCTGCCCTCTCCGCCAAGCCTGGGGCAGCCTCGACGCCCTCATCGGCCGCCTCCGTGCCGCCTTCGAAGAAAACGGAGGCAAGCCCGAAGCGAACCCTTTTGGCGCTCGAGCGGTGAGGCTTTATTTGAGAGAAGTTCGCGATTCGCAGGCCAAAGCTAGGGGTGTTAGTTATGAGAAGAAGAAGCGAAAGCGGCCGCCATTGCCACCGGCATTGCCACCTCCTCCTACTACAAGTTAAGCTAGGATGAAGTGGGTAAGTATTGGTGATACAGTCATATATCAATCGATATGAGATAAAATCGACTTATATATAGTCGGTGAATATCAGTATTAGAAGTTCAAAATTCTGATAAATGTATTAGTATTGAAAACCTGAAATCGTCTATGTTAGCCAGGCTTGCCATGGATGCTCACAATTAATAAGTGCATGCATAATCTTCTACTCCATGAGTACTTTATATGCAGCTAGGTTTTTCTCTTTTTTGTTTAGAAAAATAAATAAATAAAACATCAAACTCTTTTTTAAGAATAATCAGATGTACACAATCGTCCTCTACTCTCTCTACGTACTCTACATACAAATAAATTGTTTGTGTATTTTAAATTCATGACATTCGAGTTACAATGTCACCCTTATATATGTGTAACATTTGTTTTCTTTTTGTTGCTCCTAGAAAATATATATATATATATATATATTAGGGATAGGCATAGACAATATATTTATAATTTTATTTTTAAATTCTGAATGATTTGAAAAATATTTTAATAGTTTTGAACATATGATGAATAAGAAAAATTATTTTGCAATTATTGTTAGATGTGATTGTATGTGAAGCCACCAGCTTAAAGGTTTAAAGTGTTATCAACACAAATCAAACAAGAGCAATGCTAGGTATCATGAAAAAACTTTCATGAAAATGATCATAAAAGATTTATGATCTTTGGATTACACTTGAAATAAAGCACCACACACTAATCAAGGTAATCCAAGAATCATAAATCTTTTATGATCATTTTCTTGAAAGTTTTTTCATGATTCCTAGTTTTTCTCATCAAACAAATATGTGGTTTGTGTAGAATAAATTTATGTTTATCTAAATTTTATTTTCCCTCCCTATATTTGTGGGGTGCTAAAAGTGATAGGTACCTATTGTTTCTGGTAATGCAAACAGTGACAGTTTAAGTAGTTGTAGAGTGGTACTGTATGTATTAGTTGTAGTCATCCTTTAATATCCAAATGGTCATAGAAATGTACTGCTACTTTCAAAAGCCAATTATGACAAGTAATAGATTTGCAATATCATGTCTCCATGTCTTTTTTTGTGTGTTGTTTTTGTGATTCTTTACTGGTATTGGCAAATCATCCTGACATTCATATAAAAGTTTTAATAACTTTGCAGAGATCATGTGTCAGATTTGCAGAGCATTATAGGCTATAGCTTTGTTTATTTTTGGTAATGTAAGAAATTATTGGGTAATCCTGATAGAGGAGAAATTATTTATTGTTCGCAAATTTAGATGGTGTTTTAACTTAAGTTATTTGTTGAAATAGTAAGTTAAGTTTCATTTATTATTTGTCTGTTTTGGAAAGGCAATTGAATACTTATCCAAATATAATTGGTGTTTCTAGGACAATGAATGACTTCTCATGGTATAGATGCTAATTGATAAAGAGAGTGAAACTTATGATTTGATATTAAATGATAGAAAAATAAAACAAAATATGATATTTGATGATTAATAAAAATAGGATTAATTACAAAAAAAAAAAAAAAATCTTAAGGTTTTACGTGCTTTTTATTTTAAATTTTAGTGTTTCAATTTCGACAAATTAAATCTTGAAATTTCATCCGTGTTTCAATTTGCCCCTTCCGTCTATTTTTGTCTGTGTAAGATAACAAAGGGGGTTTACAGTGAAAAAAAATTGGAGTTTAAAGTGAAAAACACATAAAATCTTAGGGTTTATTTTGTAATTAACCTTTTTTTTTGTTTTTAGTTATTTTAAGTTTTAAAAAATGGTTAATTATACACACACAAAAAAAAAAATCAAAATCTCACGTGTTTTTCACTTTAAATCTCAGTATTTTTCACTTTAAACCCCTTTCATTACTTTACATAGACGAAGAAGAACGGAGAGGATATTGAAACACGGATGGAACTCTAGGACACTAAGATTTAAAATAAAAATGTAAAACATCAAAATTATTTTTTTATTAACTCATAAAAATATTATCACATGATACTTTAAGACCGCTTAATAATTTTTCGTACAGTAAATATTTGATGGGTTTTTCCTTTAGCCTCTTTTTTGGTTAGCTAGCTAGTGCTTTCCTTTCACTCTGAAATGGGAAATTATATGAAAGGGTGTACACAATTATATCAACCCAAAGGGTTGGCTTAATTAGTGGGCAAAATTTGAGGTTTAGGGCTGTATTTTGTTTAGGTATCAAGTTCAAACTAACAGTAATAAATTCTCTAGGGCCACATCCATTCAGAGCGTTCACCGTAGCTTTAAATGGAATCATGCAAGTAGGTGGTGGGATTAGTCTCAACTTTTTTTTATATATGAAACGGTGTAAACCCTATTATATATTTTTATGATATATGTTACGTATTTTTGTAATAAATATTATGTAATTCTTTGGTAGAGTTATTATAATTTGTTATTAAAAATGAAATTACAAATTTCTTGGTAATGTTATCTAAACATTTTCTAACTAAAAAATAGGTAATATTATCACAAAAATACGTAACATCATTTCTGAACCACAAATTAAAGTAACTTTATCAGAAAAATATGTAATATTTATCATAAAAATACATAACATACATCACAAAAATACATAATAATACACACCTTTTAAGAGGTATGTTCCATAGCATTACCCCTCTGAAATTTATCAAGAATATTCTCAAGTAGGTTGCCTTTTAGCTTGCATGAAAAATTCCCCAAAACACTTTTGTTTGTTTGTTTGGTTTTCAAAATTTATTTATTTTTAAATTTTTTTAAAAATTAAAAATGATTTTAATGAAAAGATTAATGAATAAAACATACTCATCATTTTCATATAGTTTTATTTTTTGGGAGGCAAAAATAATTTTTAAAATTTTTAAAATATCTTTTTAATATTTTTTTTTTTGTCAAATTAATTTCTATTTTCCAAAAAAAAAAAGTAAAAATCTGACTCTAAAATGTATAAACCATAATCATTCTGGATAATTTACATCTTATACCTTATTTTAAAAATAATTTTCAAAACAAAAATTCATAATAATAAATAACATTTTTCATTCTTAAATAGTAGTGTTCCACATATTCATTTGTTGTGCAAATCCATAACGAAAAATGCTTGAAACACTTTATTTATCACCCTAATGATATGTCTGATAAATATTAAATTTTAATTTGTCAAACATATTTTAATATGTGAGATCTAATTTTAATATCACATCATTAGAGATTATTTAGGGATGATAAATTAATGTAGTATCACTCAATCCATAACCCATATCTCCATTATGTGAACAAAAATGTTAAAGATTTCAAAAATTCTACCAAATGTCTTACATGGGTGTGGAACCCATATGAGATCCACATTACCCATGTGAGACATTTTTTAATTTTTAAAATCTCTAACATTACTCTGATGTGAAACCAATCTTCCATGTTCCCCAAATTGGAGATAGCATTAAATAAGGGAAGTACATTCATATGAACTCTTTGAGCAGTAAATTTTAGAGAGAATTACAAATCAGTTTATTTTTAAAAAATAAGAATAATGTTTGAGAGTTCGAAACTTTGCCCCCCTAATCCCCCTAATGCCCAAAATGACGTCGTTTTGGGCATTAGGCTTTTTTTCTTCTTTTTTTTCTTTCATTTTCGACCATTTTCAAGCTCAAAACGCAGAGGGAAGAGGGAGAGGGACAGGGAGAGAGAGAGAGGGAGAGCGGAGAGGAGAGAGGGAAAGAGATGGAGAGAAGAGGGAATGGAGACACATACACACAGAGGCCCCTGCATTCCGGCCGATCGTCCGATCGTCGCAGCTCCGCCGATCGTCGCAGCTCCGCCGATCATCGCAGCTCGACCTATCGTCGCAGCTCGTCCGCCGTCTGCCTCCGCCCCCACCGTCGTCTGCCTCTGCTTCTTCTTCCCTTCTTTTCCCTTCTTTCTTTCTTCCCTTCTTCTTTCTTCGTCTGCTTCATCTCTGATTGAAAAAAAAAATTAATAAAAATAAAAAAATCCAAAAACGACGAAACGACGTCGTTTTTGGTTCGGGGGATTCGGGGGGCATAAATTTGAGCGACGTAGCACTGCTGAAAAAATAATTATAAATACATTAAAAAAATTTATGATTTTAATTATTGATGTTGATAAAATTTATTACTAATCTATAATTAACTTTTTAAAATTACACTGATATATAATTTCTCCTAAATTTTATAGCTAGGTCTTCATTAAAGGCTACTTACATTGGATCCATAGTTAGGAAAGCAAAGCAGACAAACCCTACATTCAGAGTTGTTCATATTTTTTGCCCTATCCATGAAACAAACATGTACTATAAAAATAGTAATACTATAGATTTAGACATAAATATTCAGAAATTATTCAAAATTTCATATAAATGATTCAGATTGATTTTATATGTAAACTCCACATTTCATCAATTCAACCTCTACCGCACATACCTATTTCTAGGTAATTCTGGCTTCCAAATTTCTAGAACCCTAACTTTTTATTGATAAAAATGAAACAACAATGCTATAATTTTAGAATAAATAAATTTTAAAAATGCTTAGAATACGATAAATTATAAATAGGTGGGATAGTCATAAAATAATTACATTACAAATAAGATTTTTTTAATATTTTTTTTTATTTTTTTGGATACAACTCTAACAAATGGGAAAATGAAAATGGATTTTTATTGATGACTCTAACAAATAAGAATTTCATTTTCTTTAAAATTTTATCATAAAAATAACATAAATTTTTATTGATGTTTTATTTATTTAATTAAAAAATAAATTTATTTAATTTTTAAAAATAAAATAAATTTTTATTTAATCTAGCAAAAAAAATTTAAAATATTAAAGATAGATTTAGGGGTTGTTTGGAGTTTCCTAAATAAGTGCACTTTTTATCTTTTTGGACTAAAAAATTGAGGAAGAAAATATGGATGTTTGGGTTAACTTTTTGACTTTTTACGAAAAAATGTGTAATAAAAAATTGTAAACATTGATTTGTAGGGAAAAATTAGGATTTGGAGTTGTGCAGCCGTAATTGTTGACTTTTGATAAATAGCGTTAACTTTTTAACTTTTTGAGTAACTTTTTGACTTTTTTGTAATATGTCAAACTTGGATTTAGTATTGCTATTACTCAGAGCATCCCCAGCACTTTACTTAAAATTTACCCTAAAATATTATTAGAAAATTTATTTCCTATTTTAAGAATCACTTTTTCATTTACTTCCCTCAACAAACTCCCTATTATTTTTCTAAAATATTATTAAAATATTCATTCCCTATTCTTTCACTTTTTCATCTTCTTCTTGGCTTTCCATTTCCATTTTTCTTCTAAGACAGTTCTGTAATGAAAAAAAACAGGCATTTATGGAACTTACCAAACAAGTGCGAGATGATAATGGATGGAACAATCATCACAATGATATTAATTGTTCTCTTCTTCATCTTCTGTATGGAATTATGAAGTCTTTGACAAATTGATATATATATATACCTAGTTCTCTCTCTCCCTCTATCTCTGCTTGTATATATCTATACAATACATATATAAGCTTTGAGAATGGATAGAGCAAAGCCACTGGCGGTCAATCGGCCGGACGTCCCGATGGACGACCGGCAAAGCAAGTTTTATCCAAATCAGTCATCTAGGACATCCCGGTGGATGATCATTGTCAGATATAAGGGAGCTACAACGACTCCTTACAAATAGGGAGTCACTGTAGCAAATATTAGTTTAGGGTGATGTATAAGGAAGCTGATGTGGTGGTATAAGAAAGTTTCAACCTCCTAAAATAAGTAAGGACATGATTTAAGGGCTCTGCTAGGGATGCTCTTAGTATATAATTGAAAATGATAAAAGCCATGTTTGGTAGAGCTGTGGGAAAGTACTTATAGCTTATGCCTAAACAGCTTATAACTTATAACTTTCAACTTAAGCTGATTTCCAGCTTATTCTTAAAGCATCTCCTGCCCCACTCAAAGAATAAGCTGATTTCTGACTTCTACAAAGCTATAAGCTGTAAGCTATAAGCTAAATCAAACACATCAAAATAGCTTAAATTAAGCTGAAAGCTGAAATAAGCTGAAAAAAAGCTGTACCAAACAGGGCCAAAATAGTTTATTGAACATTTATCATTCTTCATAATATTTCAATCAAACATTAGATTCAATAAGATTATCTTTTCCAGACAAGAAAAAACAAATATGGGATACACATAATTCGATGAATTACAATCATCCTTATCTGATTCGTCTAAACAAGTATAGTCTTAGGGTTTATAAGTATTTGTTTTACTAGATTTTGTTATCTCATATAAGTTATCATATAAGCTAACAACTCACCTCAAAATTAAAAGTGTTAAGCAAATAAAAAAAAAAATTCTACAAAAAATTAATATAGAAAGATGTAGTAAATTTTGAATTTTTTACTTTAAAATAAAATATTCATAAAAAAGTTTAAAATAAAATATCCATAAAAAAGTTTAAAAAGATTAATTTTTTTAAAAAAAATATCAATATTACATTATTTTTTTAAAAAATATCAATATTACATTATTTTGATCTTAACTTTTATATAAAAATTTACTAAAAGACGAAACTTGTTTTAAATAAACAACCACTAAAAAGTTAATCCCGAACTCTCTAGTGAGAGACCTTGTGTAAATGGTCATGGAGTGGGTACTTAGGAACCAAAGTGAATGAGATTTCATATTCGAGTATATGAAGACATTGGCCTGCGTTATAATCTAACTACTAACATATTAACTGTTATCTTGTAAAAAAAAAAAAAAAAAAATCGTTAGAGAAAAGCGTGAAAGACGTGTCACATGCATCAGTTTATTAACACACATTCTACCTATATTATCAGAACACTCACTCACTCTCTAAATTACCAAATACTTAACACACAAAATTAAATTATATTTTTATCACTTTCTGTCGTATTACACCTATTTTCCCACACAAATTTAGAAAACAAATTGGAGATATAATGATATAAACTACCACTATATGCTAAATAAAAGATCTATTCCCACCACCACGAATCATTTTGGTTTGCTAAATAGAGATCTTTGGGGCCCATGAATGGCTAAAAGAAGAAAAAAGAATATATTGATTAACTCATTTCTTGTTGATGCCATGAAATTTTAATACTGGTGGTTGGAAGTGGGCTTACTTTAAACCTATTAATATTGTTTTTATTATTTGTTTCTTCTGACAACAGGACATTATATTTAACCAAATCTGGTCTATAATGATACATCTTTTTTTTTTAAAGATTTTGTATGTCGGCGCACCATTCATTCTAGGGCTTTCTTGATCTTTGCCAAGCAATCTTAATTTGAACAGATTTTTCTTGTAATGTTGCCTTACCCAAAACACTAAATTTGATAATGAAAAATTTAGAAATTTTTTAGATGTTGATTTGTGATTATGTATCAATTCTAAACAGTATATAACAATCCCAATCAAACAATCAAGACAAATCGACACAACGATTTTAAGTGGAAAAACCGCAATTGGACACCTCTAATTGTGATAAAAAAATCACGGGCAAAAGCCACAAAACAATTCACTAAAAAGACACAAAGAAATTACACAGGTATACTCTCAATTACCTAGCGAATCCATGCCCGAATTGAATCAACCCCTATGTGCCTTTTCCAGCCCTGTCTTCGCCTCGAAATTGTCTTGACTATGAGCCACTCTAGAATCCACCAAAGCTTCAGACTCGAATTCTTCAGAATCCACCGAAGAACAACTCTATCTTTTGTATAGAATAAACAAACAATCCTTTGATATGTTCTTTTTAAACCATGAGTTGAATACTCAATGAAAATATCAAAGAAAACTAGCAAAATAGCCCCAAATATAAACCCTAAAACACAAGAAGAAGATCTGGAGGCGTAACCCTAGATTTAGAGCAACAAGCGAATTTATAGAATCTGAAATCGCGAGGTCCGCTCGAGCATGGGAATTAACGCTCGAGCGGGGAATCTATACGTGTTCCAAACCAGGATGTACGCTCGAGCGGAAAAATGGACGCTCGAGCGTGAAAACACGGATCACAGTATATTTGCAGACTCACCAAACTTCTAGAACTCAGCATTCTCCGCTCGATCGGGGGAATGTCCACTCGAGCGGACAAGCAACTTTGAATGCATTTTTGCATTTTGCTTCAGGGGCGCTGCCCCTCGACCCCGCCTGGGCACTGCCCCGTGGACCCCTGCGAGCTGTCTGGGCGGCTCGATTCCCGTCATAATCAGCGAAGTGGCAATCTTGAAAGAATTAACATCACAAAACTTCTCTGCAAGGCACAATTCGGGTTGGATTCGCATCTAAAAACTCATAACCTCACTGAAATAAAAAGTGCGAAAACAAATACAACTTAAAGGAGTTTTGTCAAACGGGATTATTAAGAATAAAAACCTAACAAATAAGAAATCAAATCTATATTATAATTATGAATGAAATCAATTGACATTCTAGCACATAAATGAATGGTATGGTTACAAGTTACATAGGTTTTAATTAATAAATATGTTTTTAAATAATAAATATGATATTAGTCGATATAGTATGATATCGACCGGTATATATCGATCGATATATTAGTGAATATCAATATTGAAAATCTATAATTTGAATATGGATCATATGGATGTGGTGCATTTTTAATTTATTTTTTTATGCCTAGAAGTTTCATTTTATATCATTTTCATTCCTAATTTGAATTCCAATCTCACATAATATTGGCATCTTTATTTGTAATTGTTTCTTTAATTCTCACTACAACAGTTTTTGGGATCACATTTTTTTGTTACCAAGAATAAAAATTTTGTTACAAAGACAAATTCACCTCATCATGAAAATCGTCACTAAAGGCCATCCCCAAAGGTTTAAAAAACAAACAAATAAACAAACAAACAAAAAGACTTTTAGTGAAAATTTTAAAAATGTGGCTAGTAAATGTATTTTAAAAGACAATAATTTTGAGACAAATTTCAGTCTTAAAATGATAATAATTTATCACTAAATGTCTAATTATGTCACTAAAAATAACATAGTAACACTATTAAAAACTAAGATATTTCGTTTATATAACATAATTATCTCTAAAATCTTTATTATATTGTCTCTTCCCCCGGTGGCTAGACATTTGATGCCCAGTGGCTTGACTAATGAGAATCAATCCCTCTTTAAGCATTACTCTGGATTATCAACTTAGCATGTTAATGTGGTATTTTGGAATTAATGAAAGGGGTTGGCTTTCCTCCAGTCTGTGATCGGATTGGAGGATACTGTTAGATTTGTGGGGACTCATCATGCGTCTCGTTTCAATAATTTAAACCGTTCCATATGTAGAACTTGTCAAGTACTATATGCCTGTAAAAAATTATATTGATCAAATATCGATAGCTACGTGATCAAATCAGTTTTGCATTAAAAAAAGGACGATGAAAAAATTATTAGACAATCTTCAATGTATTCAAAGAAGGAATTGAAGAAAAGAAAGAGACTGTTTGATTACAAAAATCAAAAACTATAAAAAATAAAAATAAAAAAAAACAACAGATTCTTATTTTGTTACAAAAACAAAATCAGAATCTAATAAACATAAATATTTACCTAATTAGTTTATTGAACAAATTTTTGATCAAGTCTATTATTTACTACTGTATCCTTAAGACAGATCCATCATTTTCTCGGTGCTTTCAGATTGTGGACGTCTATCTCCCAAGATAAAATGATCAACAACGAATAGTAGCAGCACTGCAAACTATTCACACAACGAACATAATTTGTGTTTACACTCTTTCTCACAAGAAAAATAATGCAACAAAATGTAGAGAGCAATAACAGAATTGAGGACGAAAATTTGAGTGAAAATCCAAATGAGGAACTTGTCTATTTATAGGTGAAATGGTGGCTTTTCAGTTTTGAATTCAACAGGTGGCAAATCTGTTTGAACAGTTATAGTTCCTATTCGGTTTGAATTAAACAGATACAAAACTAGTTTGAATTTAAATTAAACAGGTAGGAACCTATTGGGTTTGAACTGGACAAATTTGAATCTGTTCGGACAAGTATGGAACCTGTACAAAAAATTTGAAGAGGTACAAGCCAAAATTTGAATTTTTCTAATCCGAAGTTTGAAAACAAAACCGAACAGAATTTATTTTCCAAACAAAAAATTAAATTCAAATGTTTTTTGACCCAAAAAGAATTAGTATTAGGTCAGACAAGCCCAACCCAACCGCACACCACGCACCCGTGCCGAAGCCCAGCCTGACACGCCTAACCGGACGGCGGCGACATGTGTTTGTTTTGAGTCTAGCCCACTTTGCCTATAACCTCACCCTTCCACAAAACTTGGGTACCCCTTGGAGCTCTCCCTAAGTTCCAAACCCAAGCCTTATAAACCTACACAAAGTTTGCCAACCAAATCAATGTGGGATAAATCTTAACTCAAACCTTTATAGAAATTCTACCAAACACACCATTTTCATAGAGCCTATTTTGGCATCAATTTTTCATTCACCCGATAATAGTTTTGAGCAACCAAATATACTACGTGAATCACAATGCGGCGTAGAACACGTTATCACTTAGATCCGCCAACTTTGACGCATGAGTGCCACCTAAAAATTAGACTAAAGTTTAGGAAAAATCTGTTTTTTCTAAACCATTTCTTACAAAAATAAACGATTGACAAAAATCTAATCCGATGAGATAGCTATCGATATCCTATTAATATAATTTTTTACAAGCATAGAGTACTCGATGAGTTCTACACATTGAATGGTTCGGATTATCAAAATAGAACCCGTAGTAGGCCTCTACAAGCCCAATAACACCCTCTCATCTGATCATGGACTGGAGGGAAGCCCAGTCCCTAATAAAAATACTAGTAATGGAATGAGTGGAACTGACTTGACTTATTTTGACCGATTAAGTGAGAGCTAAAGTCGGCCCTATTTATCTTCTTTTGCATTGCTTTGTTAGTCCAAAGTACCAAATACGTATGTCACTATGCATTACAACAAAATAAGATTTTAAGGATGAAATTACTTTTATCTTAGTTTGTCAAAAATGTTATGGTTCTATTTTTATCTACGAAATTGGACATTTAATAACGAATCACTATTCCTTTGGATCTAAAGTTCCCTATCTTTTTTTAGTGCATTAAGAACGTCAATAATATCATCTACCTATGGGGAGGGAGGTTAAGGGGTTGCTAGAGCTCGAATCTCGTCATGAGCGCGGGATATATCCCTAACTACTAGGACACCACCTTGCTCAAAATTTCCACTGAATAAAGTAAACATGTTGGCACAAATTGATTTAGTATATTTTATTTTTTTACTTTTCCTGATAACTCACATCATGATTGGAAATGATCTCTTAGCCTTCGTTTCGGATATGAGTTTACTTTTTAATTTTTTTGATTATTTTAGCTTAAGTTTAAATAGTGTCGTTTGAGATGGATTTTTTGACTTTTTTAGCTTTTATAAGAGAATATATGAAATGATTATGGTTTGGATGTAACATTTTGGTTTGTTTTGAGAAGTTGGTTAAAATAAAACCGACTTTTTTAAGAAAAAAAACGTATAAAAAAGTAGAGAGATTATGTGACTCATACTAGGTTAAAAGTACCAAGTTCCCAAATTAGATTTTAACCTATTTTGTTTTTTTTGTGGCTAAACAACCTCAAAACCACGTGCCAAACATTTTTTGCTACAAAATTTACTTATGGGAGATGTTTGGATAGTCTATTAAAATACATTTAACTACCATCCAAAAAAAAGATACTATTAGCTACACTTTATGGAGTTGCTTATAATTTTTTTTTTTTTTTTTTTTGCAATACCGTGTCAAAATATTTGATGCAAATTCTATTTACAGCTTAAAAAACAAAAATAATTTAGATAAGCTGAAAACACTGATTATTAGAATTTGTACCAAAAAGACTCTAAAAAATGGAATGCTACGGTTGCTTGTTTATTTGTTAAATGTTTTTTTTTTCTGTTTTTTTTTTTAAATCAATTATGAAAATGTAAGAACAAGTTTATATTTTGTCATGGAAATTGTTCATTTACATGAAATGGTGAGAGAAATGGGGGAAAAAAATTATTTATTTTTTTAACAATTGAAGACAAATTTTTTGTGTTTTGTAAATTATTTTAAATTTTAAAAAATATTAAATGAATTTTTTTATAATTTTTAAAAAATCTGTAAATATAGATACGAGAAATTATTTTTTTTTTGAGAAATAATGATAAGTTCATTAATAAAAAAGAAATACAGTTGAATAGAAACATCAAATAACAACATGAGATTAAAATAAAACACTATCAAATCCACACTCCCAGACCAAGCCATAAAAAACTATAAACATAACTAAAATTAAATTAATTAAAAAAATCATTATAAAACTCAAAAAATGTACAAAATGTCAAAAAAAATATTTTTATTATTTTACTTTTTACACACTTTTTTTATATAAAAAAATCAAAAATTTATTTTCAAATGTTTTTAATTTTTTTTCCTTCATATTTTAATTTTTGATAAATTATAAATACATCTCTTGAGATTTGATTAAAATACGAATTACCCTCTGTAGTTTTGAAAGTTACATTTCACCCTATGAGGTTTCTAATTTCATAACAAATCGTTCCTTTTGTTAATAAATTATCAAGTCAATTAAGAGTTTTTAATAATCTTAAAAATATGTTTGATTTAATAATTTAAGTAATTTTATTATTGTATATGATAACAATTATAGATTTTATTTTTTTAGTTAATTCTGTTAAATAAAAAATTCTAATAAAAGAGTATTTATAATTTTTTAAATCACATAAAATAAATTATATTTTAAATAAATCTCAAAAAATATATTTATAATTATTTTTAATTTTTTTAAAAAAAACACTAACCCCCCCCCCCACTAGGCAGATAAAAAAAACAAAAAAGTGATGATCAGTCACTTTCAATGACTTTTACATTCATTTGGGCTCGTTTGGTTTGATTTTCTGAAAAAAATTTGGGAAATTTTCTCTACAAATAAGTTTTCAAAAATAACCAAACCAAACAAATTTTCCCAAAAAAATTTCCCAAAACTTGTAAACCAAACAAGTTTTCCAAACAAATCTCTCTCTCACACACATCAAATCAATCACTTTTTCCAAAACTCTATCTCAAAATAATTTTCCAAAACATCTTTTAAAAAAAACCAAACCAAACATGTTTTCGTACTTTTTATCTCTAAAACACATCTCTCAAACACAAACCAAACATTGTCTCCGAGTGACTTTTTCACTTTGATTTTTAAAATTATCTTTTTAAATTTTAATTTATTTTTTAAATTTATTTTTATTTAAAATTAAATAAAAAAATTCATAGTAACTGTCCCATAATATAAAAAGATATTATTATAGCTCCGTTTGACAAGCAAATTTTGGATTATTTTAGTCACAATAAACAAAAGATCACATCTAATCCATAATCATTATAATCTTCTTTCATAGAAAAAGCTAAAAAAAAAAAACTCTTCTCAAACCAAATTTTTTAGTCCAGGCTAAAATAGTTAAAAAAATTAAAAAATCAAAAAATTAACTCACTTCCCAAACGGAAGCTATATTAGAATTTAAGTTTATGTTAGAGATATAAATCGTATATAATAAAATATATTTATACCGTATGATTATTTATGTGTCATTTTTTTATCTGATTTTGACCAAAAAATAATTGTAAAAATAAAATAAAATAATTGAAACATAAAGAGTGACAGTAAAAATAAATAAATTTTAAAAATTAAAATAAAAAATAATCAAATCTAAAAAGAGTAAAATATAATTTACTCATATATATATATATATATGTATACGCATACAAATTTCCAAAAACAAGCGCGTACGAGATTTCAACTCGTGTTTCTACATCAAGCAACAGTCCAGTGAGTCCTTCGATTTGACATAAAGATTGAATCTGGGCCCACAATCACCTGCCCCATAGTTCTTGTCGGCCAATTAGGCTTCTTCCTCCGACTATTAAGTGGAAAAATTATGTAGTGGTGACCAATTTCAAAAACACTATCAACCTACCCTTATTAATTTATAATTTATCTTAAATATATTTGTGTACGGGGAGGAAATAATTCTCCTCGTATAATCCTGTTGACCAAGTCCACGCTCCTCCGTACGACGTCGCTTTGTCACCTGAAAACACAAACGTGAGCTAGTCGGCGGGTGTGTGCCGGAAACCTCTCCGATGCCTAAGTCAGAAAACTTGACAAATAGACAAAGCTCTAAGTTCTCAGAAAGATTGTGTTCAATTACCTCCTCCAAGGTGATGTTTGTAGGCTTTTATAAGTTTCCCGTGGCACAATCCTAGTAGGACTTGTACTTCTCCATGCAGAGTCCTCCTAGGATTCATTCTCCTAAGGATAATGCTTATCCTTTTACACCCTCCCCACTGCTTAAACCAAGTGGGATGGTTTTCTTCATGGCCGAACTACCACATGGCCGAAATAACACGGGCTATGCTGAGCCACAGAGAAGGCCGAACTATCCTTAGCTCGGTCTTTTCCTTTAACTCATTACTTCGGCTGTCCCTGTTCAGCCTTGGTGTGCTTAGATCAGACTTCCAAGTAACAAGTTTTGACCGACCTAACCAGATTGTGTCATGTCCGGACTAACTCTGAAATCGGTCCTCCCAGAACATACTGCGACCGGACTAACTCTAAGACCGGACCTACTCCGAGCTGTCTCTGGATCGGAGTAGCCTTACTCTTCCTTGGGCCGAAGCTACTATCTCTTCTTGAGCCGGAATAAACTCATCTCCTTGGGCCGAAGTAACTTTGTCTCCCCAAGGCCGGAATAACCTTGCCCTCTAGGTCGGAGTATTCAGTACAGCCTTTTTACGCAGTCCTACGCGTTTTGGGCCTTAATGCCCAACTCTCAGTTCGGCCCAATTTTTCCCAAAAATTACCCTCTCAATTGCCCCTTAATTCCATCTGTGCAACATGATTGGGATTTCCAGCCTTTTGGCCGTGCTAGAGTTTGTTACGCTTTTTCAGCCGAGCTAAAAAACCCTTTTAGCCTTTCCAGCTGAACTAAGTTTACCTCGGGTAACACTATGTCCGGTCAAAACGTCTTTTCAATCATAGTGTCTGTAACGCTTCCCATTCCAGCGACACGTGGCAGGCTTTGATGGGCTAAGGACGGCTGTCACGCCGTCTTCGTGCTTTGAGATCTCGAGACGGTTCCCGCCCAAATTTTGGGCTCTCTAACAAAAGTGAACCCTAAGGCTAGGGTATCTTCACTTTTACCACCCTTCATACTCTCCCTCTGCTTTTTTGGCTGCTCGAGTTCTTGAGCTTTAAGCTTACTGTGTTCGTGCTCCCGTTGCTGCCACTGCTTCGTCTTCAACTTCTTCTTCTCCAAACTGGTGAGTTCTGAGAAAACTTGTTGTTGTTGTTTTCTTCATTTCTGTTTTTTCTATCTGGGTGAAGCATGCTCGTGTATTCCTTGTTTTTGCTTCTGTACTTTCATGAAAAAATGAATAGAACTTGTATGTGTATGAACTGTTATGTAGAAAAACAAGCCTCAGATCCAAAATCACATTGCGACCGAACTATGATTCTGTTTGCCCCTAATACGTAGACTTCTGTAGTCAATAACCGAACTAGAACTTGTAGGAATGTCAGTAGTTTCCTCTGAACCACTCTAGCCAAGATAAGATTACCGAACAAGCTTGCATATACCGAACTAGGTACTTCGGTCTCCAACCGAGCTAAGACCTTGGGGCCAAGCCGGCTTTCTTAGTTCTGAAACCGAACTCAGAAAGCCGCCCCTAGGGCTCAGCCGGAGTAACTTTCCTCACATCGCAGCCGATTTAGGCCTTGGGACTAAACCAGCTTTCTTGGATTTTTGGACCGAACTCAGAAAGCTGCCCCTAGACGTTAAACCGGTCTAAACTGCTGAAACCGAGCTAAGAAACCTTCTGATGAGCCGAGGTAGAACCAGCCCGCTAAACCGAAGTAGGATTTGTATATCTTGCTTATAATTTGTAGCGCGGTCCAACGATCTGTGCTTAACCCCTTTGTTTTCTACTTTGCAGACTTAGGTTGCCCAGGCACTCCCGCGTGTGCTCAACCGAGCTACTGAGCCTAGTTTTGGTACCGAAATAATTTATTCATAAATTATACAATAAATGGGTAAGTATAGATATTTAGTCGAAACCCCTGGTGGCCTGGCCGAATTTAGGCAAGATTACCAGATTCCTGATGATGTCCATCTGGCGCTGGCCAAAAAGGATGCTACCCCCTGGAACAATGAAGGCTTTGTGCCTTTTACCCTTCAATCCATAATAGAGACCGGACTACGGTTTCCTGTCCAACCGCTAATCTGCGAATTTCTTAGACAGACTAGGTTATGTCCCACCCAACTATCCACCAATACGTACCGTATTATCATGGGGATAGCCGCATTAAACCACCAAACCGGACTGAATCTTGGTCTAGCCGAGATCTTTCATCAATACTCTATCGGCTCAAAGAATGCTGGGTGGGTCTACTACCTTAGAATTCGCCGCCGCCGAGAGAAGATAATCAAGCACACTCCGGACAAAGATCTTAACGATGACGATTTCTTTTGGGTCTCTGGGAACTTTGAGGATTTTCAAGCTCAAATTCCTGGCCGACCTATAAATTGGAAAATGGGAGAGCCTGGTAATTTTACTTCGGTCTTCTGCTTTGTAAGTTATCTCGGTTGTTTAGTCTGTTAGCCGAACTAACACCTCTCTTTTTTGCAGATTTTGCCCATCTCCATTCCCTGTATAGCTATCCTAACCTCGGAGTCTTGCGAGCCGCTTTTCGGGTTAAAGAAAGGGATTGGGCCAAGCTTCTAAATTTCGAACCGACCTACCGTTACAGCGGTCGACGAAAAGCAAAGGTGACTGACTTCCTTCTTGAAGAGGCACCGGAACCGGACCCAACTCTGCCCGAGATAAGACTTGTCCCTTTATCCGCAGAAGAAGAGATGACGAAAAGGAGTAGAGTCAGGGCCCTTCTCACCGAAACAGCTAGGCCCGAAGTGGCGCCTTCCAGCCAACCGCAGCCTGCTGTTGTCGCCCTTCCTTCCCAACAGCCATCCTCTTCCCGCCGAACCAAACGTGCCCGAACTTCCGAACCCGAACGGGTTTTGATTGATGAAGAAACTCCTATTCAACCGAGCTTACCACCGAGCCCCCAACCGGAGTCTTCCGACCGAACCATCGGCTGCTGGGCACCGAAATTAACCTTGAACGACCTAGACATTCTAGACACAGACTCGGTCGTTGCTGAGAAAGACCACCTGTTGGCCATCAACCTGGCCAAGAGCGTGTGTCTGCCCAAAGACATGGAACATCACCAAAAACAGTTAACCACCGAGCTGAAGTCCATCCGGTCTGCTACTAAGTCCATGATTCTGGTGAGTGACTTCGGTTGCTTTTCTGTTTATGTTTCTTTTTCTTTTTAACTCTTTCTTCGGTTAAAGGGAAGTTGTTTGCTTTGTCAGGCCATTCAAAAGAACCAAATCACCCACAGGAGAGTACTGGAGCTGAGGAAAGTGACAAGGCAAGCGGCGGCCGAGGCAGAGGCGAAATCGGCCGAACTAGAGTCGGCCAGAAAGGAAATGGCCGAACTCCGAGGTGAGGTCGGTCGTTTGACCGGAATGGTTAGTTCGGCCGAGGCCGAAAAACAAAAGACTGCCATTGTGCTGAAGGACAAGTACTTGCGTGAGCTGGTAAAGCTTGAAAGAAAGAAAGACGCCGAAATGAAGGAGAAGGCGAAGGAGGCTGAGAAACAAGGTTTCAAGAGGGCTGAGGATGCTTACGCCCAACAATGTGACGCTGCAAAGGAGTTGTTCTTCAAATGCGGCTGGAGGGCGGCAGTGGAGAAGCTCGGTCAAGATCAACAGACCGAGGTCTTCAACCCTCCAGATTATTTTATACCGAAGTCCCTGGCGGAGTACGCGGCTGCTCTGCAACAACAGTTCTTGGAAGGCTCTGACTCTGATGATGCCTCTGATGAAGATACTCCGGCCGAAAATGTGGACCAGCCAGTTCGGTCGGTGCCCACTGCTGAAGACCTAACTGTTGATCCTCCCAGTGGAACCGTAGCCGAAGTGGCTCACCCTAGTGTGAATGAGCTCCCTCCGGAGATCGGTCTTCAAGTTGATGCCGATGCGGTTTTCGACGCTGAAATTGATGAACTTTTCTCTTGACTTTTTTACTTTTTCTCCTTTGTAACCGAACTAAGCCCCCTTGTAATGACTTCTCTTTGAATGAAAATTTTACTTCTTTTATTCCGGTTATTGTGTGTATGCTTGCATTTTGTAATGTCTTCTATTACTCCAAGTGTTATTTCGGTTTTTGGTTGGTCAAACTATACTTACCAGCCAACCACTCCTTAGCCGACATAATTACTTCGGCTGAGGAGTATTAAGTGTTGGTTTAATCCAGCCAACCACTCTTCAGCCTTACACTTACTTCGGCTGAAGAGAAACAAGAGTTGGTTTATTCCAGCCAACCACTCTTCAGCCTTACACTTACTTCGGCTGAAGAGTAACAAGAGTTGGTTTATTCCAGCCAACCACCCTTCAGCCTTACACTTACTTCGGCTGAAGAGTAACAAGTGTTGGTTTATTCCAGCCAACCACTCTTCAGCCATACACTTACTTCGGCTGAAGAGTAACAAGTGTTGGTTTTTTCCAGCCAACCACTCTTCAGCCATACACTTACTTCGGCTGAAGAGTAACAAGTGTTGGTTTATTCCAGCCAACCACTCTTCAGCCATACACTTACTTCGGCTGAAGAGTAACAAGTGTTGGTTTATTCCAGCCAACCACTCTTCAGCCATATACTTACTTCGGCTGAAGAGTAACAAGAGTTGGTTTATTCCAGCCAACCACCCTTCAGCCTGACACTTACTTCGGTTGAAGAGTAACAAGTGTTGGTTTATTCCAGCCAACCACTCTTCAGCCATACACTTACTTTGGCTGAAGAGTAACAAGAGTTGGTTTATTCCAGCCAACCACTCTTCAGCCTTGCACTTACTTCGGCTGAAGAGTAACAAGAGTTGGTTTATTCCAGCCAACCACTCTTCAGCCTTGCACTTACTTCGGCTGAAGAGTATCAAGAGTTGGTTTATTCCAGCCAACCACTCTTCAGCCATACACTTACTTCGGCTGAAGAGTTACAAGAGTTGGTTTATTCCAGCCAACCACTCTTCAGCCATACACTTACTTCGGCTGAAGAGTAACAAGAGTTGGTTTATTCCAGCCAACCACTCTTCAGCCATACCCTTACTTCGGCTGAAGAGTAACAAGTGTTGGTTTATTCCAGCCAACTATTGAAGTTAGTTTTTCCAGCTAACTTCTAGTATTTGGTTATTCCGACCAAATGTCCTGCAGCCTGGATCCTTATCCTGGGCTTAGGAAGGGTGTTGGTTTAATCCAGCCAACCTCTAAGTTAGTTTTTCCAGCTAACTTAGAATAAAGTTTGGTTATTCTGACCAAACGTCCTGCAACCTGGATCCTTATCCTGGGCTTAGGAGGGGTGTTGGTTTACTCCAGCCAACCTCTAAGTTAGTTTTTCCAGCTAACTTAGAATAAAGTTTGGTTATTCCGACCAAACGTCCTGCAGCCTGGATCCTTTATCCTGGGCTTAGGAGGGGTGTTGGTTTATTCCAGCCAACCTCTAAGTTAGTTTTTCCAGCTAACTTAGAGTAAAATGCTTGCTATGTACCTAATCTTCACTAAAGCTAACTTTTACAGAGAACAACTCATGCTGAAAAGGATCGCTTGTTTTATTGAAGAAAGAAAAAATTACACGTGCTAGAAAGAAAAAAACTAAAAGTAAAATAACTTGAGGTTGGCCGTGTTCCATGGCCTAGGGATTGCTTTGCCGTCCTTGTCTTGGCGGTATGCCCCTTTGTCTGTTAACCAAACCACTTTGTGAGGACCTTCCCAGTTTGGCCTTAACTTGCCATCTCCTGGTCCTCCACTGCTTTCCGGTCCGCCGCTTTGCCGACATCTGTGAATAGCTCATTACTCTCCGGTTCTTCCACCGAATGAACATATCCTTTGGCAGCGCGGCTGCCATTCGCCGTGACGAAGCATTGCTTTGACATGATCTGATCTCCATAGACTTCTTCAATTATGCCGGTGTTGTTGGGGAACCGCATTACTTGGTGGTAGGATGACGCCACTGATCGCATGGCATGCAGCCATGTTCTGCCCAAGATGATGTTGTAAGTGGAGGGGACCTTCAATACCCAGAACTCCACTTGTTTTGTCACGGTTCCTGCTCTGACTGGAAGAATGATTTTGCCGACGGGCCATTCTGGCATGGAGTTGAATCCAATTAGGGGAGATACGGCAGGTGCCAAGTCTTTGTCTTGCAGCTTCAATTGCTTGAATGTCTCGTAGTACATGATTTCACATGAACTACCCTGGTCAATCAGAATCCGCTTGACGTCAAAATCCTTGACTCGGAGAGTGACGACCAGGGCATCATTGTGGGGGCAGTAAATTCGTTCCAAGTCTTTGTCGGAAAAAGTCATGACGTTTGTTGCCTCCGTCTTCCCCTTCTTGATGGCTGGTTGGGCACTTAGTACTTCTCTAAAGTGTTCTGCCTTTTTGATCGATCCCCTGAGCTCGCATACACGCTCAGGTTCAAAGACTCCATGTATGACATTGATGACGCCTTGAGGCGGGGCGTCTATTGGCATTCCATTGGGGTGGTTATTATGGTCCTGGGGGGCTGGCTGCGTCCCTCCTTCAATGTATTTATCCAAGTGTCCTGCTGCCACCAATTCCTCCAAGTGCTGTCTCAGTGGCGTGCAATTCTCAGTTCGGTGCCCCTTTTCTTGGTGGAAGGTGCACCGTGATCTGTCGTCGTAGTCTTTCTGGGCTTCTCCTAGCTTGGCTGGCCACTTGACGAAAGGCTTGTCTTTGATTTCGCTCAAAATTCGATATATTGGTTTTTTGAACACCGTGGTTATGGCAGTGCGGATTCTCAACCATCTTTTGTCTGGGTCTTCTCCGTTATCTCGTCTGCCACGCTCGTTTTTGTTACTTCGGTCGACCGTGTTGACCTTGGCAGGGGTTTTCTTTTCTGGTGCTGCGGTCGTACTTGTTTTTGCTTTAGCACGCGCGCCATCCTCTTCTACCCTGATGTGCTGATGCACTCTTTCCATCAGGGCCTCCATGGTGAGGGGTGGCGTCATGGTGATCGAGTCCCTTAATCGGTTTCCTACTTGTAGGCCTCTTTTATATTGCGCAATGGCCAGATTGGTGGGGCAGTCTCCAATCTGGTTGAATGTCTCCCAGTAGCGACTGTTGTAAGATCTGAGGGTCTCTTTTTCACCCACGTCGATGGAGAGTAACTGGTCTATCTCCACCGGTGTTTTAGTATTTGTCCGAAACCTTGTTACGAACGCTTCTGCCAATTGGGCCCAGGAGGCTATGCTGCCCTCTGGGAGTTTTTCAAACCAAGTCAAGCCTAGGTCGCCCAGACTTGATGGGAAGAGTATGCACATTAAGGCCTCGTTTCGCCTGTACACAGCCATGACTTGGCGAAAGTGGCTCAAGTGTGAATACGGGTCCGTCTTCCCTTCATATGTATTGAATTTCGGCTGAAGGAAGCCTGATGGTAGGGGTGCGTTTTCGATCGCCGGGACAAACGGCGAAGTCTGTAGTCTTGCTAATGCCTTGTCCGCTGGTTCGTAGGCCGGTCGCGATATTGACATTCCAACCTCGACGCTTCCATGCGTCCGAGGAGCCAACCGTTGTAAGGCCGAAACTCGGTGTGGATCTCTTGCCCTGGCATCCTCCTTGCATCGTGCTTTTTCTTCTAGCACGGTTCGTAAGTCGGATGACCTGGGTAGCTCGGTTTGTCTGGATCTGGTTTGGTGTGAATGTGAAGGCCAATACGTGCTTCCTTCAGTGTATGATCTTTCGGATCTCGTCCTCTCAGACCTGGAGTGACGAGTTCTTGAAGATAAGGAGTGAGTGTCGCCTGTCCTGAGGCTTCTGCTCTCTCCTTGGGAGGGCGTAGTATTCCTACTACGATTCTCTGAGTGGCGAGGGGGCGTCTTATGCTTGCGCCCCTCTCCTGTCGCCACATCTTTAGTCTTCATCTGACGTTTTAAAGCCTCCATGTCCGCCGCCATCCTTCGAATTAGTTCATCCTGTTCCTTTACGCGATCTTCCAGGGCTTGAGGATCAATCCTCCTCATTTGCCTGTCGGGACTTTGAGAGTGACGAGGGCTGTTATTCCGCCTTCCCCTGCCACTCCTCCTGGAGTTATATTGTTGGGGCTCCAGATCTGCCATGGGAGGGACAGCAGGTAATCCTTCACGCCTTGCGCCCCCTTCTGGAGTTAGTCCGTCGACGGCGGACTGCGGCAAGTCTTCAATGTGTGCCATTGAATGAGAAAAGGAGAAGCTTAGTCAAGAGGTTTTTGTTCTTGTCTGTTCTTCCCACAGACGGCGCCAATTGTACGGGGAGGAAATAATTCTCCTCGTATAATCCTGTTGACCAAGTCCACGCTCCTCCGTACGACGTCGCTTTGTCACCTGAAAACACAAACGTGAGCTAGCCGGCGGGTGTGTGCCGGAAACCTCTCCGATGCCTAAGTCAGAAAACTTGACAAATAGACAAAGCTCTAAGTTCTCAGAAAGATTGTGTTCAATTACCTCCTCCAAGGTGATGTTTGTAGGCTTTTATAAGTTTCCCGTGGCACAATCCTAGTAGGACTTGTACTTCTCCATGCAGAGTCCTCCTAGGATTCATTCTCCTAAGGATAATGCTTATCCTTTTACACCCTCCCCACTGCTTAAACCAAGTGGGATGGTTTTCTTCATGGCCGAACTACCACATGGCCGAAATAACACGGGCTATGCTGAGCCACAGAGAAGGCCGAACTATCCTTAGCTCGGTCTTTTCCTTTAACTCATTACTTCGGCTGTCCATGTTCAGCCTTGGTGTGCTTAGATCAGACTTCCAAGTAACAAGTTTTGACCGACCTAACCAGATTGTGTCATGTCCGGACTAACTCTGAAATCGGTCCTCCCAGAACATACTGCGACCGGACTAACTCTAAGACCGGACCTACTCCGAGCTGTCTCTGGATCGGAGTAGCCTTACTCTTCCTTGGGCCGAAGCTACTATCTCTTCTTGAGCCGGAATAAACTCATCTCCTTGGGCCGAAGTAACTTTGTCTCCCCAAGGCCGGAATAACCTTGCCCTCTAGGTCGGAGTATTCAGTACAGCCTTTTTACGCAGTCCTACGCGTTTTGGGCCTTAATGCCCAACTCTCAGTTCGGCCCAATTTTTCCCAAAAATTACCCTCTCAATTTGTATGTTAAAAATAAAATTAATAAAATGTAAAATTTATAAATAAAATAAAATTGACTAGCAATTTTTTTTTCTAGGTAAATTATGAGTTCATAAGTTTGTGTTTATAGCGTTGTTATGACAAATTCACATCATGCTTAGCTTAAGATTATTTTGGATATGACATGGCATAGTTTGGGAAGTTAGTTTTGGTGGGTTAGGGGTTAAAATAGTCACAAAAAATAAAATAGATTATTTTAGCTACAAAAAATAAAATATCAAATTAAACTCATAATCATTACACTCCCCTCACAAAAAAAGTCAAAAAAAACCAAAAAATTAAGGTGTCGTTTGGGAAAAGCTTATTTGGGCTATTTTGGCTCTTTGAGCCTCAAAAGACAGAATAAGCTATTTGAGCCACAACAGACAAAACATCACATCTAACCCATAATTATTACACTCTTCTCTCACAAAAAAAAGTTTAAAAAGCCAAAAAGTCAAAAAACCCTTCCCAAACCAAACTTTTGAGCCCAAACTCAAATAGTCAAAAAAGTTAAAAAGCCAAAAAGCTAACCTATTTCCCAAACGGAAGGTAAAAAGTCATTTCCAAACCAGACTTTTTAGCCCCAGGCTAAAATAGCCAAAAAGTCAACCCACTTCCCAAACAGAGGCATTATAAATTGTCTTTTTTATTTATTATAAAAGGATATATAAAAAAATATAAAACTAATGTGATAGAAATAAATTAATAAATAGTTTGTTCATGGTGTTGTCAAATGAGCTCTTAATATTTAGGGTGGTTTGGGGACAAGTCAAAAAGTAAAATGTTGTACAAATTATCACATCACTTCCTAATTTTTTTTAATATCTTTTTATAAAAAATTAAAAAGTAAGAAAAATAAATAAATTCCAAACGAGCATTTATTGATTAAAATTGTGAGGCTCAATATTTTTTGTTAAAACTTTGGAAGACAATTTAAAAAAATGTTAAGTGATAAATAATGTGGAAGAATATACTAAAACCTAGTGGTAGAACTTGGATAGACTCAATTTAAGTAACCGAGTCCAACTCGAAATTTTTAAGGACATGGGCAAAATATTTTTAAATTTAGTATGGGTTAAAGTGAAAATTCAAAAGCCAAAATAGTTTTGGAAAAAGCTATCAAATACTCTGAATAACTCGAAACTTGAATTATATATATATTAAATATATATAAAAATTATTAGTTATTAAATGATATTAAAGCAATTTAAATTGTTAGACCATATTAAATATATATTATATACACAAGTAACACGATACATTATTTTACTTATTTTTTTTTTCACTAATAAATTGTAAAGATCATCATAGCAGCATTTCTCTTACATTATATAAATTATTTGTTTTGATGTTATTAATGATTTTATATCAACATATATATATATATATAAATAGTTTAATTTTAACAAATTAATTAACTTAGCTGCATTAAAAAAAGAAGGAAAAAATTAAAATTTATGTGCAATTCAGGTAATTCAGGTTTAACTCTAGTTGAGCTTGAACAAATAATCTCTGGTTACAATTTGGATTTGGGCTGGCCTAGGTAGCTCTTAAAACAATTTGGATTGGACTTGGATAACCTCTCAACCTGTTCAAACCCGACTGAGTTACACCCCTACTAAAATTATCAAATAATCACTTGGCATTAAGGGTGAGGTTACGGCCTATTTTGAGAAATCGCAATTTTAACCAAAAAGTCACTACAAAAAATTTAATTATTTTTTTTATTTTTATACGTCTTTTCGTAAAAATTTAAAAAAATACTAAAAAAATCAATTCTCAAAACAATCCATACATGACACAATAACTTGAAACTTAGTTTGGATTGTGAGGTGAGAAATAAATGATTATTATTTTTTACCATTATGTTTGAATGAATGAAAGAAAAGAAAATGTGATTTCTTACCTATTTTGTTTGGATAGAGTAAATAAGAGAAAATAAAAAAAAAATATTGTATTTCATTTTACCAAAATAACCTTTTATATTAATAAGCTATGTTTTTTCATAGGGAGATTTGGTCAAAGCCCCATCATAATAAAACTTTAATACATTAAGGATAAGCACAAAAAGTTTTCCTTAAAAAGTTTAACACATATCACTATTACCAAAATATTAAATTTTAAAATAATGTAACTTTTTTTTATCTAAATGTCAATTTTTAATAAAATTAGTATTTTTAGAATTTTCTCATCAAGATCTATCAAATAAGATCGATGTTGACTATGAAATTCTTAAAAAATAATAATAATTATTATTATTACCATCAAAATGGATATAAACAGTAATATGTTATTCTATTTGACATTAACATGTTACTCTGACAACATTGTCCAAGAAAAAAAAAATTATTTTACTTTATCTTTACTCAATTATACGCCTCCTCCTTAGAGGTTTATAAAGCAAAATAAATTGACCTGTACTTTTTACCAAACAAAAATCCAATAGATGGGTTTTGGCCAAATTCTCACTATCTCTTATCATTTTTCACAATTTCTTACTTACTTGACCATCCAAGCAAGTAAAGGATTTCATATGCTTAAGGGTGAGCATGGTCCGGATTGGACCGGATTGGAGTAAAATCAGGACCAATCCGTTATCTACGGATCCTGAAAAATTGGAACCAATCAAATCCGTTCCGTTTAAATCGTGGAACCAATCCGAACCAATCCATTTAAACACGGATTGGATCGGTTTAGGACCACGAATTTACATAATTAAACAACAAAAAATATATATATAACACTTTAATTTCATAAAAATATAAATATAGAACCATATTAGTTTCATAATAACAACATGTCTTTTCGTAATAGCGACAAACTGTTCTAAAATTTAAACAACCATAAGAAAACTAGTTCCACTATAAGTATTTAGACCATTACAAATTAATACTAAAAACTAACAAACAAAAGTAATAAAAGAAGATATTATGCAAGTTTAGGTTTAGATTTAAGTTTTATATGAAATAAGAGAAGATACTATGCAGGAGAGTATATAATAAAAATATAGACTATTTGTATACGGTCCGGATCGGTTTCAATCCGGAACCGTGAGGTTCAATTCGGAACCAATCCATGAACTACGGATTTTTAATTTTTCAATCCGGAACCGAACCACGGATTCAAAAAACTAATCCAAACCTACTGGATTGGACTGGACTGGATCGAATTACAGATTTTGTGGATTCCTTGCTCAGCCCTACATATGCTCACGATTTCTTTTCTGATCAAACCCTCCCTCCAAATGGAGTGTAACCTGAGGCTTTGTTTGAGAACTTGGCCTTTTAATATTTCTCTATTTTTTTTTTATGAGGTAAAACGAATTAATGCGTTTGGAATATATTTTTAGTTAAATAGATAATTATAAAGGCAAAAGAAATTAATTTATATGTATATGTGATATTTTAACTTTTTTGACTTGTAAACCTTTTTTTTTTTTTTGTGGTTTTTAATTTTTTTTAAGGCAAAAAACTTAAAAGGCAAAGAAATCCTAAATAACAAGTTATAATCACAAATTTAAAGTTACTATCACTACTAGTTTTTAATCTCGTATGTTATTAGACATTTATGTCAAAAATCTAAATTTAAAACTTTTGATGTAATTGTTTCATACTCTCTTCTTTCTTTTTTTTTTAATTAAAAAGGACAATAATAATTTGAAAAATTATATTCTTTTTTTTCATTGAAAAGGACAACAATAATTTGAAAACTTATATTATTTTTACTTATCTGTCTACTGATTTGCCCATATATGTCTACATGTTTGTCAATTAAAGTCACCCGTCGCTTGCCTGTAACTTTTTTGACAAGTGGGTGACGGCGATTGATATTAGTGGCCGTGTTTAGTAGAATTTTTTTTTAGTTAAAATCTAATAATTAGAAATTAAAAATTAAAAGTATTTTTTTTTAATTTTTAAATAATTAATTTTTTTTTAGCTTATTTAAGTTTATGCCTGATAAATTATAAGTAGAAATTGTACCAAATAATTTGACATAGACTCTCAAATTAAAATAAGTTATAATCATTCCTTAGAATCTATACCAAACATCCCCATTGTGTGGGATAAAAATAGAAAGTAGAGATAGGAAAAATACATAGATATAAATGAAAAAAAATATATATATATATATATATATATCTAAAAGCAATAATTTATATTTCTCATCAATATATTTTATTATTTACGTTCTTAAAAATAAAATTAAAAAAATAATTCAACTGTTGGTGCTAAATCCATGCACGCTCATAAAATGGACATATCACTAATTTTTCATTCCTATTAAGGCTAATGAAACCTTGATCACTTTGATTCCCAAAATTGATAACCCTGAGAATATCAAGCAATTTAGGTCTGTCAGCCTTTGCAATGTTAGCTACAAAATAATCACTAAAATTATTGTTAACAGAATTAGACCTCTCCTTGATCAGATTATCAGCCCCAATCAAAGTAGTTTTATTTCTAGTAGATCAACCACTGATAACATCATCATTACCCAAGAAATTCTGTATACTTTGAGACATAAAAAAGGCAAACTTGGCGGTATGATTCTTAAAATTGACCTTGAAAAAGCTTTTGATAGGATCTCTTGGGACTTTATTTTTAATACCTTTGTTGAATTTAATTTTAATAAAAACTTGATCGATCTTATTATGAGATGTATCTCTTTTGTGAACACTGCTATTTTATGGAATAGTGAAGCCTTGCCAGCTTTTCACACTGGTAGAGGCATCAGACAGGGCGATCCTCTTTCTCCCTATATTTTTGTCCTTTGCATGGAAAGGCTCTTTAACATGATCAATCTTAAGGTTGATTCTGGTGATTGGAGAGGGATTAAAGCCTCCAATAACTGCTCTCCTCTAACTCACCTTTTCTTTGTTGATGACCTCATTCTTTTTGCTCAAGCGAATATAGTTAATTGTGATGTGGTGATGGAAGTTTTGAATGATTTTTGTGATATTTCTGGCCAAAAAATCAATTTTCACAAGTCCAAGCTTTTTATCTCTTCTAATGTCTCTAGGAATAAGGCTCGTAATCTTAGCCACAATTGTGGTATTCCTCTCACTCAAGATCTTGGTAAATACCTTAGCACTCCTCTTCTCCACAACCGTGTCAATAGAGCTCAATTCCAATTCATCATTGAAAAAATGCACAAAAAGATCTCTTGTTGGAAAACCAATACACTCTCCTTGGTTGGTAGAGCAACCCTCATCCAATCTGTCACCTCAGCCATGCCCTCCTATGCTATGCAAACGATTGAGCTCCCCCAAAACCTTTGTAATAACGTTGACAAATTAAACAAAAACTTTCTTTGGGGCAACTCTACTTTCAAGAAAATAGTTCACCTCATTAATTGTGACCAAGTTTGCTTACCTAAAAATAAAAGGGAGCTTGGCATTAGAAAGGCTAGCCACCATAATCATGCCCTCATTGTCAAACTAGGTTAGAAGATCCTTAATGATGATCATAGCATGTGGACTCATATCTTGAAAAAGAAGTACCTTCATAAACACTCCCTTTTTGACTGGCCTTTGGGTAAGAGATGTTGTCCCTTGTGGAAAAGCATTGTCAAAACTAGAGATACTCTTAGGCCTCGTTTGGGAACCCTCTATTTTAGCCAAAAAGTCAAAAAGTTACTAAATTAGCCAAAAAGTCAACAACCCATACCAAAAAGTTAAAGATTATCTTTTCTCTCTACTTTTTGCACATCTTTTCGTCAAAAGCCAAAAAGTCATCCCAAACATACTAGTTTTTTTTAGCTCATATTTTAGCCAAATAGCCAAAAAGTTACTAAATTACCTGTTCCCAAACGAGGCCTTAGACTAGGTACCAAATGGACTATTAGGGATGGTAATAAAGCTTCTCTTTGGAATGACTGGTGGTGCGGAACCCAACCTTTAGCTAATACTTCACCTGGCCTTCACACTAACACTCATAACACTGTCAACTCTATCATTAATGAGGAGGGGGACTGGAATTTGAACCTGATTGCTAGTCACCTTTCACCTATTGATATTGCTAACATCCATAAAGTCAAACTTCCCCAATTTGTGACTTTTCTTGATAAACCCCATTGGACAGGTTCTCCCCAAGGTAGATTCTCTTCCAAATATGCTTATGACCTCATCATTAATGTTGAAGATCATAACTTTTGTTGGAATTGGATTTGGAAATTAAAAATTCCTCAAAAACTCAAAGGCTTCTTATGGCTTGTTATGCATGGTAGACTCCTCACAAATCAACTCAGAGTCAGCAAAGGTTTTGACAGTAATGATCTTTGTCCTAGATGCCATTCTAATGGGAAAAGCATGAGCCACCTCCTTAGAGATTGCTATTACTCAAGAGAGTTGTGGAAAAATTTGAAAAATGATCAATGGATTAGGGATTGCATTGATAAGCCTCTGGATGTTTGGCTTTCTTTTAATCTTTGTGATAAAACTAAACTTGCAAGTATCAACTGGAACATATAGTTCACTGTCACCCTTTGGTTTATTTGGAAAGGTAGGAATAAAACTGTGTTTGATAACTGTGATGTTCACATTAGTGGCAGCTTATGCCTAGTATTCCAGTATACTCAAGAGATCGATGAGGCCTTCTAATGCCCCCTAAGCTCTGATCATCAAAGAATTAAACTAATCAATTGGTTGCCTCCCCTTACAGGTAATATCAAGCTAAATGATGATTGATGTGCCAAGGAAAGTTTGGGGAAAACTAGTTTTGGAGGACTTTTTAGAGATGCAAAAAGTTCTTGGATTCTGGGATACTCAGGAAAGTTGGATGTAGCAACAAGCCTCGAAGCAGAAATATGGGCTATTTATTGCAGAACAACCATCATTCATGAAAAAGGTTAGAGAAATGTGATAATTGAAACAGACTGTCAAGATGTTGTCAACCTCATCAATGAAGGAGCTCATCCAAACTGCCATTACCGTGCTCTTGTGGAAGACATTAAATTTCTTACTTCTCGTATGGACTGCATTATCAAACACATTTTTCGAGAAATCAATCAGTGCGCAGATGCCCTTGCTCATATGAGAGAAAACCAGGTGAAAGATTTGAAAATTTATGAAGACCCCCTATTTTGTTAAGGCCTATTCTAGTGGCTAATATGGTTAGAATTGTATATGAGAGGGATTAACCCTCTCTTTTCTTTTTTATTCTGCTGTTTAACTTTCCTTATTACCTAAAAAAAAGAATTAAACTAGTAAAAAACTACTATAATAATAGAATATAATTTTTATAAATTAAAAAAAAATTAAAATATTTTTATAAATAAATAAAAATTAAGTTTGTTAAATTTAACTTGAAAAGAAATTGCGCATTTACTAATAAATCTTATATCCATGATTTATAGACCATTTAGTCCCATAAGTGATCACGTAAATCCTTATTCACATTTGGAAAGGTAATAAGATAATAGTGCACACATTATAATAATGCTCATTGTTTCATTTTAAAAAGGGATATTTACACACAAATATTAATTTATAAACTTATACTCCATTAAGTCTCAACTAAGATTTTTTGAACCTTAAAGTCTCATTAAATTTTTAATAGTCGAAATTATCCTTTAAATAATTATTATTCATCATTATCTATAAAGAAACATAATAATTTGACATTTATTTTGATTTTCAAAACTTTAAAATATCAACTTCCAAATTGAAAAAAACTAGAGGGAAAAAAAAATTATGAGCAAAAAAAAAAAAATTGAAAAAACTAAAAATTGTGTCTATAAAAAAAGCATGATGATGGAACATTGATGTACAAAACTAAAAAAAAAAAAACTTTTAAAATGAAAAAACTGATAATAATCTCAGTTTAAAAATGAAAAAAGTTGTTAATGTTCTCGGTTTTATTGGATAGTTGAATCAAACCAATAAGTAGAAGGGCAAAATTGTTTAATCTCATACTCTGTTTTTTTCATCAGTTAGTGAAACAATTATCTAGAACATTATTATGCAAAATTGACAATGTTCTTAGTTTTAAAAATTAAAAAAAAAATTGATATTATTCTCAGTTTTATTAAATAGGATTTATTGGTTTAAAAATCTTAAATAGGACTTGAGCTACCATAATAATTGTAAATAGAACTTTTAGGTAATTATTTCTTTTAAAAATAACACATTTAGCAAAACTATAACAAAACAATAGTACACAAATATCTCATTGTCACATTTTAAGAAAAATTACTCATTTGGTAAAAGTTTAATAAGATAATAGAGTACACATTTGATAAAAATTTAATAAGACAATAGTACATAAATATCCCATTATTACATTTTCAAAAAGATACATTTGACAAAAATTTAATAGTGCATAAATATTTCATTATCATATTTTAAAAAAAATGATACATTTAACAAACGTTCACTGAGATAAGAATGCATATAATATAATAATATTTTATTATCACATTTAAAAATAAAAATTTAATAAAATAATAGTATACTAAAATATACATATATTTAGAATCTCTAAAAAATATAATGAAATAAAATTACAATTTATTTTATTTAAGAATTGATTATTTTAATTAATTTTTTAATTTTTTATAAAAAAATATTAAAAAAATAAAAATATAATATAATAATTTATAATAACGTTCTAATTTTTTAATTAAAATCTTAAATCCGAAACGAGGATTATCTGTAAAAAAAATTCATGAATTTTTTAAGTAAATTTTCGAAAGAAATTTTTAATGTGATACAGACAGATAGAAAATAATGACAAATATTATATGCCACGTGGCTAAATCCTGAAAGCTGTGTCTAGTTTGTGTCGTTGTGGGCCCACAAAAACAGGCCAGGTCGTGTCGTGCGCGTCGGTGAGCTCATTGATTCGGAAATGATATCACCACGCTCCTTTCAGGAGCGTGCATTACACTCGAAGCAGGATCATATGATCAGGCCCAATAACAATCATAGATGGACTTCCTTAAGGCCCAACTCCAGAAAATGAGATTGAAATTAATGAGAAATTTTTGAGTGCAGATTTTTTCTGTCATTGGTTGAAAGAGCGAGGGCAACATTTATGTGTTGGGTGATAGGGAGATTATATAAGAGATTGGTGTTTGTGATTGGTTGAAGGTATCATGTGGCATGCCACATGGTACCCTATCTGCACCCAAGAATTTTTCGAAATTAATGGGAGAATATCAAAAAAGTGGACAGTGAAAAAATAACAGTGGTACTACATGCATCAATTAGTGTACTAACTAATGCACCAACACTAGTTATGATATTATTATTAATTCCACTCATTAATCACATTACAAATACTAAAATCCTCTTAAATTATGTCACATCATCAATTAGTATACTAGTTAGTATATTAATTAGTGCATATAGTATTATTTAAAAAATAATTACAAAATAATGAAGGTGTAAATGATTTATGTATTCAATTATATAAATAAATCTTATACCTTCATTAATTGGACCTCTTTTTTTACTTTTCACTTTTTTGAAATTCTCCATTGAAATAAAGGAGATGCATATATGGCTACTTCTAGGCCTAAGTAATCTTGGGCCTTTAAATCCAATAGCAAACAGACATGGGCTTATATATGTTGATGGAACATGAAGAAAATGAAACCCTAACCCCCCAAAATGAGTAATTATTTTGTTTTTCTAAGAGCATTTCCAATGGTTATTATTATAATATGGCAATGAATAGTATTATTTTGTCAAATTATAGTAATGATACTCCAATAGTCACTTGCTATTTTGGCAATTCTCAACCAACTTTCCCTCCAAGTTTGTAGGTATTGTTTGGATATAGAGTTTTTTGCGATTTTATTTTTGTTTATTTTTTGTCTTTTATGACTTTTTTTTTAACTATTTGTAAAAAAAAATTATATATTTATATTATTCCCCATTAGACAAATATAAAAAATAAAAAAATTGAAAAATTAGAGAAAAAAAATATAATTCAATTTGAAAAATTAAATATGAAAAATTACTTAGTCTTCTACTGTTTCAATTCTGTTTTTTCAACTAAATTTGGAGTCACAAATATGTTCATATTTGCTGATATGACATGTTTGACAATTGCTATTTTACTTGTCAAATTTGAGAACATATATGACATGCCATCTTTGACAAGTAAAATAGCAAGTCATTGGAGATCCACTTTTTATCACTATTGCTAAATTATAACTTTGACAAGTATTTTGAGAGTTTCATTGGAGATACTCTAACCTTCTATGTCCAACCAATAGCAAAGAAATATATCATTCGATGGACACATGACCACGTAATCTTCTTGACTTGTGTGATAATTTTTTGCAAAAAAAAACCCCCAAAGAGTTGGGGTTGATGAGTTGAAAATCAAGGCTAAAAATTTTTTTTCGTGAAAAAAATTTGTTCTTAATTATTAGATTAGTTTTGGGGAAAAATTGAACTGTCAACCGCTCCTCGTAAACATTTAAGTGCTACCTCAGTTTGGACGACAGATACTGAGGAGGAATGATAATATAGTTATGTGTCCTTATTATTTTAATATTTGGAATAGACTCTTGCTTACCTATTCAAATAGGTTCACGTTCTCAAACTACTTCATAGTTTTATTTCTCCACTCTATCACTAGAATTTTACATTGTTAGGAGAATGTTATTAATTTATTAAAGAGTAAAAATTAATAATTAAGTCTATAGTATTTAAATTTTTATCATTTTCTTGTATAGAATTCATAAAGCTACTAAACACATCAATAACATTGACAAAAAAAAAAAATTATCACTAATAATATAATTTCTATAAGTGATATTCTCATTCCTCTAAAAATTTTAAAGACTGCTGTTTGGCATTTTGACATAAATTAAATAAATGCACTTATTTAGATCACATCATCTATTTATTTTTCTATATATATTTTTTTATAAAAAGTCAAAAAATATTTTTATTTAGATCATCCCAAATAACTTTTTAGTATTGAAAATTTGTGTAAAAAGTATGTAAAATTATTGAAATGTGTGAAAGTATTTTGAAATATATATAAAAAAATGTATTGAGCTTATAAATCTTTTAACATTTAAGGCTTCTTATTGACATCATTAAAGGGCTAGACATTTTTTTATAACATATTTATTTATAATATTATAGAGAATGTAATTAAGTTGGTGTGAACACATTTCTATTATAAACAGTGATAAAATTGCCCAAGTGAAAAAAATTAAATTAACTCCATAAACAATCTCTATTCATTTTTTTCATTTATAAACTGTCCGCAACTAGTGTAAATAATTCTTGCATTTTTGTCAAAATTTTCAAACATTTAAGTCAGGCATATGATGAGGCTCTTATTTCTATGAGGTCATTTTGTAGTTGTTATTTTTTAATATAAAATTTCTTAAAATTTTATCAACCATTACCGACATTGTTTTTTTTATTTATTTATTTTTATTTTTTAGAATAATCTCAAACCACAAGTTATTTGGATGTCAAATAATTTTAAAATCTTTATTATTTGTCAATTATATTTGAAGGACACTGTCCGTACACATCAAACTATCAAGTTGGTCCTAATCTCAATTGCTTGGTCAAGTGTTCCTTTCAATTATTGAAATGAGAAATCATGTGGCGGGGTGATTGGAGGAGTAGGAAAAAAGAAAAAAGAAAAAAGAAAAAGAAAATGTAACCAATGAGAGAGAGAGGAGGTCAAAGGGGGTGGGGGAAAAGGGAGCATGAAACATTTTTTGAAATTATAAATATATTTATGAAGTTTGTTTAAAATATAAATTTTAAAATTATAAATACTCTCTTATTAATATTTTTTATTTAATAAAATTCATAATTACTTTGTTATGTAATAATAAAATTATAAGTAAATTACACTTTGCCTTCTTTATATTTGGCCACTTTCTTACTTTGATTCTTAAATTTTATTTTTTCCCACTTTAACCCTTTATGTTTCAAGTTTTTTTCAATTTATTTCTAAAATTAATTTATGTTCAAAATTAGATAGACAATGTCATAATAACTGTCATAACACAAAAAAAAAATTATTATATTTGAGTTTATACTAGAGATGTGAGTTATATATAATAAAAATATTTTATGTTATGTGATTATCAATGTGTAATTTCTATTTAATTTTTAACAAAATTAGTTTTAGGAGTAAGTTGAAAAAAAACTTGAAACATGAAGGGTCAAAGTGGGGAAAAATAAATTTTAAGGGCCAAATTGAGAAAGTGACTAAACATAAAGGGGCAAAGAATAATTTATCCTAAAATTATCATAATTATTAATTGAAATATATTTCTGACATTATTAAAATTTATCAATTAAGTTAATGATTTATTAATAAAATAAGTCATTTGTTATATGATTAGAAATTTGAATGAGCGAAATGTAATTTTTAAAATTATAAAGAGCAATTCGCATTTTAAGCAAATCCTAAAGAGTATATTTTATATAAATTTTGTTCCAAAGAATAAAATTTAAAGAATAAATTACAAATATATCCTTGAAATTTGATTAAAATATGAATCACTTTCTGTGGTTCTGGAAATTACGTTCCACCCCATAAGATTTCTAATTTCATAACAAATGACCTTTTTATTAATAAAGCATGAAATCAATTAATAATTTTTAATGATATTAGAAATATGTTTCAATTAATAATTTAAATAATTTTATTATTATATAAAAGAGTAATTATGAATTTTATTTTTTTTAATTAATTTTATTAAATAAAAAATTTTGACAAGAAATATATATAATTTTTTAAATTACAAAAAATAATCTTTATTTTAAACAAAACTCAAAAATTGTATTTATAATTTATCTAAGATAGTAAAAGTCCACGCCTTTGCCAGCTCAAGTATGCACACGTTACATATCATACGTAAGTGAGAGGGGCATCCCAACATTTTAAGATATGACCTGGTAACAAATTAAATTTTTAATTATTTTAATTTTAAATTTTAATTTTTAAAATGATATCAATTCTAACTATATATTAGTTATAACTAGTAAAATAATGATAATTTAGATAATAGTAAAATAATGAAAATTTAGATAATTTAATTATTTTCGTCGGTGGTACTGGATAGAGGGAATCACTGACTATGGACTGGAAAAGCAAGGAGAGGGGTGGAAGTAACCTGAGGAAGGGGAGTAGTGATGGTGGGTATCATCAATAGTAATGAAGGGAAAAAAATTAGTTTAGGTAAATTACACTTTATCTCTTTTATGTTTGATCATTTTCTTATTTTGATCTATAAATTTTTTTTTTTTACTCTGGCCTTTCATGTTTAAGAATTTTTTTTAAATTTATTTCAAAAGTCAACTTATGTCCAAGATTAGCATCTTTTATGTTTGATCATTTCCTCATTTTGATCTATAAATTTTTTTGTTTACTCTCGCCTTTCATGTTTAAGAATTTTTTTTTAAATTTATTTCAAAAGTCAACTTATCTCCAAGATTAGCCAGAAAATGACATATATTAAAAGGTACGTGGCATATAAAAATTTTATCAGATATGACTCACATATCTTATACAAACTTAAATTTTAATATAATAATATATATTTTTTATACCATGTGATAGTTAATGAGATTTTTTTTAAAAAAAAATTGAATAGAAAATAGCTTTAAGAGTAAATTGAAAAAAAAAAAATTGAAACATAAAAAGCAAAGTGGGAAAAAAAAATTTCAAGAACCTAAGTGAGAAATTGATTAAATATAAAGGAGGCAGCTTATCCAATTATTTAAATTATCTAAATTGTCCCTTAAAGTGATGGATAGAATTTATATCATGTTATAAGTTTAAAATTTTAATTGGAACAATTAAAAAATTAAGATTAGATTTGTTACCAACCTTATTTTTTTTCTTTTTATAATTTATTCTAAATTTTTAAATATTTTAGTTTCATAAAAAAATTCTTTTTGTGATGCAAAATAACTAATTAAATTTTGGTAATGAGGTGTTTATAATGTTTTTTTTTTTTTTTTTTGAAATTTTTATCAATTTTTAATATTTCTTGTGACATAGTAGATTTTATCCCAAAAAAATTCCCAGCAAAAATATATATATATATATATATTGAATTTTGTTTCTGCATAAACAATTTGTTACATGTATTATTGATAAAATATATTGTAAGCAATACATGCATTTTGAAAAAGAATCTAAAATTTTTAATGTAATATGCTATTACAAATCTCCATTTGAAAAACAAACTTCTTTTTCTTTTTATTCGTATATGAAAAACAAATTTCTAAACCATCAAGTGATTTTAATTTTTTCAAAAATAAATATAACTTGTAACAATGAAAAAGCTTGAGATTTACCAAACAAGCATTTAAAAAAGTATGAATTTTGTTAATGGTTGCTCTAAACTCGTTAAGAAGACACTTGTCAAGAAATTTGAATTACAAAAGTGTGTCATAAAAAAAGCACAACCACTTTAAATTTTATTAACAAATATTTCGACAATACTCGTTAACAAGACTCACAAATATATATATATTAGAAATGGTGGCACGTGATGCACATGTATAAAATTGTTTCCTTCCAGCAAATAAGATTGTGAAGAGTCCAATTGAATTCAAAATCTAAAAATTGAAAGAGATTTTGAATTTAAAAATTGAACAGTCATGTGATTAACGCAAAATTTTAGTTTCCTGGTTCATCCCCAAAGCCTGTGACATTGAATCTATTATTTGTAGGGCAAATTTGCAAAAATATAGAATATAGAATATATTATATATAGGCATTACATTAATGGGGCCTTCTACTTGGGTTGGCACTGGTAAGTGATGATGTAAATTAGGGTCCGTTTGGGAAGGGTTTTTCCGGATTTTTTTTGATTATTTTAGTCACAAAAGACAAAATAGGCTATTTTAGTCACAAAAAACAAAACATCACATCTAATCCATAATCATTACATTCTTCTCTTACAAAAAAAAGTCAAAAAAGCCAAAAAAATTAAAAATTCTTCCCAAACTAAGCTTTTTAGCCTAGGCTAAAATAGCCAAAAAAGCCAACTCACTTCCCAAACGGAGGCTTAGTAATGATTATAAACTAGTGTTATGTAAATTGTAAAATCAAAATTTATTAAGTTCTATTATAATACTTGATTATATTTTAAAGTGATGTTTTAAACCAATGAATGATCATTGTAGTGGCTCTAGTTATGACCAAAGTAATTTTTGGTTTGTCGAAAATGATGTTAGTTACGGCCTAACTTAGTTATGATCAATGACACAAATTCATATTTTTAGAACATTTTCCACAACACTCACTTTACTACATTTTCCACAACATAAAAACCAATGCAAATCGTGCTCTAATTTCCATGGTTGTAAGAGAAGAATCATAAGAAAGAGAGAAGGAAACAGGAACCTAAGGTGAAGAGGTGGGTCAGAGCTGCCCTACTCTGTCTTCTCTTTGTTTTCTTTTTGGGCAAATTCCATTTTTAGTGTCCATATTTTCATTCTTATATCATTTTGATTTCATAATTTTAATTGATTCGATTGTAATATTAAATTAATAATTTTTTTAATTTACCCAAGTGATTATAATTATTAATATTTTTTGATAAAAAAAATATGTACATAAGCAGCATGTATTATGTTTTTATTAACAAAATTGTAAACTTGTTCAACTCAATTAGTTAATCTCAACCAATTCTATAATTATTTTTTCCTTTAAAAATCCTAATCAATATTACCAATTGGATTAAATTGTCAAAAACTTTAAAATTATGAATCAAAATTGAACTAATTAAAATTAAAATAATTAAAATAATATAATAAACAAAATCTAAGAAACTACTAATGTAATTTATCCATTTTTTTTTCTTTTTTGTTTTTTTTGGCCACGACATGGTTTTGAACTTGCATTTGAAATCCTTAGAACAATAAGCTCCCCGAGAAAAACATATTGATTTAGGTGGTGTAGTAAACCTATGATTTTTATTTTACTTTATTTTATTTTTATATAAATTAGAATATTAACAATTTACTACGCAAATTGGCATTTTTCCATAAGTTCAAAGTTGAAATATCACGGACACATTCTTTCAAGACCAACATGACTTGTTCACATATGAAAAGACATGAAAATTTTATAATCATTATAAATAAACAAATATATAATACTCAAAACTTGGATTAATTTCCACCCTTATGTTTTGGGTTTGGACCCTTTATTTTAACTTGTGATGATTAGAGAATTTGATAGGTGAGCTTATCTATTTTCTCCCCAAGTAATCATTCAACTTGCTAAAATTCTAGAGTTTGTAGTGAACTGAAGATGTACGTATTCACTAATGGCTAATCTTATATTAAAAAATTTTCCCATATCTTTTTATTATTTTATTTTTTTTAGAATTTATCAAAATTTACTTAAAATCTCATAGATGAGGGAAGATATCACCATTAGGACAAGTTTGTCAGGTTCATATTCATTGTGATTCTTAAGATTAATCAATGTGTGAGTGATTTTCTGACCACACTACCCGCTTAGTAACCAGCTGGAGAGCACCGGCAGAATAGATGGCACCTGGCTGACCTGCAACAGAAAGAGAAGATTCCGGCAGTGGTTCGTCCACTCGGGGGCACTCCGACGATCAAGTCAGTATATCTCTCAAAGATAAATCAAGTGCTAAACTCACAAGCTTGAGTATCAAAAGCATACCTTAGACCCATGGGGGTGCCTCTCTTTTGTAGCCAACATAAACCTAGTCCTAATAGAAGCCTAACTTCTATGGACTCAGGATTACTGCTAATCTTGGACTTCCAGTAAGATTAGGATAAACTCTCTAAGAGTCTTATCTTAATACAAACTGAAGTCTTCTCTCATTCTAGGACTCTTGTCCTTCATCCAGGTTGAGTTCCCTTTTCATTTTAGGACTCTTGTTCCTTATCCACTTATCTCGGATTCTGATATCTTCGAAGATAATCTCGGCCTTGCCGAGATCACCTCGGCGTCACGACCAAGACACGTGGTACCTCGGCTGACACGTCGGCGTCACCTTGCCACGTGTTGGTACTCAAAAAATATATTTCCACAACTGCCCCCTAGGTTCTATTACCTCGGCATTCTGAGGTGATGGAACCTACACTGTTCGTTCATCTGTGGCCCTCTGTCCGAGATCAAACTCGCCGACCTCAAAGTTTTACTGTCCACTGGTGTCAAGAATCAAGTTTCATGCTTTCCAAGCTGCTTGAAATCGCACCTCCTAGCCGAGGTTCTGGTTCCATTAATTTGTAAACTCCAAGAGCTTTGCAACTGCTCCACTCACACTCTCTAGTGAGTTCCCGATTTCCAGTCATCTATTTGACTTCGGCGATTTTCAAATCGGCGTTCATTTCACTTGGTAGGTTCATAAACTCTTTACTTGCTATTAAGCTCAATCTTTCATAACTCTTCTGAATCTGTTTACTTGCCATCTGTTGCCTTCTATTTTCGTCTATCTTCAAGTTTTGAATTGTTTGAATGCCTAGCACTGTTCTTGTCATATCCACTTTCTGTTGCTAGCATCGTGTCTGGGTCATTACTTTCTTGTTCTTCACATACTTACTTAGTGCCTGTGCACTTGGCTTTATTCTTGAATTTTGTCGTCTTCTTGACTATTTTTCTCTTTTTTCATTCAATCCTCTAGCTTTTTCTCTTTCTAGCTCTTTTGCTTAAATCCGTCATTGTTCCAAGCTTTCAAGCTTCTGCAACTGTCTTCGTTCCTCTCCTCCGGTGAAGCTTACGTCATTCTGTCATTGTTGTCAGACTTCGGCAATTCTCATTCCGGCTTCCCTTTTTCTGGTAAGCCACTGTTCCTTCTGGTTTTATTTCTTGTTGCTTTCCAAGAAGCTCTGCTTTATTGTTAATCACTATTGCTGTTTTACCTGTTGTTTCCAAATCATCTTCTTGAATACACACTGTTCACACATCTGTTGATTTCTGCCACTGTTCTTAGCTTGACACACTTGTACAATCTTTTTGTCTTGATTTCCTGATAGCTTCATCACCATTCTTGATTACGAATTACATTCTTGTTTCTGTTTTCTGTGTCTTTTTCCAGATTCTTGCTTTCAATGCTTGCCTTCAAACTCCGAGGTGCCAATCGCCGAGAAGAGCCTTGATCAAACTCTTCGGGAGATCGATGCTGAGCTCGAGGTCGAGAAGGCTACTAAGAAGTCTTCCCAACTGTCTTCTATATCTTGCCATTGATGCCAAGTAGTTTTGTTTCCTTTTTGTACCTTGTACCTTGTACTTTGTCCGTCTCTGAATGCTTTTAATCCGGCCGACGTGCCATTTTTGCAGTCTAAATAATTTATTTTTCAATATTCAAGCCGAAGTGCCTTCTTTCTTCTTTAAATGCATTTCTCTGATTTCTTCTTTGAATGTATGTCTTCTTTTTTCTACTCTTGTATGATTCTATACTTAGAATAATTTGCATGTCTTCAAAGTACACCTTGACTGTGCAATCTCTTCGGGTAAAATACCTCTGTCACAACTTCTAATCTTGCTTATCTCGGCCTTGTCCTAACACTTGAAAATATTGTAACAAATATTTTCACAAGTGTTGCTTAGGACTTGTCACTTTCTCAATGTCTTCTATCAAGACTTTATTTTCCATATTTCAAGTTTTGACAACCTGGTAGTCTCGGCAAGTACGTAGATATTGCTTGAACTTGACTCTAACTTGTAAATTTTTCTCAAAAATTTCAACAAGTGTTTAACCATCATCCTTTATCATAACCTCGGCTTAACTTCAGCTTGTAAATTTTTTCAAAATTTCAACAAGTGTTAAACTATCTTCCTTTATCATAATCTCGGTTTAATTATAACTTGTAAATTCACACAGAATTTCAACAAGTGTTAAACCAATCTTCTTCCGATACAACTCGGTTTAACTTCAACTTGTAAATTCACACAGAATTTCAACAAGTGTTAAATATCACATCGGTTTAACTTCAACTTGTAAATTCACACAGAATTTCAACAAGTGTTAAACATGACCTCGGTTTAACTTCAACTTGTAAATTCACACAGAATTTCAACAAGTGTTAAACATCATCTCAGTTTAACTTCAACTTGTAAATTCACATAGAATTTCAACAAGTGTTTAAATATCACATCGGTTTAACTTCAACTTGTAAATTCACACAGAATTTCAACAAGTGTTAAATATCATCTCGGTTTAACTTCAACTTGTAAATTCACACAGAATTTCAACAAGTGTTAAATATCACATCAGTTTAACTTCAACTTGTAAATTCACATAGAATTTCAACAAGTGTTAAACATGACCTCAGTTTAACTTCAACTTGTAAATTGCTACAAATTTCAACAAGCGTTAAGCATTACTTCGGTTTAACTTCAACTTGTAAATTCACACAGAATTTCAACAAGTGTTAAACATGACCTCGGTTTAACTTCAACTTGTAAATTGCTACAAATTTCAACAAGCGTTAAGCATTACTTCGGTTTAACTTCAACTTGTAAATTGTTACAAATTTCAATAAGTGAAGATAAACAATAATCTCGGCTTAACTTCAACTTGTAAATTGCTACAAATTTCAACAAGCGTTAAGCATTACTTCGGTTTAACTTCAACTTGTAAATTGTTACAAATTTCAACAAATGAAGATAACAATCTCAGCTTAACTTCAACTTGTAAGTTGCTACAAATTTCAACAAGCGTTAAGCATTACTTCGGTTTAACTTCAACTTGTAAATTGCTACAAATTTCAACAAGCGTTAAGCATTACTTCGGTTTAATTTCAACTTGTAAATTGTTACAAATTTCAACAAGTGAAGATAAACAATAATCTCGGCTTAACTTCAACTTATAAATTGCTACAAATTTCAACAAACGTTAAGCATTACTTCGGTTTAACTTCAACTTGTAAATTGCTACAAATTTCAACAAGTGAAGATAAACAATAATCTCGGCTCAACTTCAACTTGTAAATTGCTACAAATTTCAACAAGCGTTAAGCATTACTTCGGTTTAACTTCAACTTGTAAATTGCTACAAATTTCAACAAGTGAAGATAAACAATAATCTCGGCTTAACTTCAACTTGTAAATTGCTACAAATTTCAACAAATGGTAAACATATTTTTCTTCTCTCTGCCCCCTACATGGCTTCCACATACTCCTTTGCGAACCTTATAAAAGGTCTTCAACTTGGCTAACTGCAGTCCAACCTTGTGTGTTTTCTTTTTTATCTTCTGAGATTTGAGATTTGCTCACTGAGCTCTTCTCTTTTCGGACCTGAGTGCCGAGATCTTGTTCTGCTAGAATCTTGGATCTGCTCACTCAGGTTAAGCTCTTCTCTTCTTGGACCTACTTATCTAGGCTGAAATCATGTCTTCTAGGATCCGGGATCTGGAACCCGAGATCTGCTCACTTAGGTTGAGCTCTCGTCTTCTCGGGCCTACTTGTCTAGGCTGAGATCATGTCTTCTCGGATTCGGGATCCAGGATCTGGAATCCGAGATCTGCTCACTCAAGATGAGTTCTTCTATACTTGAATGTTATCTCCTTGGGAGCGCTCATGCCCCCTGTCTTTGTATCCATTCTAGAAGGGTCTTCATTCCTCCGCAAGTATCTATCCTTCCATACCTGGAGGTCATCTTCGTTGTAGTATCCGCTTCGATCTGTTGTCTCTGGTGCGTCATCTTTCTGGCCGGCGTCTTTCACTCCATGACTCTGGTCACGAGTTTCTGTGTTGCTGTTGTCCCCTTCAACGTCGAGGTTGATAAATCTCCCATTCCCAGCAGGAGCGTTGTCTCCAGTCTGATCCTTCTGTCTGTCATTGGCCATCTATTCTTCTTTCTTTTATTGGCCATCTATTATTCTTTCTTTTATTGGCCATCTATTCTTCTTTCTTTCCCACAGACGGTGCCAAATTGTGTGAGTGATTTTCTGACCACACTACCCGCTTAGTAACCAGCTGGAGAGCACCGGCAGAATAGATGGCACCTGGCTAACCTGCAACAGAAAGAGAAGATTCCGGCAGTGGTTCGTCCACCCGGGGGCACTCCGACGATCAAGTCAGTATATCTCTCAAAGATAAATCAAGGGCTAAACTCGCAAGCTTGAGTATCAAAAGCATACCTGTAGACACCCCATTTTTGACCGACCTTAAGACTCAGACGTCGCCAATTGAGCACTTGGTGATGTTGCATAATGTGCTCGTTCAGAAGTTTCAGAGTCGCGGCCGTAAGCCCTGCCTCCGGACTTCCGAACCCTTTTCTGTGCCTTGTCTCGGTTTGCGAACCAGACTCGGTTTTCTCTGTTTCTTTTCCTGAAGGGAGGGAGAGGTCTCGTAGACCATCTCTCAAATGTCCGTAGGCTACATTTGGTGGGCGTAGGCCATTTTGCCCATTTCGGAGTCCGGTTCCCGGTTTTCGGAGCCGTCAGGCCGTGTGCCTCGGTTCGGGACCGCTTAACCATCTCCTATTGCTCTGATTTTTGGCATACATCTTATTTCATCCATTTTGAGGGACACTGGGGTCTGAGAAACCCACTTCGTGGCCGAACGCCACTTTCGGTGTTTAACGGGCAGTTTCCGAGGCCCCGAACTGCGTGTTTTGGCCCCCGAACATTCGTTTTGCATCGGTTTTCGTTCATTTTTGGCAGGTACCTCTGTTTTATCACCAGGAAGGTCACTGAAGGGTGGGAGGCCAGCAATTGTTGCAGCAACCAGTTATCTCTCCTCCGGAGCCTCCCGACGCCCGTTTTTCGCACTTCCGGGCTAATGTTGAATACCCTAGGGTTAGTGTTGCCAACTTTCAACCACATATCTGTGATCTACACACCTGGGAGGCTCCTAAAAACCCATGGCCGACCACTAATTTTTCTTTCCATTTTTGCCCCTCCTCTTTAACTGCAATGTTGAACACCTTGGGCCCATTTTCTCGAACTTTCAACCACATATTTGTGATGTACACACATGGGAGGCCACTAAAAAGTGGTGGCCGGCCATTAATGTTGATTGACCCTTTTGAACCCCTCTTTCCGAGCCAATGTTGAACCCCTTGGACCCATTTTCTTGGACTTTGAACCACATGGTTGTGATGAGGAGACCTAGGGGAACATCACCATGTGGTGGCCGGCCACCAAATTTGATTGAACCTTTTGACCCCTAGCCGGCCGGCTAGGGGGGGTGGCCGGCCAGCCACCTGCAGCCAAAGCAATGGGCCGGCCTGCTTCCTCACTGTGTGTGCTTTACAGCTGTCCAGCTGTTTCCCCCCAGAAAATATCCCAATTCGGGGATATTTTGTGGGGAAAGATTGCCTCCTTTTGGCCCCACCTTTACACCCATCTTCTTGTCCATATAACCAGCTGAGGTCCTTCTTGACAAGGGTTAGAAACTTTCATCTTCAAGCTTCCATAGCCAACTCCATCTTCTTCCTTCTCAATTCTTGAAAAAACCCTAAGTCCCTAACCATCATTCCTTTTACACCACCAAGCTCTACCACCACCATCTCATTTCCAGCAACAAGGAAGGATTCTTGAAGGCTAAAGAAGCTGCAAATCCATCCAAGAAGCAACAAAAGTGTTGATCTTCAAGGGTAAGTAATACTTTGACCCTTTTGACCCTTTTTCTTGATCAATATGTAAGCCATGCATGCTTTTTGTGTTGAGCTCCGGCCATAACTGAAAGTGGCCCTCTTTTGAGCTCATTTTCACTTTTCATTAAGGGCTCAACCCTGTTTGAGCCCTCCATGATGCACTTGCTTCATTGACCCTCTTGTATGTCAACATTTTGCATGCTATTTTTAGCCTATATGTAATCTGTTTTTGAGCATGTTGTAATCTGTAAATGTGCTTATTTTGGGCCCTTCTTCAACATTGTTGAAGGGCCCCTCACCATTTGGTGCCTCCATGTGTCACTTGTAGTTATATCCATTATTTGGCCCCATTTTTGCATAAATTAGTAGCCCTCTTTGTTTCTGTTTTTGGACCTTGGTCCGAACTGAAAGTGGTCTTATTTTGGCCTATACTTCATGTTTCATTCACACTTTTTTTCTGTTTGGTGATTATTTTATACACTTCATGTTTTAGCACCTTTTGAGCCTTATTTTGCATCATATTTTTAGCATGTTTGTATACTGATTTTGAGGCTGCCATATACTGTAAATGTTCATATTTTTGGTCCATCTTCAGTGTTGTAGAAGGAAATTTTTCAGTTTGGGTTTAGCTTATACCACTTGCTTCATTACCCCTATCTTGGCCCCTATTCTTGTATGCTATTTTTGCCATACCTATATTTGCTATTTGGCCATGTTTATAACTGGAAAAGTGCTTATTTTGGGACTGTCTAGCTTCTGTCTTTGCATTGCATGTCCATGTTGTGCATGTTTAGTATGGCTATAGGCCATTTCGGATGCCTAATGTTGCATTTCGGGTCATTTCCTTGCATTTCATGTCATTTCGCTTCATTTCGGGACTGTTTTCCCCCATATTTTGTTGCTGAAATTCCATTAGCATGCTTGCATATCATTTTTGCCATGTTTCATCGCACTTTACCATTGCCTCGGTTTGCGTGCCCGTGTGCACGTATTTCGAGGCACTTCATTTTCTGCCATCGGCATCCGATGTGAGTGTGGCTGAGGCTCACTCATGTTGGTATAAGCCCACTTATCATTTTTGCCATGTTTCATCACATCTGTCATCGCCTCGGTTTGCGTGCCCGTGTGTACGTACTTCAAGGCATCTCATTTTCGTTGCATCTGTCATCGCCTCGGTTTGCGTGCCCGTGTGTACGTACTTCAAGGCATCTCATTTTCGTTGCATCTGTCATCGCCTCGGTTTGCGTGCCCGTGTGTACGTACTTCAAGGCATCTCATTTTCGTTGCATCTGTTATTGCCTCGGTTTGCGTGCCTGTGTGCACGCATTTCGAGGCATCTCATTTTCACTGCATTTACCATTACCTCGGTTTGCGTGCCCATGCGCACGCATTTCGAGACACATATCATCGCCTCGGTTTGCGTGCCCGCGCGCACGCATTTCGAGACACATATCATCGCCTCGGTTTGCGTGCCCGCGTGCACGCATTTCGAGACATATCATTTTCTCGGTTTGCGTGCCCGCGTGCACGCATTTCGAGACATATCATTTTCTCGATTTGTGTGCCCGCGTGCACGCATTTCGAGACATATCATTTTCTCGGTTTGCGTGCCCGTGTGCACGCATTTCGAGGCATCTCATTTTCATAGCATTGAGTATGTTAGGATTGTATCTTAGTTGCATTTCATGCATATCATGCATATTGCATCGTGTCCGGAATAGGAGTTAGTCCGGGCACGGGAAACGAGGTACATTTCGTACTCCGAGTGACGGAATGTGTCTCAATTCCCCAGTCACCGACACTCCGGATTATCCATGATGGAGTTAGGTTTTAGCTGTAGTTTCATGTGCATTCATCCTATATTGAGTTGTGCATTTCGGTTCCTCTGCCATCATGCCTCGGTATGCGTGATTGGTGGCACGAGGATCGAGACATGCATATATTTGTGCAAATACATTGCTATGCCCCTTTCCTGCTCTCTGTTGCAGCAAAACCAAGAATCAGCAACTTTTCGGGACTTGGCACGCTTTTCAAGAATAACAGGTGTAAACAGAGGCTAATTGGGGCATTCCGGTGGATTTCCGCGCAAGACAGTCCGGACATGCATCATCCATCAGAAGCAAGACAATCCCTGGCTTGCACGCCAGTTTATTTGCTTTCTAGTTAATTCATTAATTAATTAGAATTATGTAATATTTTGGACTGTAATATTCTTTTATTTTGGGGACTGTAATATTTGGACTGTATTATTTATTCGGACCCTCCGAGTGAGGGCATAACTGTAATAAGTGTGCGTGAGTGTGATGTATGTCTTCCAACCCCACGTCTTTCTCCCTTTTATTTATCCGCTTATGATGGTTAGATTAGGGCATGTTTAAATTAGCATACAGTATGACAGCATGTTTGCATCATTCATCTGTTTTGCATGCACCAGGCTCGGCGCATCATACTAACTGCATCGTACTTTCAATACCAAATTGAATACATGTTAGTTGTAGCATTTCATATGCCATCTTAGAATAGCCGAGCCTACTATAGTTGCATTTTGCATGTGTTGCATTAGGCATTTCTGTACACTTAGGATCATGCATAATTTCTAATGTAGTTTCTATTTTGGCTTGGAGTACTCGGTGAGTTTTATGCTTTAGCATCCTTGCATGCGTGTGAGTGACTGCCATGATAGCATGCTTACCATGAGGCTATGTGCTTGCATGACATATCTGCCTGAATGCCTGTGGGTGAAGGTTGGGTTATCTGGATTGGAATAAATCATCAAATGTGTGTTTTAAGCCCACTAGATAGTGGCAAAACCATCTTTACTAAGCCCACCCGAGGGTGGCAAAATTTGCATTTTAAGCCTACTTGCGAGTAGCAAACCATCTTTCAAAAAAAACAAACATGAAATGTTTTGTTCCAATTCTGACGATCCAGTCTATATTTGTATGCTGTGCGCATCACATAGTAACCTAGGCTAATAACCGGAATAAGAACTCACAATGTTTTCAAAAATTGATATCATGGTTAGTAGAGGCCGGTCTATGACCGGGCGAGCGGGGGTGCTCACGAAGTGACCTTCCCCAATCGTACCCAAGTTCCCGAGCCGAGGCAACTTTGGTGATGACGGACACGTGGCCTTTTGGCACCGAGTCAGGGTTTCCTAAATTTCCCAAAATAAAATATTTAGGTGGCGACTCTGTATCTGGCAAAGCAGTCCATGTTTGGCACTTCTTTCAAAAATCTGTTTTCTCAAAACGATTTGCCGGATTTGGACTCTTTGGTTCAGACTTAGAACCGTGACTACGAAGAGTTGAGTCCGAGCTGTAGCGAGGTCCCCCCGCGGGCTTGTTACAATACCTTAGACCCATGGGGGTGCCTCTCTTTTGTAGCCAACATAAACCTAGTCCTACTAGAAGCCTAACTTCTATGGCCTCAGGATTACTGCTAATCTTGGACTCTCAGTAAGATTAGGATAAACTCTCTAAGAGTCTTATCTTAATACAAACTGAAGTCTTCTCTCATTCTAGGACTCTTGTCCCTCATCCAGGTTGAGTTCTCTTTTCATTTTAGGACTCTTGTCCTTTATCCACTTATCTCGGATTCTGATATCTTCGAAGATAATCTCGGCCTTGCCGAGATCACCTCGGCGTCACGACCAGGACACGTGGCACCTCGGCTGACACGTCGGCGTCACCTTGCCACGTGTTGGTACTCAGAAAATATATCCCCACAATCAACAATATCACACACTCAAAAAATTTAATTAACAAAATATAAAATATTTAAAATTTATAAATCATGTTCACGATGTAGCAAACTTTCTTAACAAAGTAATTTCTTAATCATGTTTCATATTCCTGCCAAATAAGCAAATACAATCAATCATCAACCTGCTTTTATTAATCATCACTAAGATGAAATCAAGCACTAATGAGATTAGGATCGCACTAATTCAGCTACGAATTCATCGATGTTCTTGTCTGAACTCCCACCATCACCAAGCGCCTCTTTCGCCAATTTTTTCCATTTCATTGCATTCATCTTAACTTCATTTTTCTTTTTTCCTTCAAACACCTCCTTCATGCAAGCCTCCAACACTTCCCTCCTGACAATACCCTTATCATCCATCTTAGCCCTAATTCCTATACCCCAAACATCCTCCACAAACTTAGCATTCGTAGCTTGGTCCGACCAATATGGAACACCAACCATTGGCACCCCCAAGCTCAGTGCCTCAAGAACAGAGTTGAACCCACAATGCGTGACAAAGCAACCTATTGACTCGTGTGCCAACACCTCTAGCTGTGGACTCCATGTCACCACCAAGCCCTTCTCGGCTGTGTCATTGATGAAGTTGTTTGGTAGCTTGGCTTCTTCGGTTGCCCTCACGACCCACAAGAAGTTGTAATTGCTTTGGTTTAAGCCCCATGCTATTTCTTCCATTTGTTCGGGTTCAAATTGGGCCATGCTGCCAAAGGATACGTAAACGACAGAGCCGCTTGGCTTGGCATTTAGCCAGTTCATGCACACAGTGGAGTGAGGCTTGAAGAGATTGATGCCATAATCTATGTCATCTTTGAGTTTCTGATCTAAGTACATGGATGGAAGTGTTGGGCCTATTGTTCTCACCCGCCATAGTTTTGACATCCAATCTACCACCTAATATAAGACATTTTAATCAAAACCACAATGATATGTTACAAAATAAAGATTCATATTAAAATCTAACCAAAAAAAAATATTATGTACTGAGAAAAAAAAATATACTTAAAAATGTATTCAAAATTTAAATATTTAATCTTTAGTACAGATTTTAGACTTGGTGTGATGTAACTAACACCAAAATAAATTTTACAATCCTACATATTCACACGCACACACAACAAGTTTTAAAAAAAAAAAAATTAAAATGAATGATTCAAATTCAATCATCACAAGGTTGTTTGCATAAGTTACTTTGACTACCCTTTGTGGAAAAATCATCTACAGAACCACCATTGAGTTGAGAAATTTTCAACTTGCCCATCATCAAAATTGTGGGTTGGTTAAATATTTTGGCGGTTTCAAAAGGATGGTTTGAGCAAGTTAGGTGGGTTATAAATACAAAATCAAAGCACATTAAATCTTAATTTTTTCATAATATCAATAAAAAATTTATTTTTTATTCCAAACCCCAATACAAAACCCACAAAATAATCGAACCATGCTATTTATTCAAAATCATATTTCACGAATCAAAATACAAAACAATCAAATTTGAAGAGAAATATGCAATAAAAATAAGAGATGTATGTTATCCAATTAATGATATTAGATTTAGTGAGATATTTTTTGCGAGCAAATGCAAGATAATTTTACATATATATAGACGGTTTTGGTCAATTCATCGGCAGGTTTATAAACTTTAAAAGTAAACAAACGAATCGGCTAATTTTTATTATCTAACCTTCTCATCTTCTTGAACCACACGGATTGATATGAATTGATCAGTTGATTTGGGTGAAGGCAGGTTGGTGGGTTTTTGCACACCCTTAGGAATGGCAATGGGGGGCAATGGGGTGGATATTAATTCCCCATCCCCATTCCCCTATAATAAATTTTCCTCATTCCCCATTCCCCATTCCCCATGGGTACCACCCTCCCCATTTTTTAATGGGTATGGATTTTCCCCAACCCACTTTAATCCCCATTTTTATTTTTTATATTTAATGTTAACAACCACTTTTTTTTTTTTTTTTTTTTTTTATTTAAGGTTCACAACAAAAACTAAATATACCTTCAATCTTTTTTCTTTCTTTTTAAATATATTTAATGTTAACAATTTTTTTTATTATTTTTTTATTTTTTATTTATTTATTTTTTTAAGGTTCACAACAAAAGTTAAATATACCTTCAATCTTTTTTCTTTCTTTTTTAATACGGACTTCGCTTTCACATTTCGTAACAAACATAGATTTCCTCTTTCAGTGTTTGTCTGTTCATGTGGTTACAAAAAATGTGAAAGCTAAATATACCTCCAACCAAAGTTAAACAAGAGTCTTGTTTAGCTTTCACTGTGAAATCTATGTTTGTTAAAAGATTGGAAATCTATGTTTGTTACAAAAAAAAACAAACATATGGGAAATCTATGAAATCTATAAAAGATTGGAAAAAAACAAAGATTGGAAATCACTGTGAAATCTTCGCTTTCACCCTCAAGACTCTTGTTTAGCTTTCACTGTGAAATCTATGTTTGTTACAAAAAAAAAAAAAAAAGATTGGAGGTATATTTAGCTTTGGTTGTGGATCTTAAAAAAAAAAAAAAAAAAAAAAAAAAAATTGGTTGTGAACCTGAAAAAATAAATAAAAAAAAAAAAGAAAAAAGTTTGAATGTATATTTAGTTTTAGTTGTGAATCTTAAAAAAAAAAAAAAAAAAAAAAAAAAAAGAAAAAAAAAAAACATATGGGGAAATTAGTAGGTACCCATCCCCAACCCATCCCCTGTGGATATTTAAAGAATATCACCTACCCTACCCAATGGATAAGAAAAAGAGGGAAAACCCATGTATTTGGGTTGGGTCTCCATGGATACCCACAGGGTAGGTTATCCATTGCCATCCCTACACCCTTTAACACCATATTCAAATTCTATGTATTTTTTTTTTTTTTTAGTACTTATCATATGTGAAATGTTTTCAAAATAAAATTCTAGACAATTTAATGTTGTGTTTGGTTGGGGGATTTGGGAAGTGATTTGGAAAGAGAAAGGGAAAAAGTGTGTGAAATTATGTGAAATGTAAGTATATTTTATTCACATTTCACCTAATTTTTCCCTTTCCCTTTCCCTTTTCAAATCCCTCCTCAAATCCTCCAACCAAACAGAATGGTTTTTTTTTTTTTTTTTTTTGAAATATTAATTACACCAAGTAAAAAATTGATATGCATACCTCTTTCTCCAATTCGTAGAAAGTATTAAAAAGGACCCAATCTGCTTTATCAACGTTACTGAATTGATTCACCAACAAGTCATAGAAACTTGGATGCAACCCATAAGCATACACAAACGATGGCGTTTCACAGGACTCAAGTGGTGGCAATCCAGGCAACAAAATAGTTGAATCTGGTGAAAATGGGAGTGAAAGAAGACCCTCGTGCACATGATAATATATGCTATTGACAGCACAAGTCTGAGTGAAAAACACAACTCCAAGTATTCCTAACTCCTTGGCAACATCAAGAGCCCAAGGCAAAAACCCATCATAAATTAGGGCATCGACTGGTCGGCCAAGCCCATTGAGTTTCTCGATGAGACTGGCCAGAGTCCGCGATCCAACGTCGCGTAATTTGGTCAGATAGGCTTCGGGATTTTCGGCGTTGTCGTAGCCGCCATCGTCGTGTCCGTCGGAAAACGTGTCAGTGTCGATGGTGCTGATTTGGTCCTTGTGCATGGACTTGGAGATATAAACACTGTTGGCAAGAGTGGCCTTGACACCTCTAGCTACCAAGCGCTTGGAGAATTGAAGCATTGGGTTGATGTGCCCTTGGGCAGGGTAGGGTAGGACTAGAACATGGGCTTTGTAGGCTCTGTTTGGTGTCTCCATTAATTTCTCTCTACACAAACTCTCGGTGACTTGCTCCAGTCTCAATTTTTTTTTTTTTATTTTTGGTTTTTTGGCCTTGGAGAGAGGCACTAGTGCAAGCATTAATACTGATTTCCATGGAGAAACTACACTTTCTTTGTGAAGTTAATCAGCAATGACATGTTTCTTTGCTTTGGTAAGCAAAGTTGGCTTTATTGTTATAAAAAAATGAACTTAACAATGATGTTTCAGTACAAGACAGGGGAAGCTAGCCAAAGCAAAACAGGTTAGATAGGAGAGGAGATAAAACCTATCTTAAAATTCAAATTTTAAATACATACGTAGGGGATTGGGTGACTATGTCAAACTAATTAATATTTTTTAAGAATATTATTATTCAAGACAAAAAAATTATATTTAATTTTTAAATTCAGTGATGTAACAATCAATTACAATATTAAATGTAACACTCTCTCTTACGTCTTCTCTAATTATCAACAAATCATATCATTTACATATTATTAAGTTTAGAAAATAAATCTAGAAATGAGTTTATATATCATTTTTTATTTTTTAAAATATCCCTACTAATTTGATTTTGTCCAAAATTTTTAAAGTAATTATATAATAGTCTAAAAATATCATGACATATTATTATTCCCATCTTTATTAATTTTCACTTTTTGCGGCTAAATTTTTAGTCGCCAAAGGGCTTTAGTGACTAAATTTTTTGGTTATAAAATTAGTAACCGAAGAGTAGTCGGGAAAGCTAATTGGCGACTAAAATTATTTTAGTCGCCAAATGTATTCATTTGCCGACTAAATATTTAGTCGCCAAAAGGTTGAACATTAAATAAAATTAGACCCTTTCGGCGACCAAACTTTTAGTCGCCTAAAGTCCCACCTTTTTAGTTACTAAAATTTTAGTCGGCAAATAGTTATTTTTTGGCTACTAAAAATTGAGTTGCCGAAAGTCCCCATCTTTGGCTACTAAATGTTTAGTCGGCAAAGAGTTCCTTTTTTAGCTACTAAATATTTAGTCGCCTAAAGTTCTACATTTTTGGCTACTAAAATTTTTGTCGGCAAAAGTATGTTTATAATTTAGCTTTTTGTTTTTAGCTACGAAATATTTTAGTCACCAAATGTTTAATTTTCTTTTGGCTACTAAAGTTTTAGTCGCCAAATGTCTTTTTTTTTTTGTACAAAACTTTTAATCGTCAAATGTCTTTTCTCAATTTCTTTTTAGTTACTAATTGTTTAGTCGATAAAAACATGATATTATGTTTTATCGCGAAATTATAATTTCTCCACAACCTGTCTACATACAATGCAACATGTAATACGTATAAAAACAAAATGACACATACTATCAATCATTCCACAATCTGCATCCATATACCAAAAATAAATAACATTAAATATCAAAGTCCATACAAATCAACTATTGTCTAAACTAAAATTATAATTCCATACAAAATATATCATACAAAAATCAAAGCCCTCCGTATACAAAAAATACATTTACTACCAAGTGAAATTACCATTTGGCATGGCACAAATTACCATCGTAATATGTACCACAACAAAATGTGATATATGTACCACGACAAAAGTTATCTATGGACCATGACAAAATGTCCTATATGTATGCCGACAAATGGTATCTATGTACCACGACAAAAGGTGATCTATGTACTACGACAGTCATTATCTATTCATTACCCAAAGTTTTCTGTATCATTAATAATGAACTACACAAAAGCTGAGGACGACAAAAGTATTATATTAGTTCTACACAAAAGTGAAAATTCTTCTCCATACACCAATATGGATTATCCACAAGTCCACGCAACAAAGCCATCTACAAAGAAAAACAAAAAACGAAATATTAGAATTGGTTACAAAATATCAATCCAATCAACTATATGAAACATATTCTAACATATATTTAAAATAGAACAATTAAGAAATGTCTTCTTGAAACATGTTGTAGTGTTTGGTGGTGCATCATTTAATTCTTATTTTTACTTTGGATTAGGTAGTTGTTATAGACTTCAGAATGTGATGTTTCCACAAATTTTTATTCTTAATAATTTATATGTTGTCTAGTTTCCATTTTGGTTGTTAGTCAGAATCTACCACCATGTCTGCTGGTCACCACTAGAAAAACTACGTTCCTAGTACTGACTCTCCCTCGTGTCCACACACACTGTTCTCACATTTTTTTTTTATTACTTAACAAAAAATAAAACTCAAAAATACTTATCTTGTTTAATAATATTATTTTTAATTTATTGATCCACATATAAGTTGTAATTGTGTATGTTTATTGATAAATTAAATAAAATTATACATATTCAGTAATAAAGTAATAAATTAATCACTGATAAAGCTTATCATATTGATTTGTAAAAAATTACAAATAAAGGATTTGGTTCACTCACTCACATACTCTATTACTCATAAAAACCCCTCATTCCCACGTACACACATTCGTTTGGAATAAATTTTTTTAATTTGATTTTTTAGCTATTTTAACATGATTAAAAAAATTCTATTTATAATCAATTTTGACTTTTTTTTTATAGTTGATTTTATGGTTGTGAAAAAAAAAGTAAAATGATTATGATTTATTTGTGATATTTTATCTTATTGACTAAATTAACCTATTTTGTTTTTATTAGCTAATTTAGCCAATTTAGCTTTTGCCAAACAAAACCAGTAAAATAATCTTATTTATCATTGATAAATTTATCATTTTATTTCATAAATAAAAAAAAATATTTTAAAGATCTAAAAATTATTTTTAAAATGTTATGTTGAAATAAGCCTATTCTTAAACAAGGAAGAAAAAATAACATTATTGATTCCAATAAAATTCACTCACTATCTCACTGTGAAGATGTAATAGTACATACATATATACACAGACACGAACAGCCACCTCACATTTGGTTTAGAAACTACTTATTTTGTTGAAGCTTGAGTCTGTATGTTTCCTACAACTTTTAGGATTTTGTTAGTGTTGGAACAAATCTTTCATTTTGTTCCAAGCTATAGAGAATGAAGGTGTAAAAATAATAAATTCCACCACTTCTAGAAAAATCAAACATGAAAATTAATGGTTTCACCAATTGATTGCCGTAATGTATTAGATTTCTTAGCAAAATCTGCAATTTTCAATCGAAGATCTATAGATACACAGATATACTTATATACATATACATATATAGAGAGAGAGAGAGAGAGAGAAAGCATACGCGAGATGGAGGATCGATGGAGCAGAGTTCTTCTCAGTGATGAAGCCTCTGGATCTCGCAGCGGTGGCGGTGGATCTGCGAAGATCGGCGGAGGAGGAGGAAGCGGCAACGTGAAATGTTTTAGACAGGGATGGGGTGTGGATTTGCAATTCGTGTGGCTCACTCACAAATCTGTGTGAATCGCATGAACTTGTTTTGGTTGCTTGCTTTGGTTCTTATACTTGAGAATTGTCGTGGGAAATTAACTTGTCAATGTGGATGTATGTATGTGTAGATGTGAACACAGAAGATCGTAGAAGCATATAGATTCAAAGATGTTATTCTTGGATCAATCTTCTGTGTAAATAAAATAACTTGAAATAAAATCAAACAAAATAAATAAATAACATACCGGATTTATTTATCGAATCGAATTAAAAATTAAGACCAAGTCGAGTGTGTGGCACTCTGTCCTTAAGACAGATTCGCCCCGCTATGGTGCTTACGGTTGAGTGGTATCTATCTCCCAGGATACAATGATCTTCACAAATTGTAGTAGCACTTCAAACAATTTGTTCGGCGAACCAAACCTGTGATCTATACTCTCTTTAAATTACCCTAAAATAATATGAAGAATAAAAGACGCAATAGAGCAAAATGAAGGCAAGGAAATGAATTTTCGGAATCAATCAAAATTGGAATGGGGCTGCCTTTATATAGGCTTTGTTGGCACCTATTCAATTTGAATAGAAAAGGTATGAAGAAGGGACACACCCCTTCCTTTAAAATAAAGAGACACCATGAAAGGTTTGCACCATTTCATTCAAATGGAGTCTATTTCAATTCACAACTACCTGTTTATAAATTTTCCAACAATCCCCCACATGAATGAAATTGACTGAGAGAAAATGCAACAACATGATGTAAATACAGAGAGTACAGAAATTGGAAATATTCTGCAAATGATAGGTAGCTTTTGGCTTTGAACCTTCCCTTGTGAGATACTATCGGATTTACTATCTAACCAGTGAACATGATGTCTTGAACTGTTCAGCCGTTTGTGTAAACCAAGACAATAGAACTCACACAGTATATCTCTAGACACAGTTTAATTCTCACTATTGTGTTCATTTTGGCCCTGAACAACCTGGTCTTTCATGAGTACTCTAAAGACTTGTAGCCCTTCACAAATTTTATAGAACCGACCCAGTTCACACTCGCATAGGTGATTCTTATGAAAAGTATCATGCCATACTCCACTAGGTTTACCTAGATATAGGAATCATTAAAAGTATTACTTAACCTAAACCGCTGCAGACATCACTATTTCATCAAAGAAATGGGTAGGAAATAAACTCCCCAGTGATCCTTCTGAGTCATTCACAACTCGGTTGTCCCTTTGAACCTAGATCTTGGGATCTCCAGTCAACTAGGTTGGGTTGCCGTTGTGGTAACTCTTATTTAATAGGCTTTAGTCTCATTCCCCTCGATGAATTCTCAACTAACTCTCTTGCTAACCCTTTGGTTAGTGGATCCACTATGTTGTCTTTAGACTTAACATATTCTATGGACATAATTCCATTAGAGAGTAATTGTCTTACGGTATTATGTCGACGACGAATGTGTCGAGACTTACCGTTATACATATGACTCTGTGCTCTACCAATTGCTGATTGACTATCACAATGTATGCATATAGTAGGCACCGGTTTTGGCCATATTAGAATATCTTCAAGGAAGTGGCGAAGCCATTCTACCTCTTCCCCTGCTTTGTCTAAAGCTATGAATTCAAATTCCATAGTAGTCCTAGCAATATAAGTCTGTTTGGAAGATTTCCAAGATACAGCCGTCCCACTAAGAGTAAAGACATATCCACTAGTGGATTTTGAGTCTCTTGTATCCGATATCCAATTTGCATCACAGTATCCTTCAAGTACTGCTGGATATCTAGTATAATTAAGCCCAATGTTACGAGTAAATCGGAGATATCTAAGAACCCTTATAATTGCTTTCCAGTGTTTTACTTCCGGATTATTCGTATATCTACTTAATTTACTTACTGCATAAGCTATATCTGGGCGAGTGCAATTCATCAAGTACATTAAGCTTCCAATAATTTGGGCATACTCTAATTGAGAAATACTTTCCTGTATATTCTTAGAAAGATACAAATTAATATCTACAGGTGTTCTTACAAGATGATCATCATCTTTGCTGTATTTGTCAAGTATTTTCTCAATGTAATGAGATTGTGACAAAGCATATCCTTCTGATGTTTTGGTAATTTTCATACAAAGTATTACATCAGCAATGTCCATATCCTTCATGTCAAAATGTTTATTCAACATTTTCTTGGTAGTTTTAATCATGTCATTATTACTACCAATGATGAGCATATCATCTACATAAAGACATACAATGACATAACCTTTATCTGTGTTTTTAATATAAACACATTTGTCACACTCATTAATTTTAAATCCATTTGACATCATTGCCTTGTCAAATTTCTCATGCCATTGCTTTGGCGCTTGTTTTAAACCATATAATGATTTAACCAATTTACACACTTTCTTTTCTTTCCCTGGAACAGAAAACCCTTCTGATTGTTCCATATAAATTTCTTCGTTTAACTCACCATTTAAGAAAGCGGTTTTAACATCCATTTGATGAATTTCTAGATTATATAGAGATGCAATGGCAATTAGCATTCTAATGGATGCTATTCTAGTAACCGGTGAGTATGTGTCAAAATAGTCTAGACCTTCTTTTTGTCTAAATCTTTTGACCACAAGTCTTGCCTTGTATTTGTCAATTGATCTATCTGCTTTCATTTTCCTTTTGAAAATCCACTTGTACCCAAGAGGTTTACAACCTGGTGGCAAATCCACCAATTCCCAAGTGTGATTTTGCAAGATGGATTCAACTTCACTGTTGACAGCTTCTTTCCATAGAGGAACTTCAGGACTGGACATAGCCTCTTTAAAAGTTAAAGGCTCATTTTCTAACAAAAATGTTAGAAAATCTGGACCAAAAGATTTTGAGGTTCTAGCATGTTTACTACGCCTAGGTTCTTCTTCCTCATTTTGGTCTAACTCTTGCTCTTGATCATGTTCTTGATCATTACTAGTAATAGTATCAAAAGATCTCTTATTATTACTAGCCTCTTGTCCAGTTTTATTTGGAAATACATGTTCAAAGAATGATGCATTCCGAGACTCAATAATAGTATTTGCATGCATTTCGGAATGTTCTGATTTATGAATCAAAAACCGATATGCACTACTATTCTTGGTATAACCAATGAAAATGCAATCAATGGTCTTAGGACCTATCTTAGTCTTTTTAGGACTAGGAATAGCCACTTTAGCCAAACACCCCCACACTTTTAAGTATTTGTAGGATGGTATTCTACAATGCCACATTTCATAAGGTGTTTGATTCATTTTCTTTCGGGGTACTTTATTTAAAATATAATTTGCAAAAAGTATTGCTTCCCTCCACAAGTTCTGAGGTAATCCAGAACTGATTAACATGGCATTCATCATTTCTTTTAAAGTCCTATTTTTCCTTTCAGCAATTCCATTTTGCTGAGGTGAGTAAGGAGCGGTGGTTTGATGAATTATTCCACGTACTTTACAAAACTCACCAAAAGGTGATTCATATTCACCACCTCTATCACTTCTAAGTTTCTTGATTTTCTTACCAAGTTGATTTTCAACTTCATTCTTATATTGAATGAAAGTTTCCAAAGTTTCATCCTTGGTTCGAATTAAATAAACATAACTATATCTAGTATAGTCATCTATAAAAGTGATAAAATACTTTTTTCCACCTCTAGTTTGAATTGATTTAAAATCACAAATGTCACTATGAATTAATTCAAGTGGTTCCGTACTTCTTTCAATTGAATGAAAAGGAGTTTTAGATAATTTTGTCTCAACGCAAACTTCACATTTATGATTTGAATCAATGTTAAATTTAGGTAAACATTCCATATTAATTAATCTACGCAAAGATCCATAATTAATATGTCCTAGTCTACCATGCCATAAATTTGAAGACTCAAGCAAGTAAGAAGAAGATGTAGTATTATTAATAACTGAGGGTACAATGGTCATTACATTTAACTTGAAAAGGCCATCAGACATGTAACCTTTTCCTACATACATCCCGTTTTTGGTAAGTACAAACTTGTCACTTTCAAAAACTAGCCTAAACCCATTCTTACTCAACAAAGATCCGGAAACAAGATTCTTGCGAATGTCCGGTACATGCAGCACATTGTTGAGAGTGAGTTCCTTTCCTGATGTCATCTTTAGTACAATCTTTCCTTGTCCTTCAACTTTGGAAGTTTAGGAGTTGCCCATAAAAAGTTGTTCACCATTGTCCACTATAGAATAAGATGTGAACATCTTTTTATCGGCACAAATATGGCGAGTAGCACCAGTGTCCACCCACCATTCTTTAGGATTTCCGACAAGATTTGCTTCGGAAACAACTGCAGAAAGATTTATGACATCTACACCATTGGAAATTTCATCCATTTCGGTCATTTTGGCTTTAGCAACCTTCTTATTTGATCTTCCTTTGCCTTTATGTCTGTAACGGCGATCTTTGGCACGATGTCCATCTTTGTTACAAATGTAACAAATGCCATTAAACTTGTATTTCTTAGTTTCCCCTCCTTTAGATAGCATTCTCTTCTGCCATCTTTTAAAAACAGCTCCTAAGAACTTCTCTGGTTTTTCACTATGATTCACTGGCACAATCCCAACATAAGGAGAGGTTGGCGTAATAGCAATCACCATACCAGTATTGGTTAGAACATTAGTTTGACCAATTTTAGTAGCCATAAATTCTAAATTATAAAATAAAATTATAATTAGAATTTTATACTACACAAAAAATTTAAAACAAATTCACAGAATTAAATTCTGTAAAAATAAAAGAAACAAGAATGTAACTTTTATTTTTCAATTAATTTGAAAATAAAATAAAATTTTATTTAAACAAATTAATTCCACACAGAAAAATTAAATTCTGTAAAATAAAAGAAATAAAAATTATAACCTTTATTTTTTTAATTAATTCGGAAATAAAATAAAATTTTATTTAACCAAATTAATTCCACAGAAGAAATTAAATTCTGTAAAAAAGAAGAAATAAAAACTAAATTTTTTTATTTTTTCAATTAATTTGAAAATAAAATAAAATTTTATTTAACCAAATTAATTCCACACAGAACATTAATTTCAGTAACACTTCAATAATTAAAATACTAAAAATAGAATTTTAATTAATGAAAACTCAGAAAATAATTTCTAAAAGACCAATATTAATTTTCTGATAAAATTTCACAAAAATATATTCTGAATTGTTAATGACACCAGTATCATACTACTAGTTGTCAAAGAAAAGAGACAGTATATTACTACTATCTGTCAAATAGCATATAATCACTATTTGTTTTTCCAACCAGAATATTATTTTGTAAATTCACAGAAAATAATTTTCTTCCGAAATTATTTACGAAGAATGACAAAGGGAAACAAACGAAAAATTTTGTAAACAGAATAATTCGAATCTGTCTTAAGATTGTTGGATCAATCTTCTGTGTAAATAAAATAACTTGAAATAAAATCAAACAAAATAAATAAATAACATACCGGATTTATTTATCGAATCGAATTAAAAATTAAGACCAAGTCGAGTGTGTGACACTCTGTCCTTAAAACAGATTCGCCCCGCTACGGTGCTTACGGTTGAGTGGCGTCTATCTCTCAGGATACAATGATCTTCACAAATTGTAGTAGCACTTCAAACAATTTGTTCGGCGAACCAAACCTGTGATCTATACTCTCTTTAAATTACCCTAAAACAATATGAAGAATAAATGACGCAAGAGAGCAAAATGAAGGCAAGGAAAATGAATTTTCGGAATCAATCAAAATTGGAATGGGGCTGCCTTTATATAGGCTTTGTTGGCACCTATTCAATTTGAATAGAAAAGGTATGAAGAAGGGACATACCTCTTCCTTTAAAATAAAGAGACACCATGAAAGGTTTGCACCCTTTCATTCAAATGGAGTCTATTTCAATTCACAACTACCTCTTTATAAATTTTCCAACAGTGTTTTGAAATGAGGTATTTAGCAAAGAAAATGTGGGTTTGGTTTCGATTGGGTAGAGAAAGAGAGGATGAGAGAGAAGAGTGAGTAAGATATATAAAATGGTTATTGGCGACTAAAATTTTTTAGTCGCTGAAAGTATTTTATAAAATCCCTCCACAATAATTGAAATGTCTCCCTTCAAAAATTTTATTTCTTTAGCGACTAAAATTTTTTTTTGTCACTAAAAATAAACTTTTGGCTACCAAAAGTTTAGTCGCCGAAGGTTAAAAAAATATATATTTTTCATTCGGCTGCTAAATGGTTTTAGTAGCCAAAACTCAATATATAGCGACTAAATTTCTTTTTTGTCGCTGAAAATAGACTTTTGGCTATCAAATTTTTAGTCGCCAAAGGTAAAAAAAAAAAAATTATTTTTCATTCGGCTACTAATGGTTTTAGTAACTAAAACTTAATATATGGCGACTAAAATTATTTTTTGTCGCCAATTCTGGTATTTTTAGCGACTAATTTCTTTTAGTCGCCAATAACCAATATACCCCGACTAAAAAAATTAGTAGCTAAATGTTTTACTTTTTTCAACTAAAAAAATTTTTTAGTCGCCAATTCTACAACTTTTGACGACTAAATTTTTTTTAGTCGCCAATTTGGTCGCCGAAGGTGCATTTTCTTGTAGTGTAAGTAGTTACAAGATAATAGATGATGCACTTTAACATTGTGGGAAATATGTAAATAATGTGACAATATATTCCAAAATTACTTAATAAATTTTCAAAGAGATATTCAAATAGGTTCACGTTCTCAAACTACTTCATAGTTTTATTTCTCCACTCTATCACTAGAATTTTACATTGTTAGGAGAATGTTATTAATTTATTAAAGAGTAAAAATTAATAATTAAGTCTATAGTATTTAAATTTTTATCGTTTTCTTATATAGAATTCATAAAGCTACTAAACACTTCAATAACATTGACCCAAAAAAATATATATATATCACTTATAATATAATTTCTATAAGTGATATTCTCATTCCTCTAAAAAGTCTAGCTTTGCAGTTAATCTTCAATGTATCCATCATATTTTAATAAAATATATGCTAATAGCAAACTAAAGACTGCTGCCAGGCATTTTGTCATAAATTAAATAATCGATCACTCGAGCTATGCACGGAATAATTATATATATTTATATTTATTTTAAAAAATTTTAATACATAAATTATACTTTTAAAAAAAATTTATAAAAATAATTTAATAATTTTATCACTCATTATAGTGTACAGGAGAAATTAAAAAGACCACTGCAGTAATTATGCACGAGCTGTATCTATAATTATTTGTATGAGGAGATTTTAAATGTTAATCAGGAATTTTGACCAAATTAATAAATGCAGGTCTGTGAATTGAAAAAAGTTAATAAATGCTAATCAGGAGATTTTGACCAAATCAATAAATGCTTAATTTTTTTTTTTTAAATCAAAAATTTAGAAAATTAAGATTGAGAGATTGGAGCTCCCACAAGGCTTGGGATTTAGAAACCCTATTTTTCTTAATATATTTACAATTATCTATATATGTGAAATACGATTTTTAAATGTTTTTTTTTTAAATGTCTTCTTTTTTTCCTTTTTTATATTATATTAAAGTTTAATATTTTGATAATAATTATATGTGTTGGACTTTTAAAAGAATTAAATGTCTTCTTTTTTTTTATTATATTATATTAAAGTTTAATATTTTGATAATAATCATATGTGTTGGACTTTTTTTAAAAAAAAAATTATGCTTGTTTTTAATGCATTAAAGTATTATTATGAGGGTAAGATTTGGGGGTTCGGACAAGTTAATAAATGCTAAGTTTTTTTTTTTAAATCAAAAAATCAGAAAATTTAGATTAGAAGATTGGAACTCCCACAAGGCTTGAGGTTAAAAACCTCCTTTTACTTAATCTATACTACTAGCTTATCACCCGTGTTATGCACGGGATAATTATAGATATTTATATTTGTTTTAATTTTTTTTAATATATAAATTATGTTTTTTAAGATTTTTTATAAAAATAATTTAACAATCTTATCGCTAACCATAGTATACAGGAGAAATTAAAAATGCTACTGCAGTAACTATGCACGAGCTGTATCTATAATTATTTGTATGGGGGGTTTTAAATGCTAATCAGGGATTTTGACCAAATCAATAAATTCAGGCATGTGGATTGGAAAAAGTTAATAAATGCTGATTAAGGGATTTAAATAAAAAATTTAGAAAATTAAGATTGAGAGATTGGAGCCCTCACAAGGTTTAGGGTTTAGAAACCTCATTTTCCTTAATATATTTACAATTATCTATATATGTGAATTGTGATTTTTAAATGTCTTCTTTTTTTTTCATTTTTTATATTATATTAAAGTTTAATATTTTGATAATAATCATATGTGTTGGACTTTTTAAGGAATTAGATTTCTTCTCCTTTTATTTTATTATATTAAAATTTAATATTTTGATAATAATCATATGTGTTGGACTTTTTAAGAAATTTTTTTTATGCTTGTTCTTAATGCATTAAAGTGTTATTATAAGGGATAATAATCATATGTGTTGGGACTTTTTAAGGAATTCATATGTATTGGATTTCAAAGAATTTTTTTTTATGCTTGTTCTTAATGCATTAAAGTGTTATTACGAGGGTAAGACTTGGGAGTTGGGAGAAGTTAATAAATGCTAAGGTTTTTTTTTTAAATAAAAAAATCAAAAAATTTAGATTAGGAGATTGGAGTTCCCACAAAGCTTGGGGTTAAAAACTCCCTTTTACTTAATATATATATATATATATATATATAGTATAGACTAGTGTTTCATCTGTGCTATGCACGAGTTACATTTATATTTTGATAATAATGAGGAGATTTTGACCAAATCTCTCAAAAGGCATGTGGATTGACAAAGGTTAATAAATGTTGATGAGAGAATTTTGATCAAATCTCTCAAAAGACATGTGGATTGAAAAAAGTTAATAAATGCTAAGATTTTTTTTTAAATCAAAAATTTTAAAAATTAATATTGAAATATTAGATCTCTCACAAAGTTTATAGGTTAGAAACTCCATTTTCCTGATATAATACTAGTCTATCACCAGTGCTATGCACGGGATAATTATAGATATTTATATTTGTTTTAATTTGTTTTAATATATAAATTATGTTTTTAAAGATTTTTTTATAAAAATAATTTAACAATCTTATCACTAATCATAGTGTACAGGAGAAATTAAAAAAGCTACTGCAGTAACTATGCACGGGCTGTATCTATAATTATTTGTATGAGAGAATTTTAAATGCTAATCAGAAATTTTGACCAAATCAATAAATGCAGGTATGAGGATTGGAAAAAGTTAATAAATGCTGATCAGGGGATTTTGACTAAATCAATAAATGCTAAGTTTTTTTTTTTAAATCAAAAATTTAGAAAATTAAGATTGAGAGATTGAAACTCCCATAAGGTTTGGGGTTTAGAAACCCCATTTTCCTTAATATATTTACAATTATCTATATATGTAAATTGCGATTTTTAAATATCTTTTTTTTTATGTCTTCTTTTTTTCATTTTTTATATTATATTAAAGTTTAATATTTTGATAATAATCATATGTGTTGGACTTTTCAAGGAATTAAATGTCTTCTTTTTTTATTATATTATATTAAAGTTTAATATTTTAATAATAATCATACTAGAATATCCCCCATGCTATGCACGGGTTGTATTTCACCACTTTGTCTTTTTTTTTCTCATAATAAAAAAATAATTGAAAAAAAGAACCATTAAAATAGTAAATAAAAAGATTATTTAGAAGCATTGAACATACTACAATCACATTTTCCTTTTTATGAGTGTTTATGTTTATCTAACTTCAATCATATTAAAAAAATCAAATTATAAACAAAAGGAGATAACTTCAATCATACAAATTACAATTTTTTAATGCTATCTAACTACAATCATATTTTTCTCATAATAAAAAATAATAATTGAAAAAAAGAACCATTAAAATAGAAAATAAAAATAATATTTAGAACCGTTGAACAAACTACAATCACATTTTTCTTTTTGTGAGTTAGCTTCAATCATATTAAGAAATCAAATTATAAACAAAAGGAGATAACTTTTAATTATACAAATCACAATTTTTTTAATGCTATCTAACTACAATGATATTTTTCTCATAATAAAAAAAATAATTGAAAAAAATAACCATTAAAAAGGTAAATAAAAAAGATTATTTAGAATTATTGAACAAATTACAATCACATTTTTTTTTGTGAGTGTTTATATTTATCTAATTTCAATCATATTAAAAAATAAAATTATAAACAAAAGGAGATAATTTCAATCATACAGATCACAATTTTTTTAATGCTATTTAATAATCATCAATAATTAAAAAAATAATCACAAATTAAGTCAATTGATAATTAAAAAACACAATAATTTATTTTTCAAAAAATATAGTGAGTTAAAAAGATCAATTACAATTTTTTGTTTTGGTCAAAATGTAATCTAATCATCATCAATAATTAGTACATTATGTGACCTAATGAGTACAATCAATTTTGTTTTTCAAAAAACACAGTGAGTTAAAAATCAAATCACAAATTAAGGTGCTGTTTGGTAACACTTACGTTTTCAATTTTCTGTTTATATTTACAAAAATTTTAAAAACTCAAATAAAAACTTGTTTGGTAAAATTTTTGATTTATAAATCAGTGGTCTCAGTTTATAAATTTGGCCAAAAAATGAAAACACAAAAAATGTGTTTTCATTTTGAGTTTTCAGTTTTTTTTTTTTTTTTTACCACCCAACACTAGCCACCACTCACCTCCCACTACCACCTACCACCACCACTCACCACCTACCTCCCACCACTACCCACCAGCCACCCACCAGACACCACCCACCTGCTACCCACTAGCCACCACCACCCACCCCTCGCCGCCACCACCACTACCACCACCCGCAACCCACCTACCATCCACCCACCACCACCCGCCACCCGCCACTACCATCCACCGCCCGCCACCACCACCTGCCATCTACTTGCCACCACCACTCACCACCCACCATCTACCACCAGCCACCCACCACCACCAGCCACCTGCCACCGACCCGCCACCACTACCCACCACCCACCACCACTCACTCACCACCCACCTGCTACTACCACCACCACCACCACCACCACCACCATCATCACCCACCACCCACCACCACCACTACCACCACCCACTCGCTACCATCTACCACCCGCCACCGTCACTCACTCACCCACCACCACCACCACTCGCCATCCGCCATCCACCACCCACCTGTCACCACCACCACCACCCACTCGCTACCACCTACCACCCACCACCGTCACCCACCCACCCACCCACCCACTCACCAACCACCACCCGCCACCTACCTGCCACCACTCGTCATCCGCCGCCCACCTGCCATCACCACCCACCACCACCACCCACTCGCTACCACCCACCACCCGCCACCGTCACCTACCCACCTACCATCACCACCCACCACCCACTACCCACCCGCCACTGCCCACCACCCACCACCACCCGTCATCCGCCACCCATCTGCCACCACCACCACCCACCACCCGCCACCACCACCCACTCGCTACCACTTACCACCCACCACCCGCCACCAGCCACCATCACCCACCCACCCGCCACCACCACCTACCCTCCACCACCCACCACCACCCGCCATCCGCCACCCACCACCACCCACTCGCTACCACCCGCCACCGTCACCCACCCACCACCACCACCCACCCGCCACCATCCGCCACCACCAGCTACCCACCACCCACCGTCACCACTTGCCACCACCGTCTTTCGCCGCCACTTGCCATTTCTCACTCTTTTTTATATTTTTAAATTTTTTTAAACATTTTGTTAATTACCAAACGCGTTTATAGTTTATGTTTTTCTAAAAATAAACAAAAAAATAAACAAAAACCAGTTTATAAAATTTTTGTAAATATAAACTGAGAACGTAAACGTTACCAAACACACCCTACGTGAATTGATAGTTAAAAAAAACACAATAATTTTTTTTCAAAAAACACAGTGAGTTAAAAAAATCAATTACAATTTTTTTTCCAAAATACAATCTAATCATTATCAATAATTGGTACTTTAAAAATAAAATCAAATCAAATCAAATCAAATAAGAAATATTTTTATGCTATCTAACTACAATCATATTTTTTTATAAATAATTGCAAAGAAAAACCATTAAAACAGAAAATAAAAGATTAAATCACATTAAAAAAAAGAACTATTGAATAAACTACAATTACATCACATTTTTTTCATAATAAAAAACATAAATAAATGAAAAAAAGAACCATTGACTAACTACAATCACATTAAAAAAAAAGAGCCATTGACCTAATTACAATCACATTTTTTTATTTGTGAGTGTTTATGTTTATCTAATTTCAATCATATTAAAAGTAAAATTAAAATAGTAAATAAAAAGATTAAATAGCATTAAAAAAAAATTATTGAACTAACTACAACAATCATATTAAAAAAAAAAAGAGCCATTAAACAAACTACAATCACATTACATTTTTCCCATAATAAAATAAATATATGAAAAAAAAAGAACTATTAAAATAACTACAATCACATTAAAAAAAAATCATTTAACTAATTATAATCACATTTTTCTCTTTGTGAGGGTTTATATTTATCTAACTTTAATCAAAAATATAAAATCATATTAAAAAATCAAAAATAAAATTAAAATAGTAAATAAAAAGATTAAATAACATTAAAAAAATCATTGAATTAATTACAACAATCATATTAAAAAAAAGAACTATTAAACAAACTACAATCACATCACATTTTTCCATAATAAAATAAATAAATGAAAAGAAATAACTATTAAACTAACTACAATCACATTAAAAAAAAAAGAATCATTCAACTAATCATAATCACATTTTTCTCTTTGTGAAGGTTTATATTTATCTAACTTCAATCATATTAAAAAATCAAATTATAATTTTTTTTTTCGCTAGACAAATCACAAATATTTTTATGCGCTATCTAATTATAATATTAAAACGGTAAACAAAAAGAAAATTCAAGAAGGAGAAAATAAAAAGAAGACTTATTGTTTGCATACGTGGTCACTGAAGTTGAAAGTGTAAAAGGGAGAAGTCAAGAAGGAGAAAACAAAAAGAAGACTCATTGTTTGCAATAGGTATGTGAAAAGTTAAAAAATGTGTGTATATTGGAGAACTTAAAAAGACTTAGAAGAATTTAATAAGTGCTAAGTTTTTTTAAAAAAAAAATCAAAAAATTAAGAAATTAAGATTCAGATATTGGAACTCCCACAAAATTTGTGGATTAAAGAAAGATATAAATAAATAGATAGATATAGATATAGATATAGATATTTATATTTGTTTTAAAATTTTTTTAATATACAAATTATTTGTTTTGGAAAATGTACTGCAGTAATTATGAGAGAAGTCAAAAAGTCTTGTGGGTTGAGAGAGATTAATAAATGCTGAGGTTAATTTTTTTAAAAAAAAAAACAAAAAATTAAAAAATTAGGATTGACATATTGAAGCTCCCACAGTACTTTGGGGTTAAAAATCCCCTTTTGCTCAATATATAGTATCTATACTATATATTAAGCAAAATGGGGTTTTTAACCCCAAGCCTTGTGGGAGCTCCAATCTCCCATTCTAAATTTCTTGATTTTTTGATTTAAAAAAAAAAAAAACCTTAGCATTTATTAACTTCTTCTAACTCCCAAGTCTTACCTTCATAATAACACTTTAATGTATATTCTTTGAAATCCAATACATATGAATTCCTTGAAAAGTCTCAACATATATTATTATTATCCTTTATAATAACACTTTAATGCATTAAGAATAAGCATAAAAAAATTTCTTGAAAAATCCAACACATATGATTATTATCAAAATATTAAACTTTAATATAATATAAAAAAGAAAAAAAGAATACATTTAAAAAACATATATATATATATAATTGTAAATATATTAAGGAAAATGAGGTTTCTAAACCCCAAGCCTTATGAGTGCTCCAATAATTTTCTAAATTTTTTATTAAAAAAAAAAATCTCAGCATTTATTGATTTGGTCAAAATCCCCTGATCAGCATTTATTAACTTTTTTCAGTCTACATGCCTGCATTTATTGATTTGGTCAAAATCTCTCATTAGCATTTAAAATCCCCTCATACAAATAATTATAGGTACAGCTTGTGCATAGTTACTGCAGTAGCCTTTTTAATTTTTTCTGTACACTATAGTTAGTGATAAGATTATTAAATTATTTTTATAAAAAAATCTTAAAAAACATAATTTATATATTAAAAAAATTAAAATAAATATAAATTCTATAATTATCCCGTGCATAGATATATTAAGCAAAATGAGATTTTTAACCCCAAGCCTTGTGGGAGCTCCAATCTCCCAATCTAAGTTTCCTGATTTTTTGATTTAAAAAAAAAAAAAAACCTCAGCATTTGTTGAATTCCTCCAAATCTTTTTGACTTCTCCCATACACATATGTTTTAACTTTTTCAAATCTTTTTGACTTCTCCCATACACATATTTTATAACTTTTTACATACCTATTGCAACCTTTCTCACTTTTACCATACCTATTAGACCCTTTCACCTCCTTCACTTCACCTTTTGATTTAAACTTATTTTTTTATTTTGGTTCTTCTTTAAACTAATTACCGGCAGCACTTCCAACTTCTCCCTCTACCGGCGGCACATCTAACTTCTCCCTTGCAACCTTTCCCACGTTTAATAGTGAGCAATTCCTTCTTTTCTGTACTATTTTAATGATTTTTTAAATGGATTGTAGTTAAGTATGATTGAAGTTATCTCCTTTTATAATTTTTAAAAAAATAAAAATTATAATTTAATTTTTTAATATGATTGAAATTAGATAAACATAAGCGCTCACAAAGAGAAAAATGTGATTGTAGTTAGTTCAATAGTTATTTTTTTTAAATGTGATTGTATTGTAATTAGTTTAATGATTCTTTTTTTTCATTTATTTTTTTAATTATGGAAAAATTGTGATGTGATTGTAGTTTGTTCAATGGTAACTTTTTTTCATTTATTTTTTTTATTATGAGAAAAATGTGATGATGGTTATTTTTCTTAATGTGATTTAATCGTTTTATTTACTATTTTAATGATTTTTCTTTACATTTATTTTTTATTGTAGTTAGTTCAACGGTGTTTTTTTTTAATGTGATTGTAATTAATTCAATGGTTCTTTTTTTTAAATGTGATTGTATTGTAATTAGTTTAATGGTTCTTTTTTTTCATTTATTTTTTTTAGGGTATGGCTTCTGTCCAGTCTGGGATCGGATTGGACAGTGTTGTTGGGCCCGTGGGGGCCCACCACGGGTCCCGTTTTGATAATCTGAACCGTTCAATGTGTACAGCTCGTCGAGTACTATATGCCTGTAAAAAATCACGTTGATCAGATATCGATAGTTATATGATCAAAATAGTTTTGTATTAAAAAAATTGGACGGTGAACAAATTAACGGTTGACAAAAAACTATTTTGATCACATAGCTATCGATATCCAATCAACGTGATTTTTTATAGGCATATAGTACTTGATGAGTTCTACACATTGAACGGTTCAAATTATCAAAACGTGACCCGTGGTGGGCCCCCATGGTCCCAACAGCACGGTCCAGTCCGATCCCGGACTGGACAGAAGCCATATCCTTTTTTTTATTATGGGAAAAATGCGATGTGATTATAGTTTGTTCAATTGTTCTTTTTTTCAATGTGATTTAATCGTTTTATTTACCGTTTTAATGGTTCTTCTTTACAATTATTTTTTTTTAATTATGAAAAAATATGATTGTAATTAGATAGCATAAAAATATTTTTGATTTGTATGATTGAAGTTATCTCCTTTTATGATTTGTATTTGGTCTAGCCAAAAAAAAAATTATAATTTGATTTTTTTAATATGATTGAAGTTAGATAAACATAAATACTCATAAAGAGAAAAATGTGATTGTACTTAGTTCAATGGTTTTTTTTTTTTTTAAATATGATTGTAATTAGTTTAATGGTTTTTTTTATTATTATATGAAAAATGAGATTTGATTGTAATTTGTTCAACGGTTCTTTTTTTTAATATGATTGTAGTTAGTTTAGTGGGTTTTTTTTTAATGTGATTGTATTGCAATTAGTTTAATGGTTTTTTTTTTTTTTTTGTGAGTTCAATTGATAGTTAAAGTACTAAAAAAAATGGTTCTTTTTTTTCATTTATTTTTTTTAATTATGGAAAAAATGTTGAGAGGGTGATTTATGCTCCGGCGTTGGGCCGAGGTATAAACCGAACAGGTTGGGGGCCCAGCAGAGCAGAGGGCCGAGATGATCGACTGTTCACCCGGAGATGGGCTACCAGAACTTGGGCCGGGCAGAGTTTGGACTATGTGCTGCCCCGAACCGTGCAGAAGGTGCTCGGCCAGGAAGTGACCGGTCAGACCAGGATGCTCGGTCTGAGGATTGTCGAGATCAGACAGACCGAGAGGCCGGCGCTCGGAAAGGCGCGGTCAGCCGAGGTAGTTGACTGACCGGCGAGAAGACCGACCAAAGGAGGATCCCGGGCTAAGCTTTGCCGAGATGCCGCCTAGCCCGGTCCTTCATTCGGTTATCCGGTCGGGCGCTTAAGGTATGAAGCATGGTATGACCGAGGTAGGGCAGCTCGGCTGCCGAGCTCCAGCTATGCTGGCAGGCAGTTGAGAGCAGGTGATGAACGGCATGGTTTAAGCTGACAGATGGGATAGCAGAGCCACGTGTCAGGAGATGACAGGGAGTGGATATGGGGCACAGAAGGTATATAAGCCTGTCTGCGCCCCCCATACGAGATAGATGAACACTCTGTAAGAAAATCCTTACACTCAAACACTCTCTCCCTTCTCTCTATTCCCTCTAAGGTGTGTGCTAACTTGACCGTCGGAGGGTTTTTCCGGCCACACACCGCCGGGTAGCTCATCCTTATTGACTCGCAGGTGATCGGACATCGACGGAGCTCGGAAGAAAGGAATACGGGCACGCCGGAATATCTGCTCCCCGTACAATTGGCGCCGTCTGTGGGAAGCTTGACAGACAAAACCTTGTCTTCCAGGTTCATCTGATCGCCGTCCATGGCGAACAACGACGAGTTCCCGTTGTCCGCCATCGATGGAGCCACCCCGGAGTATACCCGAAGGAGAGAGGGACCACCTGCCGTCCATCCAATGGCTGAGTTGGGGACGCCCACTGGGGGACAGTCAGGAGACGCGCGGGATAAGCGCGGAAGGAGTCATGGGCATTCACGGAGTCCAGACGTTCACCGGCGGAGAGACTCACACGCCAGGCGACTGGAAAGCAAGTTAAGGGACCAAGACGCTGTCATCAGGCGGATGGCGGCGGAGATGGAGGATCTTAAACGGCATGTCAAAGGGAAAGGTGTAGCTGGAGTGGGTGACCACAGTGAGCGCACCCTATCCCGCCGTTCAGGCGGACAGAGCCAACGACATACTCAGTCCATATCTATCACCAGAAGTTACCAGGTTGGTGATTCCGACGTGCGTGCAGAAAAGTCCAGCGCGCAAGACAGCACCTACAAACCCTCACGTCCGGCGACGACGTCGAGGTATTCTTATTCAGCTCAGTCAGAGGACTTACGGGCAGTATTAAGGGAGCGGGCTCGCCGGCGCGAAGCTCAGAGAATACCTGCTTTCCAGCGGCTCTCCTACGGGGTTCATGCCAGCGAGGAGGTCGGAATGCCTCCACCCCGCCAGGCAGTGCCGATATTCGAAGATACAGACTTGGCAAGGTTGAATGCCACTCCTTTCTCCTTGGAAATAGAAACAACGCAGCTTCCAGCGGGCTTCCATCAGCCTAAGTTCACACTTTACGACGGGAAGACCGATCCGTACATGCATGTGAGCCACTTCCGACAGGTTATGGCCGGACATCGGCGCAATGACGGACTTATGTGCCTAATCTTCCCGTCAAGTTTAGGCGAGCTGGGCTTAAAGTGGTTCGAAAGGTTGCCGGAAGGGAGTATACAAAGGTGGCATCAGTTGGCCGAGGCGTTTGTTACGCGCTTCAAAACCAACACAAAAACACCAAAGGAAGTTGATCACCTGCTGAGTGTCAAGATGGAACCGTGCGACACACTGAAGGCGTACAATTCAAGGTATTGGGAAACCTTCAACGAGATCTTAGACTGCCCGGTCAACCTTGCTATCACGCAGTACAAGCGCGGTCTCCCGGTCGGACATAGACTGCGGGACTCGCTTACCATGCACCAACCGACTTCCATGGGCCAGCTCATGCAGCACATCAACGAGCACATCCGAGTAGAGGATGATGCGTCGGCTTCCACCGTGAAGGCCACTCCGGTCGGAACAGACAAGAAGACAGCAGGCAAGGTGCACGCAGTTGGGCAAGAGTCCAGCCGCTCAAATGACCGGGCAGAGGAATCAGACCGAGGTTCAAATCGAAAAAACCGGGGTAGAGGACGTCGGAATGACCGGGATGACTACCCCCGTGATGACGTTGAGGACGCAAACAGGAGAATGAAGGCAAGGACTGGCATAACCACGGTCTTTAAGATTCCAATCTATCGCATACTTAGCGAAATCCGAGACGAGGAGTATGTCCGGTTTCCTGCTAAGTTGGGCGATGGACAAAAGGGGTACAACCCGCGGTATCGTTGTACGTTTCACCGGGAGAGGGGCCACCGGACTGAGGATTGTCTGCCTTTGCGACAACATTTGGAAGAATTGGTTGCGGCCGGGCATCTGGACCTTTACATTGATGGCGGAGTGAAACCAAATCAGGCTCCGGTTGATCCCAGGGGACAGGACGACCGAGATGCACCACCACAAGGAGTCATTAATGTCATCCACGGCATCGTGGAACCGGAGCGTGTCTGCGAACTCCGGGGCATGATCAAGAAGGCAGAGCACATGAGGGAAGTTTTGTCAGTACAGCCTGCCATCAAAAAGGGGAAGACAGAGGAGAAAGACGTGATCAGTTTCACCTCAAGGGATTTAGAGCGTATCCAGACGCCGCACAACGATGCTCTTGTCGTAACACTACGCGTCAAAGAATTTGATGTTAGACGGATCTTGATCGATCAGGGAAGCTCGGTCGAGATCATGTATTATGATGCGTTCAAACAGCTCAAACTTCGTGAGACAGACTTGGCACCGGCCACTTCGCCACTGGTTGGATTTAACTCGCAGCCGGAGTGGCCATTGGGAAAGATTATCCTGCCGGTCAAAGCGGGATCCGTGGTCCAGCAAGTGGAGTTTTGGGTGCTACAAGTGCCTTCAACATACAACCTTATCCTTGGAAGAGGATGGCTTCACGCCATGCAAGCCGTAGCATCGACCTACCACCAGGTGATGAGATTCCCCTCGGCTATGGGGGCAATCGAGGAGATTTGGGGTGATCAGGTCATGTCCAAGCAGTGCTTCGTGGCGGTCAACGGGAGCCGGGCTGCCAAAGGATTCGTTCAAATGATCGAGGGACCGGAGGACCAGAGTGTCTTGGATGATGTTGGCACCAAAGTAGAAGACAAGGCAGTTGAAGAATTAGTTGAGGTGCGGATTGATGCCGAGCAGCCGGACAGGTTCTTCTTGCTCGGTTCAAGTCTCTCGGCCATGGAGAGAACCGAGATGATCGAGTTTTTAATGGCGAACATCGAAGTCTTTGCATGGTCGCCCTATGACATGCCTGGTCTTGACCCAAGCTTTATCTGTCATCACCTCAATGTCTTCCCTGGAGCAAAGCCAGTCATCCAGCGAACAAGGCGATCGGCGCTGCATCACGCCGAGGTAGTAGCAGAGGAGGTAAAGAACTTGCTTGAGGCACGAGCAATATAGGAAGTGCACTACCCTCGGTGGATTTCCAACACGGTAGTGGTGCCCAAGAAAAATGGAAAGTGGCGAGTTTGTGTCGACTATAAGACAGTCAACCGAGCTTGTCCAAAAGACAGCTTCCCTTTGCCGCGCATTGACCAGCTAGTGGATTTGACGGCTGGACACAGTCGGCTCAGTTTCTTGGATGCATACCGCGGCTATCACCAGATTGCCATGCATGGGCCTGACCAAGAAATCACCTCTTTTACGACTCCAAGGGGACTCTTCTGCTATCGAGTTATGCCCTTTGGTTTGAAAAACGCCGGGGCAACCTTTCAGAGGATGGTGACCAAAATGTTCGCTCCTTTGCTCGGCCGGACAATGGAGGCTTACATCGATGATATGGTGGTAAAGAGCCGACATGAGGCACACCATCTGTCCGACTTAGCCGAGATGTTCGCCATTCTTAAGAAGCACAAGCTGCGCTTGAACGCCTCGAAGTGTACCTTTGGCGTGGGATCCGGGAAATTTTTGGGATTCTTAGTCACGAACCGAGGCATCGAAGCAGACCCTACTCAGATCAAAGCCGTGCAAGAATTGAAACAACCTAGCTCGGCTAAGGACGTACAGCATCTGGCCGGTATGGCCGCCGCGCTTAATCGATTTATAAGCCGGTCATCAGATCGCTGCCGCCCTTTCTTTCAAGCATTGAAGTCAAAATTCTCATGGGATGACGAGTGTGACCGAGCTTTGGCTGAGCTCAAGGATTATTTGTCTTCCCCGCCGCTGTTGGTTACACCAGAGCCCGGTGAGGAACTCTACCTTTACCTTGCCGTCTCCCAGCACGCAGTAAGTGCGGTGTTAGTCCGGGCTGAAGGAATTAAGCACCTCCCAATTTTTTACGTAAGTAAGACCCTTCTGCCGGCTGAGACGCGGTACTTGCCGCTGGAAAAACTAGCGTTGGCACTGATGATGGCTTCGAGGAAATTGGCACATTATTTTCACGCCCATACCATCGTCGTACTGACCGAGTTCCCTCTCAAGGCCTTGTTTGAGCGCGCAGACTTTTCCAGCCGAATATTAAAATGGGCGGTCGAGTTGGGACAGTTTGATGTGAAGTTCCAGCCGCGCACCGCAATCAAAGCCCAAACCTTGGCCGATTTTGTTGCCGAGTTCTCACCTGGCACTCATCCGGTATGCCCGGTCGTCATTGCCGGGGCAGATGATGAGACGCCCACAATGCCAACCGAGGAACTACTATCTGCAGAAGGTCGCGCCGCGGAGTTAGCGCGCACCATCGAAATTCCCTCAGTTTGCACGGTAATACCTCCCGGTGTTGCGATGACGGAGTTGTGTATCACCAACCCATCCACTCTGTCCGGTACCGCATCACCAAGGGGGGAAGGAATGGTTCCACACAGCTCAGAACTTGATGATTCGCCTACAGACTTGGGCATTCTGAACCAACTTGCTGAGTCCGGTGCCGAATCCTTAAGGGGGGAAGGAATGGTTCCAGGCAGCTCAGAACCTGCGGCCGGCTTCACACCGCAACCTGGTGTTTCGCCTACGGACTTGGGCATTACGGACCAACTTGCTGAGTCCGGTGTCGAATCACCAAGGGGCACTGACTTTGAACCGGTCAACACCAAACTTGACACCGCACAGCCGAGCAGTTGTGATCCCATTGCCCTTCGCAACTCTCAGGACCCATCTGACTGCTGGAAGCTTTTCGTGGGGGACATGTGGAAGCTTTTTGTTGATGGAGCGTCCAACCGCCATGGTGCCGGCCTAGGTATTGTTCTTATATCCCCGGACGGCCTAACCATAGAGCATTCTATCACACTCGGCTTCCCGGCATCTAACAACGAGGCTGAGTACGAGGCGCTTCTTGCTGGGCTTAAGAGCGCAATCCAAATGAAGGCTGCCGAGCTTCTGGTATATAGTGATTCCCAGCTTGTGGTTAATCAAGTTTCCGGGATTTATGAAGCGAAGGACGACAGGATGGCGAAGTACCAAGCTCTGGTCAGGGACCATATCAAGCAGTTTGAGGCAATCAGAGTCCAGCAAATTGGCCGGGAAGACAACAGCCGGGCTGATGAACTCGCCGGCCTCGCTTCCATGGTAGATAGCACATCTCCAAACCCCCTGTTGATTGACTTTCTTCCGCGGCCAAGCATTGCAAACGCCCGGCAGACGGATGTACTCTGCGCCGAGCTAGGTCCTTCATGGATGGACCCATTGATCTCGTTCCTCAGAGACCGGACTCTTCCAGCGGACAAGAAAGAAGCACACAAAATCCGGGTGAAGTCCGAGCGGTTTTGGCTCTCTCCATCAGGCGCGTTGTATAAGAAGTCCTTCACCGGTCCTTATCTCAAGTGCGTGCACCCGAACAGTGTGGAGGCCTTCTTGTTTGAAATTCATGAAGGCAGTTGTGGCAGCCACGTCGGGGGACGGTCCTTGGCTTACCGAGCTATTTCGCAGGGATACTGGTGGCCGTGCATGCAGGCCGACGCCCAAAAATATGTCCGCAAGTGCGAGAAATGCCAAAAATTCGCTCATCAGATCCACCAGCCTGCCAGGGAACTTCTTCCCCTCACCAGTCCTTGGCCTTTCGCCATGTGGGGGCTAGATATAGTGGGACCGTTGCCAACAGCACCGGGCAACCGGAAATTCTTCATCGCGGCCACAGATTACTTCACAAAGTGGGTTGAAGCTGAGCCCTTGGCAACCATCAAAGAAAAAGACGTGAAGCGATTTGTCTGGCAGAACATTGTCACGCGGCTTGGCGTCCCCAAGATTTTGATCTCTGACAACGGTACCCAGTTTGACGGTCGCCTATTCAGAGGATTCTGTGAAGATCTAAAGATAGAATTCTACAACTCCACCCCGGCCTACCCGCAGTCCAATGGTCAAGCCGAAGCATCAAACAAGACTATACTGGATGGGTTGAAGAAACGGTTGGAAAAGGCTAAGGGCAAGTGGGCTGAAGAATTACCGAGCGTCCTTTGGGCATATCGAACAACCCCGCGACGTTCGACCGGGGAAACTCCATTTGCTTTGGCTTATGGCATGGAGGCGGTCATACCCTTGGAAGTTGAAATGCCCACCCTCAGAACTGAGAGTTTTGAGCCCGAGCTAAATGCCGAGGCTATTGCCTTGGAGTTGGACTTAGCGGAAGAGCGCCGGGAGAAAGCCCTCATCCATGTTGCCGCTTACCAACAAGAGCTCTCCAAGAAGTATAACAAGACAGTGCACCCCAGACCGTTCAAAGTTGGGGATTGGGTTTTGAGGAAAATTATGGGCAACACCCTGGTGCCAGGAGAAGGCAAACTAGGGGCAAATTGGGAAGGACCTTACAAGATCACTGGTCTGGCGGGCAAGGGGGCTTACCACTTGGAGGATCTAGAGGGAAGAGCCATACCCCGGCCATGGAATGCGGCCAACTTGAAATTGTATTATTTTTAAGCTTTTTACTTTCCTCTTTTTTGTAAAGCAATTTTTTGGCTTGCAAAGCAGAATGTAATTCTTTTTGTCAAATTATAGAAGTCATTTTGCATTAGCACTCGGATTGTTCTTTTAATGTTTAAAACCGAGATGATTTGCTCCGGTTGGAAGAGTTGGTGTTTTGTCCAACTTAGGATCCCCAACCGAGATGATTTGCTCCGGTTGGAAGAGTTGGTGTTTTGTCCAACTTAGGATTCCCAACCGAGATGATTTGCTCCGGTTGGAAGAGTTGGTGTTTTGTCCAACTTAGGATCCCCAACCGAGATGATTTGCTCCGGTTGGAAGAGTTGGTGTTTTGTCCAACTTAGGATCCCCAACCGAGATGATTTGCTCCGGTTGGAAGAGTTGGTGTTTTGTCCAACTTAGGATCCCCAACCGAGATGATTTGCTCCGGTTGGAAGAGTTGGTGTTTTGTCCAACTTAGGATTCCCAACCGAGATGATTTGCTCCGGTTGGAAGAGTTGGTGTTTTGTCCAACTTAGGATCCCCAACCGAGATGATTTGCTCCGGTTGGAAGAGTTGGTGTTTTGTCCAACTTAGGATCCCCAACCGAGATGATTTGCTCCGGTTGGAAGAGTTGGTGTTTTTTCCAACTTAGGATCCCCAACCGAGATGATTTGCTCCGGTTGGAAGAGTTGGTGTTTTGTCCAACTTAGGATCCCCAACCGAGATGATTTGCTCCGGTTGGAGGAGTTGGTGTTCTGTCCAACTTGGGATTCCCAACCGTGATGAAGTACTCCGGTTGGAAGAGTTGGCGTCTTGTCCAACATGGTATCTTGTCCAAACTTAGCAACAACCGAGATGGATATTTCGGTGCGTGAATTTGTTTTGTTATGCTCAACTGCGTCGACCATGTTATGGACTCCGGTCGACCAAGTGTTCAAATGATAAGTCGTACCGAGATAGTTTGCTGAAGACGGAATTAATTACTACCGGGCAAACACTTGGCGAAAATTCAAAATTTTTCATTGATAAAGAAATTCATTACAAAAGGTAGGGACAAAGCCCGGTTACATCAAGTGTATTGAAAGCAAAAATACAAAGAAAAGAAACCTAAACTAAGGGGGAAAGATTGGCGAACTCATCCTCAGCAGCATCAGCATCAAGGTCAACAGCTTGGCTTGCTTCTTGAGCGCCGGGCTCATCGTTGCCGGGCTGTTCAGGCACCTCGGCCTCTTCTTCCTCAGAATCTGTGTCATCCTCTCCATCTTCAAGTCCTTCCTCGGCCTCCGCCTGAAGCGCAGTAAATACATCATTTGCATATGGCACGAGGTAGACCGGTAGTGAAGCTTTGGGAGGATTGGCAAAAACGTCGGTGTCAGAGCCCTGGCCGAGGTGTTCACAGGCAGACTTCCAACCGGCCTTGAAGTAGATGTCTTGTGTTGCAAACACCTGCTTCTTATAGCTCTCCTCGGCCTCGTTGAACCCGGCCTTGTTGGCAGCCCGGCAAGCCTTCTTCTTCGCCTTCTTCAAAGCGTCAACCTCGGCCTGAAGCTCACTTTGTTTTTTCTCGGCTGCGCCCAGCTGACCGAGCAGTCTATTATTGTCATGGTTGGCCATTTCGAGAGAAGCTTTAGCCCGGCCGAGCTCGGCTTGGAGGCTTTCAACATGGCTTGCAGTGTCGTTGGCTTTCTGCCTAAGCCGGTGGATGCGCTCTAGGACCAAATGTTGTTTTTGAATGGCCTGCAAAAAGAAGCAAAGTACATCAGAAAGGGGACCGAGCAAGAAGGACCGAGCAAACACCTGTGAAATGTTAAAAAGAACGCCGACTTACCCTGGCCATCGACTTCACAGAAGATTTTACCAGCCGGGTGTCAGGGACGTGGTCACTGCCTACCACGTCGCCCGGTAGGAGAAATGCTTTGGAGAGATCGAAGGCAAGCAAATGTTCTTTGTCTGCCTTGATCGATGCAGTCGCCGGGATGTCCTGTCCCTGGTGCTTCAGCTGAGGACGCCAAGCGGGCACGGGAGCAGGAGTTTCAGCAGGATGCTCGGTTGTCAGCTCGGTGACGAGCTCGGCGGAGGGATCTGCCCTTGGTCTTTTTCCAGCCCGGCGCGCTTCTCTGGCGGATTGCACGGCAGCTGGAGCCGGAGAAGCAAGGGCTACGACGGCTGCACTCGATTGACCGGCAGCCGGGGAACGGGTGGTGACGCTCGGTATCTCGGCTGAGGTCGCGGTTAGAAGGTTTTTGATCCGAGATCTTTTGGCCATTTCTTGCTCGTCAGTTAACCGGATTAATGGGACGTCTGGTAGTGTTGGATCGGGAGGTGGCGAAGGAGCTCTGAGGAAGTCAGTTACTCTACTCCGGAGCGGAGCAGAATATCTGTAAGTCGGTGTGTAGCCGAGCAATTCGTTGCAGTCTCGGTGACGGTACCTAAGCACGGCCCGAATTGCCTCGACGTTGGGGAATTGGTAGTTGGCTTGCAAGGCCTGGATAGCTGTAAAAGAAACAGGGAAACCGGTTAGTAAAACTAAAGAATAAAGTTAACCAAGCAAGTTTGAGTGGCTTACATGAAGAACCGAAGTCCTTGCTTATGAACCAGCCCGGCACCTCGGCTGTTTCGTAGTTGCCGGACACCCAGAAGAAATCATCATCGTGCATATCTTTGTCCGGGGTGCCGGTTACGATTTTTTCCTTGCCCGGTCTTATTTTCAAGTAGTAAGCCAGGCCGTCACCGGTGTGGCCCATAGTGTATTGCCTTAATATCTCGGCTAGGCCTAAGTTGGCGCCCAGCCGTTGGTTCAATTCGTGTACGCCGTTGATTATTCTGTATGTGTTGGTGGACACCTGTGTGGGTGCCAGCCCGGTTCGGCGGAGGAACTCGGTTATGAGAGGGTTGAGTGGGAAACGAAGACCCCCTTCAACGATGGATAGCACGGTGAAGGGGCATTCCTCCCTACCCCAAGGCGTGGTCTCTTCTTCGGCCAGCTCGAGATGGACGTCGGCCGGGACGCCGTAGTCCTCTCTGAAAGCGGCTAGCGCGGCCGGAGTATCCACAAGGAAGCGGAACTTCCCCATTTGTGGCCGACTTACTATAGCCCGGTTGATGGGTTAGGCACGGTGATAAATTGCTGCAGCTCGGTCCTGAGAGGTTCAGGAATGACAGGGGTCCCCTTGGACTCTGCAGGAAAATGATGGTAAGTGTAAGTGTGTGGTTTCGCTAAGAGAGCTAGACTTCAGCTCGGTCGGTAAGGGGGCCAAACTACCTCGGTTGTCTGATTAAGGAGCTCGGTCGCCCAAGCAGACCTGATGTTAGCCCGGTTAAGCGACCAAGCCCTTTGGTTATCTCGGTTTTTGCCATGATTGGAACAAACACGTTGTTTGCCCGGTTTGGCTAACTTTTCGGATCAAAAGAAGGCCCAGAGCCCGGTTCACCCCAGTTCTTCGATGTTCTTCAGGAAGACGAAGAACACCAAGAACAGTGGGAGGTTTAGGACGTTTTCTATGGTCTAAGCCCTAAAAGCTATGTTTTCGGGTCCTAATGTGTGCAAAATAAGAGTAAATAGCAACATAAGAGAGATTGGACATCTTACCTGTGAAGGGCCGAAGGTGTTCTTCCCAAACACGAAGAATGGCAGGATGGCAGTCGAGCTTGGGTCTGAGAATCGACAGAGATGGATGCAGCAGTAGAGGAAAAATGGAACTGGGGGGGCAAGTTTGTATAGGCGTTAGAGACCGCCCAAATTCAAATTCTGGCAAAAACGGCGGGTTGGCTGCCCGATGACCAATGGCAGACCGCCACGTGTCACCATTTATGGCTTTGGCAGGACTGAAGCGACGGGTTGAAAAGACGAAGGGCCAACCGAGCTACTTTCAACGAGAAAAGGTCAGCCGAGGAATATAACCGGTCAAATCTGCGGACAATTGCGTCAACTAGCTCGGTCGAAGCTTGGCATCTTGACGACCGGATAAACGTTATCTCGGACGAGGTGAATAATCCCAGTCACGCTTCCGCGGACGGAATTAAGGGGCAATTGAGAGGGTGATTTATGCTCCGGTGTTGGGCCGAGGTATAAACCGAACAGGTTGGGGGCCCAGCAGAGCAGAGGGCCGAGATGATCGACTGTTCACCCGGAGATGGGCTACCAGAACTTGGGCCGGGCAGAGTTTGGACTATGTGCTGCCCCGAACCGTGCAGAAGGTGCTCGGCCAGGAAGTGACCGGTCAGACCAGGATGCTCGGTCTGAGGATTGTCGAGATCAGACAGACCGAGAGGCCGGCGCTCGGAAAGGCGCGGTCAGCCGAGGTAGTTGACTGACCGGCGAGAAGACCGACCAAAGGAGGATCCCGGGCTAAGCTTTGCCGAGATGCCGCCTAGCCCGGTCCTTCATTCGGTTATCCGGTCGGGCGCTTAAGGTATGAAGCATGGTATGACCGAGGTAGGGCAGCTCGGCTGCCGAGCTCCAGCTATGCTGGCAGGCAGTTGAGAGCAGGTGATGAACGGCATGGTTTAAGCTGACAGATGGGATAGCAGAGCCACGTGTCAGGAGATGACAGGGAGTGGATATGGGGCACAGAAGGTATATAAGCCTGTCTGCGCCCCCCATACGAGATAGATGAACACTCTGTAAGAAAATCCTTACACTCAAACACTCTCTCCCTTCTCTCTATTCCCTCTAAGGTGTGTGCTAACTTGACCGTCGGAGGGTTTTTCCGGCCACACACCGCCGGGTAGCTCATCCTTATTGACTCGCAGGTGATCGGACATCGACGGAGCTCGGAAGAAAGGAATACGGGCACGCCGGAATATCTGCTCCCCGTACAAATGTAATGTGATTATAGTTTGTTCAATGTTTTTTTTTTAATGTCATTGTATTGTATTTAGTTCAATGATTCTTTTTTTTTTCATTTATTTATTTTTTATTATGAGAAAAATGTGATGTGATTGTAGTTTGTTCAATTGTTCTTTTTTTTTAATGTGATTTAATTGTTTTATTTACTGTTTTAATGGTTCTTCTTTACATTTATTTTTTTATTGTACTTAGTTCATCAGTTCTTTTTTTTAATGTGATTGTAGTTTTTTTAATAATTCTTTTTTTTAAATGTGATTGTATTGTAATTAGTTTAATGGTTCTTTTTTTTCATTTATTTATTTTTTATTATGAGAAAAATGTGATGTGATTGTAATTTGTTCAATGGTTCTTTTTTTTTTTAATGTCATTGTATTGTAGTTAGTTCAATGGTTTTTTTTTCATTTATTTTTTTTATTATGAGAAAAATGTGATGTGATTGTAATTTGTTCAATGGTTCTTTTTTTCAATGTGATTTAATCGTTTTATTTACTGTTTTAATGGTTCTTCTTTATGATTATTTTTTTTATTATGAAAAAAATATGATTGTAGTTAGATAACATAAAAATATTTGTGATTTGTATGATTGAAGTTATCTCCTTTTGTGATTTGTATTTGATCTAGCCAAAAAAAAATATAATTTGATTTTTTTAATATAATTAAAGTTAGATAAACATAAACGCTCACAAAGAAAAAAAATGTGATTGTAGTTAGTTCAATAATTTTTTTTTTAATGTGATTGTAATTAGTTTAATGATTTTTTTTTTCATTTATTTCTTTTATTATTGAAAAAATGTGATGTGATTGTAGTTTGTTCAACGGTTCTTTTTTTAATGTGATTGTAGTTCGTTCAATAAATTTTTTTTAATATGATTGTATTGTAGTTAATTTAATGATTTTTTTTAATTTTTTTTTTAGTTCAATTGATAGTTAAAGTACCCAAAAAAAAAAAATATTTAACTACCGTTGAACAGTCGCATTCACAGTAATTGTAATTGTAATTGATTTTTTCTCAAAAAAAAAAAATATATGAACAGTCACGGTGAGTTTAATGGTTCTTTGATGACTTCAAGCTGACTAATTTTGACGTTCAAATCTCTGCAAAGCTCGGTTGATTGGTTCTTGGAAATACTGAAGTGACATAAAGATTGCTTCCTGTTTACCAAAAGATCATTATTGTTAACCCATACTGATAGACAATTCTTCATGCCAAGGAAAATTGATAAGTGAGATCAACAATAGTGCACCTCTGTTCGAATTGTTCTACTTCCTTTATTTGGACAAGTGTTCAAGTATGAACCAAATATCTCTTGCGCATTTTTTCCCTGGTAAACAAAAGTAACACGTGATTAAAAAAAATGTGAGTTATTAATTTATTTTTTTGGATGATAAATGTGAGTTTTTAATCTTTTAATTTTTGGTTTTCTTTACTATTTTTTTTTTCCTTTTTCGGCATTCTGCTTTATTGGCTCATCTAGCAAAATTAAGTCATCGCTTTAATAAAGCAACTTTAAAGATGCCTTTAAATATGACTTCAAAGTTGACAAACAAAATCAACACCGTAAATGATTTGGAAGAGAGAGAGAGTTTACAATTAAAATGTAATTACCAATTAACAGTGTAATAATTATTGATGATGATTAGATTATATTTTCAAAAAAAAAAATTGTAATTGATTTTTTTGTGATGTGATTGTATTTTGCACTACCAATTCATTTAATTTGTGATTGGGTTTTAATTCATTGTATTTTTAACTACCAATTGTAGTTAGTTCAATGGTTCACATAAATTACCCATTATTAATAATGATTAGATTGTATTTTGAAGCAAAATATTTGTAATTAATTTTTTTAACTCATTGTGTTTTTTTTTAAAAAATTGTTTTGTTTTTTAACTATCAATTGGCTTAATTTGTGATTTGATTTTTAACTCACTGTGCTTTTTGGGGGAAAAAAAAAAGAGATTGTATTCTTAAGTTCACATAAAGTACCCATTATTGATAATGATTAAATTATTTTTTGAAAAAAAAATTGTAATTGATTTTTTTCTCACTGTGTTTTTTGAAGAAGAAAAATTAATTGTGTTTTTTAACTATCAATTGACTTAATTTGTGATTTGATTTTTAACTCATTGTGTTTTTTGAAAAAAAAAATGGATTGTATTCATTAGGTTCACAAAAAGTCCCAGTTATTGATGATGATTAGATTGTAAGTATACAAAAATATTTGTGTTTTTTAATTATCAATTGACTTAATTTGTGACAATCTTTGATGGAAGGCCCACAACAATTTAGATTTTAGCTATTTTTTATTTTACTTATTCATTGAATTTCGAACAAAATTTTTTATTTTACTTATTCATTGAATTTCGAACAAATATAATAAATTCTTATTTTTATTATTTTAATTATGCAATGTCAATATTTTCATTTAAAATTACATATATTTTATGCTAACAATTTAAAAATATGTTTGACATAATTATAAATAGTTTTTTTGTTTTTTTTCTAAATTCAATCCCGTGCATAGCACGAGTGATAGGCTAGTATATAGTATAGATAAATGCACTTATTTAGATCACATCATCTCTTTATTTTTCTATATATTTTTTCATAAAAAGTCAAAAAGTATATTTATTTAGATCATCTCAAATAACTTTTTAGCCTCCGTTTGGGAAGTGGGTTGACTTTTTGACTTTTTGGCTTTTTTAGCTATTTTAGTCTGGGGCTAAAAAGCCTGGTTTGCAAATGACTTTTTGGTTTTTTTGGCTTTTTGGCTTTTTGGTGAGGTGTCTTCCTGTTCATTTACCAAAGTGCCCTTGTTGTTGTTTTTTTTTTTTTTTTTTTTTTTCTTATTTTCGGTTTGGATTTGGCTTTTTTTGCTAACTTTTTTTTTATTATTTTTTTTGATTTTGGATTTGGTGTATTTTGCATAAATTTTTTTATTTTGGGTTTTATTTTGGCGTATTTTGGTAAAATATTTATTTTTTTATTTTGGGTTTGGATTTGCCATATTTTGCTTTATTTTTTATTTTTTTAAAATTTATGTTTTAGTCATTTTTATTTTTTTATACATTAATTAGTTCTTGTTTTTTAATTTACGTTTTTTGCCTTATTTATTTTTATTGGTATAAAATAACATTTTTTTTATTTATGTGTTTCATTTATATGTAAATTATGTGGCGAATGGTAATTTTTGTTTTTATGTTTTTTTTTTAAATATATTTTTGATGTGTTTTATTTCAAAAATAGGTTTTCATGTGTTTTATTTATTTATAAATTACATGGCAAATGGTAATTTCTATTTTTTTTTCTTTTTGGATGAGGCTTATTTTTGTCGTTCTTTTTTTTTTTGAATTTATGTTTTTATAATTTTTTAAATATTTTAAAATATTTTTGAATGAGGTGTATTTTTTTTAAATAATTTATGTATTTTAAGTTTTTTTTTTTTGCAAATGGTTTTTTCATGTGTTTTTTTATTTTATTGTTATTTTAATTTTTTTTTCATTTTCTGTGAAATGATAAAAAGTGAGGTTTTATTTTATTGTCTTGCCTATTTTAAATAATTTAATTTAAATTTAATTTGAAATATTTAATTTTAATTTTAATTTTAATTTTATTTTAAATATTTAAATAATGTAAATAATCTAAAAAATTTAATAAGCAAAAAATTAAAATAAATATTCAAAAAATTTAAATCGTAAAAATTTAAATAATTTAAATATTCAAAAAATTATTTTAATAAAAAAATTTAAATAATTTAAATATTTAAAAATTTTAAATAATTTAAAATGTTAATATTTTAAATTTAAAAACAACTCTACACTCAAATCGTAACCAAACATATAAAATAAAACTCAATTAGTAAATTATTTTTAAAACTCATAACCAAATACATAACTCAAAACTCATATATACTGTACGGGAAAGAAATAAACCTTCTCGTATAATCCTGTTGACCAAGTCTGCCCTCCTCCGTACGACGTCGCCTTATCCACTGAAAACACAAACGTGAGCTAGCCGGCGGGTGTGTGCCGGAAACCTCTCCGATGCCTAAGTCAGCAAACTTGACAAATAGACAAAGCTTTGTGAATTCAGAAAGCAAAGTTGTGTGTTACCTCCTCCAAGGTGATGTTTGTGAGCTTTTATAAGTTTCAAGCGGCACAATCCTAGTAGGACTTTTATTCCTCCATGTAGAGTCCTCCTAGGATTCATACTCCTAAAGGATAATGCTTATCCTTTAACACCCCCCCATTGCTTAAACCAAGTGGGATGGTTTTTTCCGTGGCCGAACTACCATATGACCGAAATAAAACTGGCTATGCCGAGTCACAGAGTAGGCCGAACTATCCTGAGTTCGGTTCTTCCTTTTAGTCCTTACTTCGGCTTTTCATGTAGAACCCATGATACGGTTTAGACTGAACTAATGATTTGCGACCGGTATAACTCCAAGACTGGTCTAACTTCAAGTTGCTTCCGGCCGAAGTAATTCTATACCTCTTTTTGGGCTGGAGTAACTTTTACGGCCCTTTTTTACTCAGCCCTTTGTATTGCGGGCTATTATGACCATCTCATAGCTCGGCCCAATTTTCACTAAAAATTACTCTCTCAATTGCCCCTTAATTCCATCTGCACAGCATGATTGTGATTACCTGTCTACCAGCCGAGCTGAAGTTTTTAAGCCTTTCCAGCCGAGTTAAAAAAAACCGTTTAGCCTCTCCTGTCGAGCTAAAAAACCCTTTAGTCTTCCGGCCGAGCTTATTTCACTCCGGGCTCTATTTGTCCGGTCAAAACGTCTCTTCAATCACAGCGACTGCAACGCTTCCCTTTCAAATGACACGTGGCAGGCTCTGATAGGCTGTAGGCAGCTGTCACGCCGCCCTCGTACTACGAAAAATTTGAACAGCTCCCGCTTTTTCTCTTTCGTCCTTTTCACAAAACAACCCCTCTATCCTTGAATCATTCATCTACACTATTCTTCGTCTTCTCTTTCTGTGCCTCTACTTCTTCAACTACCAAGCTCGTGCTCTTCATTGCTGCTACTGTTTCCATCTCCAGTTCCCTCTCCTTCAATCTGGTAAGTAAATCCATTTTCCTTCCCCTGTTTTTGCTTTCGTATTTGTTCTATGCATTTTGTTTACTGTATTTTTGCAAAACATTTTCTTCCATTTCTGTTTCGCTTCTGTACTTTCATGGAAAAACTTTAACAGTAGAACACATAAGCATATGATACATCCTGTAGAAAACGAGCTTTTGATCCATAATCATGATGCAACCGAACTAGGATATTGTTTATGTTATATATGTAGATCAATTCAGACAATAACCGAACTAGAACTCGTAGAAATAACAGTAGTTTCAGTAAGTTACCAACTCCTGAATCTCTAGCCGAGATAATCTCACCGAACGAAGTTTGGACTCATTAAACTAGAAACCTCGGTCTTCAACCAAGCTAAGCCTTGGGGCTAAGCCAGCTTTCCTAGTTTCTGAACCAAACTCAGAAAGCTGCCCCTAGAGGCTCAACCGAAGTAACAAACTCATAGTTCAACCGATTTAGACCTTTGGGGCTAAACCAGCTTTCTTAGTTTTGTAGACCGAACTCAGAAAGCTGCCCCTAAATGATGAACCGATCTAACAAAATTGTTTCCAAAGCCAATATGCCGAGATGCTTGCCAAGATCTGGCTAATAAGAACCCTGCTCAAACCGAGCTACCAAGCATTTTGCTGAACCGAGATAGAACCTGTCCTCAAAGCCGAAGTAGGGCTCTTTTACCTTGCTTTTAATTTGTAGCACGGTCCAATGATCTGTGCTTAACCCCTTTATTTTCTACTTTGCAGACTTAGGTTGCCCAGGCACTCCTTCGTGCGCTCAACCGAGCTACTGAGCACAATTTTTGCACCGATATAACTTATTCGTAAATTATACAACAAATGGGTAAGTATAGGTATCTAGTAAATACTCCGGGCGGCCTAGCCGAATTCAGAAAAGATTATAATATACCTGATGACGTCCACTTGATCTTAGCCGAAAAAGATGTCATTCCATGGGATAATGAAAGCTTTGTCCCCTTCACCCTTTTGTCAATTATTAAAACCGGACTACGATTTCCAGTCCAACCTTTAATCTGTGACTTTCTTAGGCAAACTAGATTATGCCCTACCCAACTATCCACCAATTCATACCGTATCATTATGGGAATAGCTGAACTGAACCGCCAAGCCGGACTAAACCTTGGCCTGGCTGAAATCTTCCACCAATACTCCATTGGTTCAAAAGAAGATGGGTGGGTCTACTATTTAAGAATACGTCGCCGCCGAGAGAAGATAATAAAATATACTCCGGACAAAGACTTAAATGACGATGATTTTTTCTGGGTGTCTGGGAACTTTGAGGATCATCAAGCCCAGATTCCTGGCCGACCTATAAATTGGAAAAAAGGAGAGCTCGGTAAATTTACTTCGGTTTTCTTGCTTGCTTTATTTTATTTTGGTTTGTTAGTCTATCAGCCGAACTAACAGTTCTTCTTTCGCAGATTCTGCCCACCTTTATTCCTTATACAGCTACCCAAATCTTGCGACTTTGCGCGCCGCACTACGGTATCCAGAACGTAGTTGGGCTAAGCTGTTAAAGTTCGAGCCGACCTACAGATACAGCGGCCGTCGTAAGGCAAGAGTAACCGACTTTCTTCTTGAGGAGGCCCCAGAACCGGACCCAACCTTACCCGAGATCAGACTAATCCCACTAACAGCTGAAGAGGAGATGGCTAAAAAGAACAGAGTAAGGGCGCTTTTAACCGAGACAAACGGAGCCGAAGTACCGCCACCAAGCCAAACGCAGCCTGCCGTCGTGGCCCTCCCTTCTCAACAACCTTCTTCATCCCGCCCCTCCAAGCGCGCCCGATCTACCCCGACCGAACAACAAATTGATGAGGACGAATCCATCCCTCTACCAAGTCCTCAACCCATCCTTCAACCGGAGCAGCCTGACCGAGCTGGCTCCTCCAAATGGGCTCCAATTCTCACTTTTCAAGACCGAGATATTCAGGAGTCTGATTCGGTCGTTGCTGAGAAGGACCATTTGATGGCTTTCACTCTAGCCAAGAGTGTTTGCCTTCCGAAGGATATGGAGCACCACAATAAGCAACTAAACACCGAGCTGAAGGCCATCCGGTCTTCCACAAAATCAATGATCCTGGTAAGTTTCTCTCCTTTTTCTTTCTAATTTTTCCAACTGTGAGTCCGGCTGAAGAGAGTTACTATTCTTTTGCAGGCCATTCAGAAGAACAATATCGCACATAAAAAGGTGCTGGAGCTCAGGAAAACGACGAGGCAGGCCATGGCTGAAGCCGAGGCAAAGTCAGCCGAGCTTGAGTGGGCTAAGAAGCAGATTGCCGAGCTACAATTTGAGAATGGTCGCTTGACCGGACTTGTTAGCTCGGCTGAAGCTGAAAAATAAAAAATTGCAATAACGGTGGAAGACAAATATTTGCGCGAGTTGGCCAAACTCGAGGGCAAAAAAGATGCTGAAATAGCTGAACTCAAGCAGAAAGTCAGTGATGCCAATGCCCAAGGTTTCAAAGAGGCGGAGGGCCTATACATTCCGCAGTGCGAGGGGGCAAAGGATTTGTTCTTTATGTGCGGCTGGAGAAGTGCTGTGGAGCAGCTCGGCTGTGGGCCTGAAACCGAGGTCTACAATGCTCCACAGTACTGCATTCCGGCCTCACTTGCGGAATATGCTGCTTCGGTCCAAGAACAATTTTTGCAAGATTCAGATGATTCGGACGATGAGAACGAACAAACTGTTATTCCGGTAGTCAACGCGCCAGTTGACGATCAATCAGCTCGGTTGGAGACAATGGTCGAAGATTTGACTGTTGAGCCATCGACTGATATCGTCCTGCCCGTTGCTACTGAGACGGAAGCTCCATCTGCAACCGGAGTTCTAATTTACATTGATGCCGAGATTGACGATCTTTTCTCTTGATTTTGTACTTTTTCTTTTTTGCTACTTTTTTACTCTTGTAACCGGGCTGCGGCCCCTCCTTTGTACCTGTTTGTCTTTAATGAAAATCTTCTTTTGTGCTCAACTCTTATTCCGGTTTTGATGTGTATGCTTGCACTTGTAATGTCTTCTATTATTCCAACTGCTATTCCGGTTTTAGATGATTAAACTAACTATGCTTACCAGCCAACCACTCCTTAGCCGACATAATTACTTCGGCTGAGGAGTACTCAGAGTTGGTTTAATCCAGCCAACCACTCTTCGGCCATACCCTTACTTCGGCTGAAGAGTACTCAGAGTTGGTTTAATCTAGCCAACCACTCTTCAGCCATACCCATACTTCGGCTGAAGAGTACAAAGAGTTGGTTTAATCCAGCCAACCATTCTTCAGCCATACCCATACTTCGGCTGAAGAGTACAAAGAGTTGGTTTAATCCAGCCAACCACTCTTCAGCCATACCCATACTTCGGCTGAAGAGTACAAAGAGTTGGTTTAATCCAGCCAACCACTCTTCAGCCATACCCATACTTCGGCTGAAGAGTTCAAAGAGTTGGTTTAATCCAGCCAACCTCTAAGTTAGTTTTTTCCAACTAACTTAGAACAATGTTTGGTTATTCCGACCAAACGTCCTGCAGCCTGGATCCTTATCCTGGGCTTAGGAAGGGTGTTGGTTTATTCCAGCCAACCTAGTTAGTTTTTTCCAGCTAACTTAGAATAATGTTTGGTTGTTCTGACCAAACGTCCTGCAGCCTGGATCCTTATCCTGGGCTTAGGAAGGGTGTTGGTTTATTCCAGCCAACCTCTAAGTTAGTTTTTTTCCAGCTAACTTAGAAAAAAAAAATGTTTGCAATATTCCTATCTTCACTAAAGCTAACTTTTACAAAGAACAACTCATGCTGAAAAGAATCGATTGTTTTATTGAAGAAAAAGAAATTACACATGTTTGAAAGAAAAAAAGCTAAAAGTAAAATAACTTGAGATTGGTCGTGTTCCATGGCCTAGGGATTGCTTTGCCGTCCTTGTCTTCTAGGTGGTATGCCCCTTTGTCTGCTAACCCAACCACTTTGTAAGGACCTTCCCAGTTTGGCCCTAACTTGCCATCTCCTGGTATCAAGGTGTTTCCCATTACTTTGCGTAGTACCCAATCGCCGATCTTGAATTGTCTTAGATGTACCGTTTTGTTGTATTTTCTGATTAACTCTCGTTGGTATGAGGCAATGTGAACCAGTGCTCTTTCTCTTTTTTCTTCCGCAAGGTCGAGTTCCAATGCTATGGCTTCTCCATTTAGGTCTGGATCAAAATTTTCGCTTCGAATTGTGGGGAGGCCAACTTCCAGTGGGATTACTGCTTCCATTCCATAGGCTAAGGAGAATGATGTCTCTCCTGTTGATCGTCGAGGTGTGGTGCGGTAAGCCCACAAAACATGAGGAAGTTCATCTGCCCACTTGCCTTTTGCCTTTTCTAACCTTTTCTTCAATCCATCTAAGACGACTTTATTTGATGCTTCTGCTTGGCCATTTGCTTGAGGATATGCCGGTGTAGAATTATAGAACTCTATCTCGTACTCTTCACAAAAGCCTCTGAAGATTCTGCCGTCGAACTGAGTGCCATTGTCTGAGATTAGGGCTTTTGGTATGCCAAACCGAGTGATGATATTCTGCCAAACAAACTTCTTCACATCTTTTTCTTTGATTGATGCCAATGCTTCTGCTTCCACCCACTTTGTGAAGTAGTCTGTTGCTGCGAGAAAGAACTTCCTGTTGCCGGGTGCTGTTGGAAGTGGTCCTACTATGTCCAAGCCCAACATTGCGAAAGGCCATGGGCTAGTCAATGGTAGGAGTTCTCTAGCTGGTTGATGTATTTGGTGTGCGAATTTCTGGCGTTTTTCACACTTCTTCACATATTTCTCTGAGTCTGCCTGCATGTATGGCCACCAGTATCCTTGTGAAATGGCCCTGTAAGCTAATGATCTTCCTCCTTGATGGCTTCCGCACACCCCTTCGTGTATCTCGTACAAGAATGCTTCCACTTTGCTGGGGTGGACACACTTTAGATAGGGTCCTGAGAACGACTTCTTATATAATGCCAAAGATGGGGAGAGCCAAAATCGTTGCGACTTTGCTCTTATTCTGTTGGCTTCTTTTTTCTCTTCTGGTAAGATGCCGACTTTTAAGAATAGGATGATAGGGTCCATCCAAGAGGGGCCTAGCTCTGCGCAACATACCTCTTCTGCTTCGGGGTCTTCAATGCTTGGTCTAGGTAGGTAGTCGATCAGTAGTGGATGAGGTATGGAGGTATCTGCCATTGAAGCGAGGCCTGCTAGTTCGTCTGCTCTGCTGTTTTCCTCCCTGCCGATTTGTTCTATCCTTACTACATCAAACTTCTTGATCTCTGTTCTGACCAATTTTTGGTACTTGGCCATCCTCTCATTCTTTGCTTCATAATCGCCAGAAATTTGGTTTACCACCAACTGTGAGTCGCTGTAGACCATTAGTTCGGTAGCCATCATGTAATATGCTGATTTGAGTCCTGCGAGAAGTGCTTCGTACTCCGCTTTATTGTTTGATGCTGGGAAGCCAAGGTTGATTGCTTGCTCTACAACCAGTCCGTCTGGTAAGATGAGGACTATGCCGAGTCCTGCACCATGCCGGTTGGATGCTCCATCTACAAAGAGTTTCCACATCTCTCCAACGAACAATTTCCAGCAAGTGGAGGGGTCAGATGATGTTGTGGGGTCAAGAATGGTGTTTTCTTCAAGGTCCATGCTTGCTGTCTGCCCCTCGCTATCTGATTGTACCAAGTCTTTTTTTGTTGGAGAGCCTTGGTTTGGTGTAGCTTCTGCCTTGTTGTCTTTAGTCTGGTCTGCCTTGGAGTCTGACTGAGTACCTTCTACTAGGGGTTGCGCTATTCCGGCGTCAACTTCCATCCCTAATTCGGTGGTGTCAGTTAGGTCGACTGGGCAGATATGATGACTTCCAGGAGTAAACTCTGCGACGAAGTCTGCCAAAGATTGGGCTTTTATTGCGGTCCTGGGTTGGAACTTGATGTCGAATTGTCCCAACTCTACTGCCCATTTCAAAATTCGCCCAGAAAAGTTCGCCCCCTCAAACAAAGCTTTTAGTGGGAAAGCTGTGAGGACGACTATGGTGTGGTCGTGAAAGTAGTGTGCCAACTTCCTGGAGGCCATCATTAAGGCTAATGCCAGTTTTTCCAGTGGCAAATACCTTGTTTCGGCTCCCAGCAATGTCTTGCTGACATAATAGATGGGCAGGTGTTAGATTCCTTCTGCACGAACCAACATTGTGCTAACTGCGTGCTGAGAGACTGCCAGGTACAAGAAGAGTTCTTCTCCAGGTACTGGGGTAACAAGCAGTGGTGGAGAAGACATATATTCCTTCAAGCTTTCTAGAGCTTGGTCGCATTCTTCATCCCACTTAAACTTGGCCTTTAGGGCATGAAAAAATGGTTGTAGTCTATCTGACGACCTGCTTATGAACCGGTTGAGTGCAGCTGCCATGCCGGTGAGATGCTGCACTTCTTTCACAGAGTTTGGTCTCTTCAAATCTTGGATTGCCTTGATCTGGGAGGGGTCTGCTTCTATACCTCGATTGGTCACAAGGAAACCCAGGAATTTGCCAGATCCTACTCCGAATGCGCACTTGGATGCGTTGAGGCGCAACTTGTGTTTCTTCAAGATTTCAAACATCTCTCCTAAGTCCTTGAGATGGTCATTCTCATCTTTGCTTTTGACCACCATGTCGTCGATGTAAGCCTCCATTGTTCTGCCAAACAATGGTTCAAACATCTTGGTGACCATCCGTTGGAATGTTGCCCCTGCGTTCTTCAGGCCAAAGGGCATGACCTTGTAACAGTATAGTCCTCTTGGAGTCGTAAAGGACGTGACCTCCTGGTCTGGTTCATGCATGGCGATCTGGTGGTAGCCTCTGTATGCATCCAGAAAGCTAAGTCAGTTGTGTCCCGCCGTTAGGTCTACCAGTTGATCTATCCGTGGTAGAGGAAAGCTGTCTTTTGGGCATGCCTTGTTGACTGTTTTGTAGTCGACGCAGACACGCCATTTGCCATTCTTCTTTGGCACTACGACCGTGTTGGAAATCCATCTTGGGTAGTGCACTTCTCTAATTGCTCCTGCCTCCAGCAGGTTACCTACTTCTTCCGCCACTATTTCGGCATGGTGAAGTGCCGATCGGCAAGTGCGTTGAATGACCGGCCTGGCGGATGGGTGGACATTGCGTTGGTGACTGATGAAGTTTGGATCAATGCCTGGCATGTCGTAGGGTGTCCAGGCGAACACTTCGATGTTAGAGGTCAAGAATTCCAAGACCTCTAATCTCTCAGTGCTGGACAACGACGAGCCGAGCAAGAAGAACTTATCCGGGTTCTTTTCATCTATTTTTACCTCCACCAAGTCCTCCACTGCTTTCTGATCAGCCTCTTTGCCGACATCCGCGAATAGTTCATTGCTTTCAGGTTCTTCCACCGAATGAACATATCCTTTGGCAGCGCGGCTGCCATTCACCGTGGCAAAACATTGTTTTGACATGATCTGATCTCCATAGACTTCTTCAATTATTCCGGTGTCGTTGGGAAACCGCATTACTTGGTGGTAAGATGATGCCACTGATCGCATGGCATGCAGCCATGTTCTGCCCAGGATGATGTTGTAAGTGGAGGGGACCTTCAATACCCAGAACTCCACTTGTTTTGTTACGCTTCCTGCTCTGACTGGAAGAATTATTTTGCCGACGGGCCATTCTGGCATGGAGTTGAATCCAATTAGGGGAGATACTGCAGGCGCCAAGTCTTTGTCTTGTAGCTTCAGTTGTTTAAATGTTTCGTAGTACATGATTTCACATGAACTACCCTGGTCAATCAGAATCCGCTTGACGTCAAAATCCTTGACTCGGAGAGTGACGACTAGGGCATCATTGTGTGGACAGTATATCCGTTCTAAGTCTTTATCTGAAAAAGACATGACGTTTGTTGCCTTTGTCTTCCCCTTCTTTGTGGCTGGTTAGGCACTTAGCACCTCTCTAAAGTGTTCAGCCTTTTTGATTGATCCCCTGAGTTCGCATACACGCTCAGGTTCAAAGACTCCATGTATCACATTGATAATGCCTTGAGGTGGGGCGTCGATCGGCATTCCATTGGGGTTATTATGGTCTTGGGGGGCAGGCTGCGTCCCTCCTTCAATGTATTTGTCCAGGTGACCTGCCGCCACCAACTCCTCCAGGTGCTGTCTCAATGGTGTGCAATTCTCAGTTCGGTGCCCCTTTTCTTTGTGGAAGGTGTACCGCGATCTTTCGTCATAGTCCTTCTGAGCTTCTCCTAGCTTGGCTGGCCACTTGACGAAAGGCTCATCTCTTATTTCGCTCAGAATCCGATATATCGGTTTCTTGAACACCGTGGTTATGGCAGTGCGGATTCTCAACCATATTTTATCCGGGTCTTCTCCGTTATCTCGTCTGCCACGTCCGTTTCTGTTCTGACGATCCACTGTATTGACCTTTGCTGAGGTTTTCTTTTCTGGTACTGCGGTCGCACAAGATTTTGCTTTGGCACGTGCGCCATCCTCCTCTACCCTGATGTGCTGATGCACTCTTTCCATCAGGGCTTCCATGGTGAGAGGTAGCGTCATGGTGATCGAGTCCCGTAGCCTGTTCCCGACTGGAAGGCCTCTTTTATACTGTGCGATGGCGAGATTGGTGGGGCAGTCCCCAATCTGATTGAATGTCTCCCAGTAGCGACTGTTGTAGGATCTTAGGGTCTCTTTATCGCCCATGTCGATGGAGAGTAGCTGGTCGATCTCCACCGGGGTTTTAGTGTTTGTTCGGAACCTTGTCACAAAGGCTTCTGCCAATTGTGCCCAAGAGGCTATGCTGTCTTCTGGTAGTTTCTCGAACCACGTCAAGCCTAGGTCGCCAAGACTTGATGGGAAGAGTATGCACATTAAGGCCTCGTTTCGCCTGTATACAGCCATGACTTGGCGAAAGTGGCTCAAGTGTGAGTAGGGATCCGTCTTCCTTTCATATGTAGTGAATTTTGGCTGAAGGAAGCCTGATGGTAGGGGCGCGTTTTCAATCGTCGGAACAAATGGTGAAGTCTGTAGCCTTGCTAATGCCTTGTCCGTTGGTTCGTAGGCAGGGCGCGGTATTGGCATTCCAACCTCGACACTCCCATGCGTCCGAGGAGCCAACCGCTGTAAGGCCGAGACTCTGTGTGGATCCCTTGTCCTGGCATCCTCCTCGCATCGTGCCTTTGCTTCGAGCACGGTTCGTAAGTCGGATGATCTGGGTAATTCCGTCTGTCTAGATCTGGTTTGGTGTGAATGCGAGGGCCAATACGTGCTTCCTTCTGTGTATGATCTTTCAGATCTCGTCCTCTCAGACCTGGAGTGACGAGTTCTGGAAGACCAGGATTGAGTATCGCTTGTCCTGAGGCTTCTACTCTCTCCTTGCGAGGGTGTGGTATTTCTACTACGATTTTCTGAGTGGCGAGGGGGCGTCTTGTTTTTGCGCCCCCCCTCCTGTCGCCACTTCTTTTTTCTTCATCTGGCGTTTCAAGGCCTCCATGTCCGCCGCTATCTTTCTTATTAATTCATCTTGCTCTTTCACGCGATCTTCCAGAGCTTGAGGATCAATCCTCCGTCTTTGCCTATCAAGACTTTGCGAACGAGAGTGACGGGGGCTGTTAGTTCGCCTCCCCCTAGTATCCCTCATGGTGTTATGTCGTTGGGGCTCCAAATCCGCCATGGGAGGGACAGAGGGTAATCCTTCACGCCTTGCGCCTCCATCTGGAGTTAGCCCGTCGACGGCGGACTGCGGCAATTCTTCAATGTGCGCCATTGTTTGAAAAGAGGAGAAGCTTTAATCAAGAGGTTTTGTTCTGTCTGTTCTTCCCACAGACGGCGCCAATTGTACGGGAAAGAAATAAACCTTCTCGTATAATCCTGTTAACCAAGTCTGCGCTCCTCCGTACGACGTCGCCTTATCACCTGAAAACACAAACGTGAGTTAGCCGGGGGGAGTGTGCCGGAAACCTCTCCGATGCCTAAGTCAGCAAACTTGACAAATAGACAAAGCTCTGTGAATTCAGAAAGCAAAGTTGTGTGTTACCTCCTCCAAGGTGATATTTGTGAGCTTTTATAAGTTTCGAGCAGCACAATCCTAATAGGACTTTTATTCCTTCATGCAGAGTCCTCCTAGGATTCATACTCCTAAAGGATAATGCTTATCCTTTAACACCCCCCACTGCTTAAACCAAGTGGGATGGTTTTTTCCGTGGCCGAACTACCATATGACCGAAATAAAACTGGCTATGCCGAGTCACAGAGTTGGCCGAACTATCCTGAGTTCGGTTCTTCCTTTTAGTCCTTACTTCGGCTTTTCATGTAGAACCCATGATACGGTTTAGACCGAACTAATGATTCGCGACCGGTATAACTCCAAGACCGGTCTAACTTCAAGTTGCTTTCGGACCGAAGTAACTTTTATACATATCTAGGGCCGGAGTAATTCTATACCTCTTTTTGGGCCGGAGTAACTTTTACGGCCCTTATTTACTCAGCCCTTTGTATTGCGGGCTATTATGACCATCTCATAGCTCGGCCCAATTTTAATTTTATTTTAAATATTTAAATAATGTAAATAATCTAAAAAATTTAATAAGCAAAAAATTAAAATAAATATTCAAAAAATTTAAATCGTAAAAATTTAAATAATTTAAATATTCAAAAAATTATTTTAACAAAAAAATTTAAATAATTTAAATATTTAAAAAATTTAAATAATTTAAAATATTAATATTTTAAATTTAAAAACAACTCTACACTCAAATCGTAACCAAACATATAAAATAAAACTCAATTAGTAAATTATTTTTAAAACTCATAACCAAATACATAACTCAAAACTCATATATACTACTTTCACAATTCTACATTCAAATCATAATCAAATACATAACAAAAAAATTAAAATATTTAAAAATATTTTTATAAATAGAGTTTGAATTTATTTTTATAAAATATTTTAACAAAAACCAAAGAAATGTTTTTAAATTTTTTTTTTTTTCAACGTCCTGTGTATTTTTCTGGGAATAGGTGTTTTTTGGAAAGTGATGTGAAGCTTTTGTCTAGGAAACGCTGAGGTGATGCCCCTCTCTCATGTGGGGGTAATTTTGTAAATTTACCTTCACAACTGTTGGTGCCAAGTGATTGCCTCCGTTTTTGTCCCTATGTGGCTAAAATCAACTTTTTTGTCCTTATACGGCTAATTTAGCCCCAAAAGTCCTTCCCAAACACCACCTTAGTGTTAAAAATTTGTGTAAAAAGCATGTAAAATTATTGAAATGTGTGAAAGTATTTTGAAATATATATAAAAAATGTATTGAGTTTATAAATCTTTTAACATTTAAGGCTTCTTATTGACAGCATCAAAGGGCTAGACATTTTTTATAACATATTTATTTATAATATTATAGAGAATGTAATTAAGTTGGTGTGAACACATTTCTATAAATGTTTATCACGAGTTTGAAAACTAACCGTGATAAAATTGTCCAAGTGAAAAAAATTAAATTAACTCCATAAACAATCTCTATTCATTTTTTTCATTTATATAAACTGTCCGCAGCTAGTGTGAAATGCCTCCGTTTTCGTCAAAATTTTTGACAAATTTGTCAATTTTGAACTGTAATGGCTAAATTAGTCAATTTTAACTGTAGTGATTATTTTAACCCCAAACTGTGTTGCCAAACGGAGGCAGCCTCCGTTTTAGTCAAAATTCTTGCATTTTTGTCAAACTTTTCGAAACATTTAAGACAGGCATATGATGAGGCTCATATTTCTATGAGGTCATTTTGTACTTGTTATTTTTTAATATAAAATTTCTTAAAATTTTATCAACCATTACCGACATTGTTTTATTTATTTATTATTTTTTAGAGTAATCTCAAACCACAAGTTATTTGGATGTCAAATAATTTTAAAATCTTTATTATTTGTCAATCATATTTGAAGGACACTGTCCATACACATCAAACTATCAAGTTGGTCCTAATCTCAATTGGTTGGTCAAGTGTTCCTTCCAATTATTGAAATGAGAAACCAAGTGGTTGTTGATTTTTGGATAAATTATAAATATATTTACGAAGTTTGTTTAAAATATAATTTTTAAAATTATAAATATTCCCTTATTAATATTTTTTATTTAATAAAATTTATAATTACTTTCTTATATAATAATAAAATTACAAGTAAATTACACTTTGCCTTCTTTATATTTGGCCACTTTCTTACTTTGATTCTTAAATTTTATTTTTTCCCACTTTACCCCTTTATGTTTCGAGTTTTTCTCAATTTATTCTTAAAATTAGCTTCTATTCAAAATTAGACAGAAAATGCCATAATAACTGTCATAACACAAAAAAAAATATTATTATATTTGAGTTTATACTAGAGATGTGAGTTATATATAATAAAAATATTTTATGTTATGTGATTATCAATGTGTAATTTCTATTTAATTTTTAACAAAAATTAGTTTTATGAGTAAATTGAAAAAAACCTTCAAACATGAAGGGTCAAAGTAGGAATAAATAAATTTTAAGGGCCAAATTGAGAAAGTGACTAAATATAAAGGGGCAAAGTATAATTTATCCTAAATTATCATAATTGTTAATTGAAATATATTTCTGACATCATTAAAATTTGTCAATTAAGTTAATGATTTATTAATAAAATAAGTCATTTGTTATGTGATTAGAAATGTGAAGGAGCGAAATGTAATTTTTAAAATTATAAAGAGCAATTCGCATTTTAAGCAAATCCTAAAGAGTATATTTTATATAAATTTGGTTCCAAAGAATAAAATTTAAAGAATAAATTACAAATATACCCCTAAAATTTGATTAAAATATGAATCACCTACTGTGGTTCTGAAAATTACGTTCCACCCCCTGAGATTTCTAATTTCATAACAAATGACATTTTTATTAATAAATCATTAAATCAATTAATAATTTTTAATAATATTAGAAATATGTTTCAATTAATAATTTAAGTAATTTTATTATTATATAAGAGAGCAATTATGAATTTTAATTTTTTTAGTTAATTTTATTAAATAAAAATTTTTGATAAGAAATATATATAATTTTTTAAATTATAAAAAATAATCTTTATTTTAAACAAAACTCAAAAAATTATTATAATTTATGGTAGATAGTAAAAGTCCACGCCTTTGCCAGCTCAAGTATGCACACGTTACATATCATACGTAAGTGACAGGGGCGTCCTAACATTTTAAAGTGAGGTTTTTTATTTTAATATTAAATTTTTTGAGAAATTATAAAAAGAGATTTAAGATTTGACCTGATAACAAATTAAATTTTTAATTATTTTAATGTTAAATTTTAATTTTTAAAATGAAATCAATTCTAACTATATATATTAGTTATAACTATTAAAATAACGATAATTTAGATAATTTAATTATTTTTGTCGGTGGTACTGGATAGAGGCAATCAATGACTATGGACTGGAAAAGCAAGGAGAGGGGTGGAAGTAAACCTGCGGAAGGGGAGTAGTGATGGTGGTCTGCAAAAATGGATGGAGCGATGACAGTGGCTTAGGGAAGAGGTGGAGTAGTGATGAACAATTAGTTAGGATAAATTACACATTGCCTCTTTTATGTTTGATTATTTTCTCATTTTGATCTTTAAATTTTTTTCTACTCTAGCCTTTCGTGTTTAAGATTTTTTTTTTATAATTTATTCCAAAAGCTAACTTAGGACTAATTTAGAAAGATGGTTATAATTAACTTTTTGTGAAAGACAGAAGTGGGTTATAATATAATCCACTTTCCAAAAGACCCGTTATATCCAAGATTAGCCCAAAAGACATATATTAACAGGTAAGTGGCATATAAAAATTTTATTATATATGACTCACATGTCTGATACAAACTTAAATTTTAATATGATAAATTTTTTTTTTTTTATGCCATGTGACGGCTAATGGGATTTTTTTTTTTTAATTTTTGAATATAAATTAGCTTTAAGGGTAAATTGAAACATAAAAAGCAAAGTGGGACAAAAATATTTCAAAAACGAAAGTGAGAAAATGGTTAAATATAAAGGAGGCAGCGTATCCAATTATTTAAATTATCTAAATTGTCCCTTAAAGTGATGGATGGAATTTATATCATGTTATAAGTTTAAAATTTTAATTGAAATAATTAAAAAGTTAAGATTAGATTTGTTACCGACCTTATTTTTTCTTTTTATAATTTATTCTAATTTTTTTAATATTTTAGTTTCATAAAAAAATTCTTTTTGTGATGCAAAATTACTAATTAAATTTTGGTAATGAGGTGTTTATAATGTATTTTTTTAAAATTTTGAAATTTTTATCAATTTTTAATATTTCTTGTGACATAGTAGAATTTATCCAAAAAAAATTCCAAGCAAAAAAATAAATATTTTGAATTTTGTTTCTGCATAAACAATTTGTTACATGTATTATTGATAAAATATATTGTGAGCAATACATGCATTTGGAAAAAGAATCTAAAATTTTTAATATAATTTGCTATTTTCCTTTCCTCCAGTTTGTATAAGCTCTTTCAAAAATCTCCATTTGAAAAACAAACTTCTTTTTCTTTTTATTCATATATGAAAAACAAATTTCTAAACCATCAAGTGATTTTAATTTTTTCAAAAATAAATATAACTTGTAACAATGAAAAAGCTTGAGATTTACCAAACAAGCATTTAAAAAAGTATGAATTTTGTTAATGGTTGCTCTAAACTCGTTAAGAAGACACTCGTTAAGAAATTTAAAATGATCATACATTATTTACAAAAGTGTGTCATAAAAAAAGCACAATCCCTTCAAATTTTATTAACTAATATTTCGACAATACTCATTAACAAGACTCACAAATATATACATATTAGAAATAACTAATATTTCGACAATACTCATTAACAAGACTCACAAATATATACATATTAGAAATGGTGACGCACGCGATGCACATGTATGGAATTGTTTCCTTCCAACAAATAAGATTGCGAAGAGTCCAATTGAATTCAAAATCTAAAAATCCAAAGAGATTTTGAATTTAAAAATTGAAGAGTCATGTGATTAACGCAAAATTTTAGTTTCCTGGTTCATCCCCAAAGCTTGTGACAATGAATCTATTATTTGTAGGGCAAATTTGCAAAAATAATGTGACAGATCACATTATATAATGGGGAACTTACTGATAAGTCTCATGTACTAAGTTCAAAACCCAGCTAATCCCAAAACAAAATACTTGCACCAATTAGTCCAATACATTTTTAATTGTTACCAAAAAATCCTTTTTTTTTTTTTAATTTACAGACACTGTTCACATCTTATTACCGTCGGACTTCCGTCAAACGGTCGCTGGAGACTCGTCGGAATGTTCAACATCGCTGGAGACTCGTCGGAATGTTTAAAACATGTTATGAAACTGTAAAATTTTACAGTTCTAAAAAATGTTATAAAACTGCAAAATTTTACAGTTTTAAACCATGATTCATTCCAGCACCAAAAAAAAAATTTGAAACTGCAAAATTTTACAGTTTTCACCGCCTGTAACTAAAACTCGAAAATTACTTGTTCAGAATTCGAAAATTTTCTCATTACAAATCTGTGTGATATCTGTACAAATCTGAGTCATTACAGATCTGTTTCAATGATATTATAGATCTATTTCATCATCAACAACAACAACCATAGATCAACAACTATCCCAAAAAAAATCTGTAAATAGAGAGAGAAAGAGAGAGAAATTGACAAAGCTATATACACAAATCTGTTCAATCTAAGCACAGATCTGAGGATGAGCGTCTTCTTGTTCTTGTTCTTCATCATCTTCTTGTTCTTGTTCTTCATCGCCTTCTTGTTTGACTTTAGGACTGAGATTAGGGTTAGAGGAGGAGGCGTAAAGAAGGAAGCAAAAAGCAGAGAGAGAGGGGAAAGGACTTTTGGGTATACTCAAAAAGTTATAAGATTAAATGATGTCCACATATTTCACATGAGACCTATGGGTAATTTCCCCTTATATAATATAATATTATATTATATAGGCATTACACAAAATGAGGCCTTCTACTTGGATTGGCACTGGTAAGTGATGATGTAAATTAGTAATGATTATAAACTGGTGTTATGTAAATTGTAAAATCAAAATTTATTAAGTTCTATTATTGTATTTGATTATATTTTAGGGCAAATTTCACTTTATCCCCTATGCTTTTGGCCATTTGAGGATTACTCCCATGACATTTGAATATCATTACTTAACTCCCCTGTGATTGATGGACTAAAATGCACACTAACTTCTGTTACCAGAAGTTGTAAATTGACAATTATACCCTCATCTTCATTTTGTTCTTCTCTCTCTCCATTTCAGAGAAAACCAGTTCTCTCTCTCTCTCTCTCTCTCTCTCTCTCTCTCTCTCTCTCTCTCTCTCTCTCTCCATCTTCATCAGTAACTTGTGACTCTAATCTTCTATTATTATTTTTTTTGGTTAATAATAATCATTTCTAAATCAACACGGAAAACATGAAAGAAATCAGAAGGCTAATCAAAATAATGTTAATTTGAAAGAAATCATGAAAAAAATCCCAAATCAAAAGCCTAATATTTAATCCAAAAATAGATTTGAATAAAATGATTTGAATAAATCAAGAATAGATGGCTCTAAAGTGGCTGGTGTTATAGATAAAGTTCTCCAATTTGTTGGAGATCGACATGCCATGGAGGAAGAATTTCAGTTCTCTTCAATTAAGAAAAGAAAAGAAAAAATTAAAATGGGTTTGGATTTGTATATGTATACAAACATATGTATACATATATATGTATGTATATGTATGGGAGAAATTTTAGTTCTCTTCAATCAAAAATAAAATTAAAATTAAAATAGGTTTGGATTTGTATATGTATACAAATATATATTGGGTGAATTACACTAATAGTCCCTATAGTTTGGGGCTTGTGTCACTTTGGTCCCTAACTTTTCAATTGTGACACATTTGAACCTGAATTTTAAATCTTGTTCCCAATAAGGACAATTGAAGATATCATTAGATTTTTCAAGGGTAAAATCGTCCATTTGATAAAATATAAACTAATTTGACAAAAATAAATGTCAAACAAATATTGTTGAATTTTTAAAAATTATTTCTACCTACTAAAAATAAAATTATGTAAAATTGATAAATCTTTTAGACATTTATTTATTTTTTTACCAAATTAATTTTTATTATGTGTTTGGATAATGATCATGCAAAATTAATTTTTAAAAATTAATCATGTAATTTTTATTAATTTTTATCAATTTTACATAATTTTATCATTGGTGGATAAAAATAATTTTTAAAAAATTAAAAATATTTTTTTTACATTTATTTTTGTCAAATTAGTTTATATTTTATTATATTGACAATTTTGCCATTGAAATTAAATAATAGTATCTTCAATTGTCCTTATGATTCAACATTCAAGGTCAAATGTGTCACAATTGAAAAATTAGGGATCAAAGTGACACGAGTTCCAAACTATAGGGATTGTTAGTGTAATTTGCCCATATATATATATATATATATACATATGTGTGTATATGTATGGAAGGAATTTCAGTTCTCTTCAATCCAAAAAATAAATTAAATTAAATTAAAATAGGTTTGGATTTGTATCTGTATACAAATATATATATATATATATATATATATGTATATGCATGGAAGGAATTTCAATTCTCTTCAATCAAAAAAAAAAAAAAAATTAAAATGGGTTTGGATTTGTATGTTTGTTCAAAGATGTGCTTGTTCAATTGATGTGTTTATTCAAAGATGTGTATAATCAAAAAAAAATTATATGTTTGTTCAAAGATGTGTTTGTTCAATTGATCAGAAATGTGTTTGTTCATCTTGTGAGAGAGAATGGATATGGGTGGTAGTTTGAGGGGAGGAGAGAGAGAGAAGATGAAGAAAAAGAAAGTTGAAAATAGAATGGCATCTTTTATAAATTTGAAGAGGTAGAAATAGTATTTTCATCATAAAAACGGACTCACTCTCTATAGAGGCGTTTGATTTTCACATTCTGTTATCTTTGACAGAAAAGTTAATTGTGCATTTTAGGCCATCAACCACAGGAGAGTTATATGGTGATTTCTGAATATTAGGAGGATAAACTGCACATGACCCAAATCACAGGGGTATAGCGAAATTTGTCCTATATTTTAAAGTGGTGTTTTAAACTAATGAATGATCATTGTAGTGGCTTTAGTTATGATCAAAGTAATTTTTGATTTGTTGAAAATGATGATAGTTACGGTCTAATATAGTTATCATCAATGATACAAATTCATATTTTTAGAACATTTTCCACATAATTCACTTTTTTTCCTTTAAATTTTCAACAATGATTCATCCCACTAAAAACATCACCACTAATAGCACTAATGCATTAAAAAAATAAATAAAAAAAAAAATACAACTCCAAGACCAAAACATCACATCATTAATGACGGGACCCACTGCCACCTAATTAGTGGGAGCACTAATTAGTGCTCCCAAACATTTTTCTTAAATTTTAACTAGAAAGTAAATTTTTTCCCTACAGGTAGAATAAATACGGATGGGTACAGAAAACCGGAGGAGAAGGGGGTTTTGGAGGCCTACTTTGTGATAAAAGAGGAGATTGGGTGTATGCCTACTGTGCAAATGGGAACAAGCCTAGAAGCCAAGCTTTGGGCCTTGTACAAGGGCTTTAGGGTGGGTTTGATTAGATGGATTGAATAATGGGGGATTAGAATCTATCAGATTTGAATCTCTCAAATTATTTGGTTGGATTGGATGTGTATTCCGTATTTATTTTCTTATGGAATTAGAATATTTTTAATAAATCTAATGTTTGGTTGAACGGATTGGATAAGATAAATGAGTAAAAGCCTGTTTTACTATTTTTCAATTGTTTACTAAGTAATAACAATATTAAACATATCTTTAATATTTTAATTATTTTTAGTTAGATAAAATAAAAACTTATTTTATTTTATTTTTTAAACAATTAAATAAATTTATTTTTAAAAAATAAAATAAATAAAATATCAATAAAAATATATGTTATTTTTTTAATTAAAATTTTAAATAAATTTATTTTTAAAAATAATAATAACTAAATAAAACATCCATTAAAATTTAAATAATGAAATTAAATAAAATATAAACAAGATTTTAAAATAAAACATCAATAAAATATCTATAAAAAATTATTTTAAAAAATTAAATAAAAAAATAAAACATCAATAAAAAGTTAAATAAAATAATTTTATTTTTAAATTGAGACATTTAAATTTTATTAAATTTTACTAAATATAAAAACATAATTAAATAGTAGAGGGTCAAAATGATCATTTCTCCACCTAATCCCAATAGTAAATAGTTCAATGAAAATTGTCTCACATCCTTCCCCTGCCCGAATAGTATAATCCCACATAGTCTCACATCCCTCCCCCCTCCCCCGGATAGTATAATCCCACATATGGGGGATAAGGAGGTCGGCCGGATTTCATGTCTGGCGGATTAAAAGAAAAATAAACGCCGGATAAAAAGCTTCTCCCGAATTACAATCTTAACAGTGGATAGTCCTCTCCTAATCCGGCGAATCAAAAGCACCCTTACTATCATACTACAAAAGGGATTGAACAATGTGATGATAGAAACTGATGCGACCCAAGTGGTACAGCTAATGAAAGAAGAAACAGGGGACAAAATACACATTCAGAAACTTGGTAGAAGATGCCAAAATGCCAAAATATTTCTCAGATGATGTGAATGCACTATTCAACACGTTTGGAAAGAAGGCAATTTATGTGCGAACGCTTTGGCTAAACCAGGTACAAAGCAACCTGAAGAAATGTTGGTGGTGAATGAACCATCAACTGAAATTACGAGTTTGTTAGTTGAAGACATGATAGGACTTTAGTGAACAGACTTAGTCATTTGTTGTAGTTCTCTTTCCGATATATAAAAAAATATAAAAAATATAAGTAAAAAAAATGAAAGAAAAGGAAAGCGGATATGTGTTGTTAGAATTCAAGAAAGAGAATGTGTATTGTTAAAATTGAGAATGTGTGTTGTTAGAATTTAAGAAAGAGAATATGTATTGTTAGAATTTTTTTTTTCCTTTCTATATTCGATTTAACAAAAATACTATGTTGAGTATTTATTTTTATTGTTTAATGTAGCACATTCCATAATCATTAGACATTAATATTATAAATGTAAAACCTTTATATTAATGATAGTAGAGTGCCACATTAAATAATAAACATTAATAGTCAAACTAAATAGTATTTAAATATTCTTCATTATTTTAAGTGACAGAATAAACTGGAGTTTAATATATTAGTGACTTCTTACATTTAGGAAGCAACTATTGCATTCCTTTAATATATTTGAATTGATTTATTGCTTAATGACTCTAATTTAACTAAAATATAATAATAGGGATTCTGTTAGATATGTAGACTGATCATTCATTAGTTTATTTATGGAATAACTATTCTCTTGTAATATTAAATGATAAGTTCATTTGTAATATTTTTTGCTAAAAATTATAAATAAAAAATCCCTAAGACATGACCTTTGTAATAAAATAAATCATGAGTCTTTGATTTTTTTCAATTTAAATCCTAATTTTTTTTATTTGTTTTCAATCTAAATCATTGAACTATTTTCGTTAAATAAAACTAACAGAAAAAATATAATTTAGTCATTAAACTCAATTGAACACGTTATTTTAGATATTTTAATGATTAAAATGCCATTTATCTGTCAGTTTTACTTAACAAAATAAACAAATAATTTAAATTAAAGACAAATCAAAATATTAGAGTCTAAATTGATAATATTAAAAACTCAAAGTTTATTTGTTATAAGGGTCAAATCTTGTAGTTTCTTTGGTAATTTTTTCTCTTATTTTTTTTTAATTTTTTTTTTTAACAAACTAAATGTGAAAATAGTTATTATGGGATGAATAACGATTCTGGTTTAGACCCGACCCGTTTATTATTTTGGATTCAGGATATCTTGTCTTGTATCACCGTTCATGTCATTATATATCTTGTACTTCATTGAGTTTGGCTATTGGAGTGTCATTGTCATGTTTGGAACAGGTTAGTAACTTATTTTTCAAAGGAAAGTTTGCCCAGATTTTGGCCTTTTTGCTCGAACGGTCTTTTTGTCGTTCGAGCTGTCCTTGTGAACTCTCAGTACTTTTGTAGGACTGCAAAAATATTGGGAGGGTGGTATTTTCGTTGGAACGCTGTTTCTTGCGCTCGAGCAATCTTTTGGAACTCTCAATACTTTTGCAGGCCCACAAAAGTACTGGGAGGTGATATTCTTCGCTCGAGCGGTTACTTTGTTAGCTCGAGCGGTTCTTCTTATTGTGCCTGGTTGCTCGAGCGAACATTCATGTGCTCGAGTGGTCTGCGCATATATCAGATTGTAAAGATCACTTTTTCACTCATCTCTCTCTCTAAATCTCAAATCTATAGTCTCTCTCTCTAAAAACCATCTCTAAGCTCCAAATACACATTGATCCACCAAGTTCTACACCCTAGATCCTTTGTTAAAAAGGTAAAGCTCGTCGAGGGCTTCATTCCAATCGGAGAAGTTTGTGTTTTCGGCTTCGTTGAGATCTACCCATCTTTTCTTTGCGTCTTCTTCTTTGAGGTAGGGATTACTTTGACTCCTTTTATGATTTTTAACTTAGTCATTTGTCTGTTAAAAAGGGTATTGTCATTTGGGGGTTTTTTGATAAAACCCTAGGGTTTTGGTTTTGAAATTAAAAGAGTAGTTTTCAAAATGGGTTCTTGTATATGATTGTGACTTTGTAAAAATGGTTGGGTTCTGATAAATGGCGGATTTTATCCATGGGAATTGAGTTTTAAAGAAAAAAAGATTTTGTCTTAAAATATGATTGTTAGATTTTGTAAAGAGGAAATGGAATTAATATTAGTTTTATGGAATTGGAACAATGATAATGATGGTCATGAAGTTGGATATGAATTTTCACTCCTACTTTGAAATATTGGAAAGTATATCTATATTGAAATTAATTATCTGTTTAAAGATATCTGTTTTGAGCTATCCGTAGAGGATAGCTATGATTGTTGTAGAAATTTCATGAGAATTAGGTGGATTGAAACTATTTTCCTATTCATGTGCATTGAGCACTATAATATATATAACACATTGAAAAAGTTGTTGTTTTGAGAAAAATAGGTGAATACCTTGGTGAATCTGGATAGAAGTATAATTGTGGTATTATGTTGGCCTGAGTGTAGTTGGTGAAAGTCCAGAAACTTGCGCGGTTAAGTGTCGAGTCCTCCGGTTAATACCGGTAAAAATGACAAATTGGTAGTGCTTATAGCCTACTTGCAGACACGTCCTAGAGATTTCAATGTTGTATCCACTACCCTATTTTCTATTGAAAATGAATTGATTGCATGAATTGTGACATAAACCTGGCATAACATGGTTTTGGAAAAAGATATAAAATGTTTTCGCATGAGCATTGCATATGCATTAATCTTATAACTATGTTAAGATTCATACTCTATGTTAGAGTATCTTTACTGGATTTTGGCTCACTCTATGTGGAAAACTATTTTCACGTACTGATGACATGCCTCTGCCAAGGCAATAGCTTGGAGGAGACTTAGAGCCAAGAGCTTCTATTTTTTGTGTTATTGTTATATCTATTTTGTACAAGCGTAGGGCTTTATTTGATTTAAGTTCAGATTCACTTTTGTTGTAACCAAGCACTGTCTTGGAAAGATGTAGCCAATAGGACATTATTATATCTGTTTTAACTCTTACTTCAAATCTTTGTTTATAACGCATGCTATAAATTCAAGGTTAGGGCTTATAAATGTATCACTGCATGTGTTACACTTTTGTATAGAGATGAAACCTTGTGAATGGGAGAACAGTATATTCAGTCATCTGTTATTATTTAATATCTGTCGTGGGTTGATCTTATTGTTATATTTTCGAGACGTTACAGGATATTTTCTAATAAATCTTATACTCATTTCACTTAATTTCAATAAACAAAATAAATCAATGACTACAAATGATTATACATTCAATGCACTACAACATATGCAGGTTTTACGAAATTTTTTTATGTACCAATAGGATATCAAGTGGCACTACCCTTCTACCAATCACAAATATATATGCTCCTAGTATTTCTCAAATATCTAACAATATGGCCCATATTCCACTACCTTTCATCAATCATGATAGTGAAATGTATTACATGAATATACCTTATCCATATACAAAAATCACTCGGGTTTTAGTGGTAACCTTTTGGTCCTCAAAAGTGAATTTTGTTGCAAAAAGTTAAAATAAAAGCCATCACTAAAACGTTATCCTAAAAAGTAAAAATAAATAATAATAATAATAATAATAATAATAATAATAATAATAATAATAATAATAATAATAATAACAACAACTTAGTGAGAAAATTTTAAAAATGTCACTAATAAATAAAAAGTTTTACTTTTTGAGACATAAATTTTGGCCTCAAAGACAGTAAATTTCCAACTTCGTTATTAAAAATATAACAATGACACTTTTGTTAATTAAAATATTTTGTCCTTAAAATGTGATTTTATTCTTTATTTTTATTTTAAAAATCTTAATTTGTTGAAGTAATGACTAAAAGTGATAGTACATTTGATATATACTTTGTGTGTATAATAAAATTTCTTATATTTGTGATAGACAAATATTTTGATGGTTAAAAGCTTTGTTATATTATTCTTGACTAATCCTAGAAACCCACATTTAAGACTCCCAATTACACTCTCAATAATGTGGTAAGGAAGTAGAATCCTACATAATTGAGTATATGACAAATCAAAAGTTAACACCTATCATTTCACATCATTGTAGAGGGATTTATTAAGGGTCTTAAACAATTTTCATTATTCTTATAATATTATTTTATGTTAGAATTGATCATTACATTTACAATAGGAACCTAAATTTTAGAAAAGTACATAGCAAAATTTTGGAAAATTTGCATTTCAGTCTGATAGTGAGAAAATAATTCAATTTTTATGGTGGTGTAAGTTTCTTGTGTGTATTCCTGTATTTGGTGCAAGTATGTTCTGGGTATTAGACTTGTACAATAAATTATTTCACTTGTAATGCAATTATTTTAAGGTTACTCAGGCCATAGGTCCATTTGTGAATCTTTTGGGCCATTAGGCCTAAGCTCTAATCTCTGGGGGTACTTACGTGTAGGTCCTAATAAGTGAACTTATTATCTAATAGGTCCTATAAGAAAAATTTGTCATAAAAAATGTCACTAATTTTAAGGTTTAGCGACAATTCATAAAAATCATGATAAAAAAAAATCACTCATTGTCAATTTTTAGCGACATGTATAAAAAATTATCACAAAAAAATTATTTTTAGCGACAATTTTACCAAGACTTATTTTCAATAGGACTTGATAGGACCTATTAGTAGTTTACCCTAATCTCTTCTTTAGGTGAAAAGGACACAATTTATTCATTATGACAACTATCCGTTGAAATCAAATCAACCTATTGTTGGAAAATAATAGTTTTTTGGAAACTTTAATTTGAAATTAAAGTGGGACCGAACTGTTGGCTGAGGTGAATCTGAGTGGTTTTGTATTTTCTTAAGTGAGAAGATTGTAATACAAAAATAATGAGCTGAAACCATTGAGTTATGAATGAGAATTGTCTCATAAAGTGGGCATCAATAAAGTTGGATTTGGATTTAGACTTAGTCTTGGTTTGGACTGAGCCTAGACTTGCACTTGTGCATGTGCTGGGTTTGGTCTTAGACTTGGACTTGGACCTAGTCTTGAGTTTTGGGTTAAGCTTTGTTGGGTTTAGTTTGTGCATGTGTTTGAGATTGGACTTGGATCAGGTTGTGACCTAATACCCGTATCTATTTTGCAACCCATCTAATTTAATTCTCAAAACTTATACATTATATACGCATTATGATTTATATAATGGTTTTGGAGTTTTGAACCTTTGTAACTCTAGCCCTAATGGCTAGAGTTGAGGGCATTTGATGATCCCATTGATGTTAGCCTTCATGGCTAAGGCTCGCCCTTACTAGTATAAATGGAGATCTTTCTCCTTCAACTTAGTAGGCTGTTTTAGAGAGGTTTTGTGATGGAAAATGAGATGGTGTTTTGAAATAAAAAGTTAGAGATGATTTTTTACACCAAAGAAAATTTTTCCCATCTTCTTTTGTTAGCTTCTTCTTTGATTCTTGTTAAAGAGAGTGCAGCCATTGTCAAGTTCGCCGAAACTATTCAAAAGGTGCTTCTACATTAGCTGGTTTCAATCGTTGTATCTTGGGAGGCAAACGCAGACATATCTTCATCACCCATCGCGATGTGGTGAATCTGTTTCAAGGAAACTGTGGTATCATAGGCTTCGGTTTGCTTCTTTTCTTATTATTTGTTCTTTAATTTTTCAGAATTTAATATATCTCGATGAGTTCTAATATTTAGTTATCCATGTTAATAATTTATTCTTTTAGTAATATAATCTAATTTATTTTTGTATTTAGTTGTGTCGTTTATTCTGTATTTCATCCTTTAATAAAAAAAAATTATTTTGTCATTTCTATTTAATTTTTTTTCCTTGTATTATTATGAAAAAATACCAACAATTTTAAAACAGATTTTTTATAAATAGTTTTTGAGAAAACAATTTAGCTTTTATTTTAATTTATTCTACTATTGGAATTGAAATTAATTTAATTGCCTAGAGTTATTGGATTGTTTTGAGTTGTTTATTTCTAATAATTTATTCATGAAATTTATTTTATGTTAATTAGTTGTTATTGCATGAGTTATTTGATTGTTAGTGTTTAAGTTGGTAGGAGTTTATAAAAATAAAAATTTTATTATGTAAGATTCTTACTATTTTATTTAATTTGTTTGATTGTTTTCTTTTGTAGCTAACTTTGTTTATAGGTTTACCTAAGCGAGAAATGATGATATATAATAAGAAAAAATAAAATAAACTGAAATTAGTAAATTGGACTACTAATTGTTTACTTGAACAGGATTACTGTAATGGGCCCAAAATGCGTGTCATAATTATCTTTATTTAATTATGCGTTAATATAAATTAATTTGGAAATATCTGTCTGAATTGGGAAAATACCTGTTGGAGCTACGACTTCGAAATTGAAATTGACGACTTTAATGGGTTCAGAAACTGAAATTGAGTACATGGCACTACAAGAAAACACACCTTTGGCGACTAAATTTTTAGTCGCCAAAAGTCCTTTTTTAGTCGCCAAATGTCGAATTTTCACTTTCCCCGACTAAATATTTTAGTCGTCGGTTTCGTCGCGAATACATTGTCGCGAATACCTTTGGCGACTAAAAAACTGTTAGTCGGCAATATACAGGTCTTCAGCGACCAAAGAATTTGTCGCCAATAGTCAATTCCATTTTTAGAAATTATACATTTAGCGACTAAACTTTTAGTCGCCAATAATGAATTTTTTAAAATTATTTATACATTTGCCGACTAAACTTTTCGTCGCCAATAGCCAATCTTTCAATGAGCACAGACTTTAGTCGCCAAAACCATTTTTCAGGAAAAAAAAAAAAAAATTGCCTCTGTTGTCCCGAAGTTTCGAACCACCAACCTCCCAACATTCTCAACCTTTACCAACACTCTCTTCCCACTACACCACTGCAACATCACATGAATATTAATGCAACATATATTATTTATATACTATATTGACCGGTATTAATACAAAACTATATATATATAAATAATTATTTTTATTTAATATATTTTATGTAAAAAATAAATTATTTACTAAAAAAAATAGGATAGCACTTTTGGCGACTAAATCTGAATTTTAGTCGCGAATTCTATATTTTTTGGCTACTAATTTCTTTTTTGTCGCTAAAAGAATTAAATCCCGCCTAAGGATAGCACTTTTGGCGACTAAACTAAATTTTAGTCGCCAAAACCTCTACTTTGGGTGACTAAACTGCATTTTAATCGGCAATTCTTGACTTTTAGCTACTAAATTTTTTTTAGTAGCCAAAAAGCTTCACTTTTGGCTACGAAATTGATTTTTGTCGGTAAAACACGTATAATCGGCGACCAAACTATTTTTTAGTCGCCAAAACCTGTACTTTTGGCTGCTAAATGTTTTTAGTCACCACAAACCTTCACTTTTGGCTACTAAAATTTTTTTAGTCGCTAAAACCCCTACATTCGGCGACTAAACTGACTTTTAATCTCTAAAACCCCTACATTTGGCTACTAAACTGTTTTAGTCGCCAAAAGTGTTCACTTTTGGCGACTAATTGAATTTTAGTCACCAATTCTGCTACTTTCAGCGACGAAAAATCCATTTTTAGTCACGAAATCTACTTTTTCTTGTAGTGTGGATATGCTAATGAGGATTTTTAGAGTCATTTTGAAAATTTAATTAAAAATTGATTTCATCTAATTTGCTAAGTCATGTTTGGCTCTCATTACTTGATTAAGTTTAGAAATAGATATTTATGTTTATATGAGATATGAGCTCATTTGAGTCAACAAAAAGAAAAAGAAAAATTTGGAGAAGGAGTGAAAAAAAGAGAGTTCTAGAGAAAGAGGGAAACGAAGAGGAATGTGTAGAATTTGAAGGAGATGCTCAAGATCAAGCTTTTATTCAACAAGATTATGCAAGATTAAGTAACTATAAAGGCCCTAGGTAAGAATCTAACCCCCAATTCTTGAAGATTAAGTGTTATGGAGTTGAATTTATGAATTATTTGTGAGTTTTGCATGCATTTTGCTATATAATGTTAGGAACATGTTGTATGCTTGTGCATGGCATAGATTTATGGAAATCATATTCATAAACTTGTTTTTCTTGCATGATTCTTGAGATTTGAAGAATAAACTCCATGGATTTCAAGGATGGGAGCTTAATTTGCATATTTTGTATTTCAACTCAAGTGTTTGAATGTTTTGTATGAAATTTAAGCTCCATTTTGAAGTTATGATTTTGTTTAAACTAGATATGTTGCATTCAACAAGTTTTTATAAGTTTTTGGCCTTGAAATACATGGAAATGAAGTTTGATTTTGGAAAGAATGAGGTTTCATTCAAGAGTAGAATTTCCGACTGAAATTGTACCTAGACCACTCGAGTGGCCTGGGCCACCGCTCGAGCGGCCTGGGCCACCGCTCGAGCGGCCAATCCCTTTTTGGCCAAAATTGTATTCTGAAGTTCGCCCGCTGTGCCGCCAAACAGGGTAGATTTTCCAATTTTGCTTTTTTTTTTTTCATTTTCTGACTTCCGAGTCTTCATTTACATAGTTTTCAAGTGTAATTTACATCTATAAGCATCTCATAAGCATGAAAGAAATATAGAAATAACTAAACGAACAAGTAATAGATGACCGAATAAGGTTAAGAATCAACTGAATGACTCGAATGTATATTGAGAAATTGTGCTATAAATGTTTGTGTTTGTAGGTCAAGAGTCGAAGACTGAACAACCGGTTTTGGAAGCTCACTGTGAGTAACATTTCTATAAAGATATATTGATATGAACTATGTTTCAACTGTTATGCGATAAGTTATAATTTTTGAAATGTTATTTTACTTATGTGAACGAATGTCCTATTTGCGAATCTATTATGGTATCCACAGGTAGTCCCAAGTCGTGGGAGACGGCATGTAAATGCGGGTCCATGACATATATGTGATACGAGATCTCGTTAGCCACTTCATTGTGATGATATGTATTTAATCGGTATCTAGAACCGATTACTCTAGTCGGAAGACGATATGTGATATGTTATGTGGGATGTACCATTTTGTTATGTTCTGATATGAGACTAATATGAATGATTGTGTCATGATTTGTTTTACGGATATGATATATTTGGAATTTATTCACTAACCTCCTTACTTTAATGTTATTCACTGGGTTTTAACTCACTGTTTTTTTATATCTATGTATAAGTGAGCATTTCAGAGGACAAGCCTGGAATGCTCTTTAGCCGAGCCATCATTTTCAAGCCTATAGAGTTATTTTGAGTGCCTCTGAGTTGGTGCCAGGCTTGGAAGGCCGTTGTCAAGCTTTTGATCATGATGTACACTTTTGATGCGTGCACATGTTTTGTATAAGTCATTCTGTTATAAGATATGTATATGTTTGTGGGTAAATTAACGATTATGTATGTTCATGTTTGTTCATATAGATGCACAGCTCATTGGACCATTGGTATTTTTGTATTTTGTTTCCGCTAGCCCCAATTATTTTTGATTGTATAAGAAGGCCTTTGGTAATCTCGGATTACTGGCTGGTTACGACGTCAAACTTATAGGCACAGGTTTGGGTCGTGACAATTACCTTTGTGTGGAACAAGAAATAAGTTGGACTTTCAATTTTTTTTTTTTGGACATATCTAAACTGAAATATTCGCTTTAATGTTGAGTTTTATTTCGGATTTATTCCGTATATTGTTTTGAAAGTTTGGTAACAATTTCAATTTAATTTGATTTATTAAATTCTTAAAAAACAAAGAGTTGGATTTTGAGAATGTCAAGAGATTCAGCTAGTTGAGAGGTTTTCAACGATGTAGAATATCTTTAGACAAGTTTGTTTTGGAAGAAAATTTATAAAATAGTTTCGATTTTTCTATATAATGGTCTTATTTCTAAGCATGCTTATGATTATAATGTATTATAAGGTGGATGGATCCTAAGAGAGAATTAGTGCATAGTGGAACAATTTTGCATTCTAATTAATTGGTGTTTCGGTTGTGAGTTTTTTCATGTCTTGATGTGTATAATCAAGTGAATTACTCCAAACATTATTATGTATTGTTGGAGTTTAACTCTATTGTTTATAAGATTATTTGCTCTTAGTTAGATGGTTGAAATACCAATGTTATGATCATAATAGTTTCATACATGTAGTTATTTCATAGCCATGAAACTCATGATATTCTTGTAACTGCAATGCATCTATAGCTTTTGAATTACACTTTGTGAGTTATAGTTAAAACTATTTGTGTAATATTCACTTTATTGATTGTGTATATGAACAGTGAGCATGGAGATTTAGCTGTAACGAGGATAGAGTTTTGTAATATGCTTTATACAAAGATAAACATTACAAGTGGAGAAGTGTGTTCTTGGCTAAACAGACGATTCCAGATGCAACCATGATCTCCGTTTTGCAGATTTAAACAATTTGTAATTGTAACAGTTGTAGTTGCATTTCCATTTCCATTTGTAGTGGTTTTAATTTTTAATTTGTAATAATTTCACTATAGTGAAAGGAAATGAGGAATGGGAGAAATTATAAACCTTCGGGGTTTAGAGAAAATCTTTGGGATTAATTTTATTATTCCCAAAGTGTTTTGGTTTTCTGTAATCGAAACTAAAGTTTAGCCTTGGCTAAAGAGTATTTCTGATTTGTTCAGAAATAGAAACTAAGATAGATTTGGTTTCAAACCTTTGTGATTAAAGGAAGTCTTTGGGTTTAATATTTTTATTCCCAAAGTGGTAGGAAACCAAATTTTGAGAAAGTCTTTGGTTATAATTTTATTATTTCCAAAGTATTTTGTTTTGGGGGGGAAAAAAAAAGACCAAATTTTAGCATTAGCTAAAATATTTTTGATTTTTATTCAGAAATAATGGTGTCATAATCCAAACCCACCCCTGTAGGTTTAATATCGTAACTGCCCAGTAATCCTTGGATTACCAAAGGCCTCTAAACTGTTTCACTCGTAACCAAGGGCTGTGGAAACAAATATAGAAACATACATAGTCCATAGATGTGTATAGACATACATGGGACAGATAATTTAAAACTTGTATAGATATATATACATATATGACGTCATAACATCCATCCAACCTTGACATTATGCACAATAGAACAAAAGAACTTGTCACAAAACAACAAAAGTCTCAGGCTTAAGTTATGGTTTACAAAACTCGATCGTTGAACTCTTTCCGGAACCTCCTCGGGAGGCATAATGGTTAGCCAACAAAACAGAGACTCCAGGTCATCAACCCTGAGCCTGGTCACATGCCTGGTCACCTATATACATATAATAAATAGTGAGTGAAAGCCCAGTGAATAATAACAGAGTAAAGAGTTTAATGAATGATGTCCAGTTTCATATCATACCAATCAGAGAGAGAAACATAGTCATATCAAAAACAGAGTCATGTTCATATTTGTATTCAAATCATGTGTGGTGCTTCTATTAGCATTAACATATCTCTCTGGTCAAGCATATTAAGTTCCATAATAAAACCTCCGATACCGGGTAACATATCTCATACATGGGTCACGATATTGTTTCCCCTTAGCAAGGACCTAGGCAGCGGTATTGTTTTTCCCGGACGAGGGTCTCATGACCATAAGCCTCAGTATTATGTCCCCTGGGTAAGGGCCTCTAAGGATACCACAAATACATTTTACAGATATGGATCATCATTCATGGGATTTCAAAATAGCCTTTTGTAGCTTTCAGAAACATTCCATATCATATCATAATGTACAAAAGGTAATTTATATCAAACATAGCTTTACTAATTTATTACTCACTGATAAGGACACAAATAGCTTTGTTGGCAACCAAGGAATCAACAACTCACGGCACATGACCTATACAAACATAATAGCTACACATCTTGAAACACACGCTCAGGTCGTACTTAACTCATTTCATTTCGTTCTTCGTGTGTTTTTAAGTTTTATCCTCATTATTGTGTCTTATTCATGGCCGAGGAATGCCTAGGATGCAATGAAGATTCTAAAATGCACTTGAAAACACTTAGTCACATATGTTGAAACAGGGATTTCGCTCGAACGCAACTTCCTTCGCTCGAATAGTCTGTAAACTTTGCAAAAGTAATGGTTGTGTGAATTCTCCGCTCAACGGTCGTTAGAGCGTAAGACTGAGGTCCTCGCTCGAGTGCAACCTGTCAAGCAGAAACTCAGAAGGATCCGCCCTGATTGGGCCATTAAGATCAAGGAAGAGGTCACCAAGCAAATCGATGCAGGCTTCCTACTGGTATCCGAATACCCGACTTGGTTGGCCAACATTGTTCCGGTGCCGAAGAAGGATGACAGAATTCGGGTATGTGTAGACTTCAGAGATTTGAACAGGGCCAGTCCGAAGGACGACTTTCCCTTGCCGCACATTGATGAATTGGTGGATTTCACGGCAGGACACGCCTTGCTTTCGTTTATGGATGGCTTCTCAGGCTATAATCAGATAGTAATGGCACCCGAAGATCAGGAGAAGACTGCGTTCACTACCCCGTGGGGTACATATTGTTACAGAGTGATGCCATTTGGGTTGAAGAACGCTGGAGCTACTTATCAACGGGCAGCAACCACAATATTGCATGATATGATCCATAAAGAGGTCGAGGTGTACGTGGACGACATGATTGTCAAGTCCAAAGAAAGAGAGGGCCACTACACCGCCTTACAAAATTTTTTTCAAAGGATCAGAGAGTTTCGGCTGCGGTTGAATCCCCAGAAGTGTACATTCGGTGTTACAGCAGGGAAAATGCTAGGGTTTTTGATTACACAAAGGGGCATCGAAGTCGACCCTTCCAAAATCAAGGCCATCTTGGAAATGCCACCACCAATGACTGAAAAAGAGGTGCGAGGCTTTCTAGGTAAAGTGCAATTCATAAGACGGTTTATCTCAAAATTAACTTTGACTTGTGAACACTTTTTGGTCTCCTGAAGAAAGGAAAGAAGTTCCAATGGGACGGCCGATGTCAAGCAGCTTTTGAACAGATCAAAGAATATCTACAGAGCCCGCCCGTGTTGTCACCACCAGAGCCGGAGAGACCGTTGATATTGTATCTTTCAGTAACTGAGAATACCATGGGCTGCATGCTCGCGCAAGAGTCAGAAGACAAAGTGGAAAGGGCCATCTACTATTTGAGCAAGAAGGTGCTGGATTACGAGACCCGCTACACTCCGCGGGAGAAGGCTTGCTTGGCCTTGGTATGGGCTACCAAGAAGCTGCGGCACTACCTGTTAGCTCACTCCGTAATGTTGGTTTCACGCTTATATCCCATCAAATATCTTTTCGAGAAACCGGCACTTACGGGTAGGCTTGCTCGTTGGCTGCTATTGCTTTCTGAATTTGATCAGAAGTATGTAACACGCAAGTCAGTTAAAGGAAGAGCAGTAGCGGAGTTCCTTGCCGACCACCCGGTTGAAGGGGATGAAGCGGTTGAGTACCTATTCCCAGATGAAGCCATTCTGCACATCGAAGATGAAACTTGGACGATGTACTTTGACGGAGCGTCGAACCAACACGGGTATGGGATAGGAGTGTTGCTGATAGCGTCGGACGATTCCCGTATCCCTTTAGCATTTAAGCTCCGGTTCAAAGTCTCGAACAATGAAGCAGAATATGAGGCATGTATTGCCGGCCTAGAAGCAGCCCTAGAACTAGGGGCAAGACGGTTGGACGTCATTGGGGACTCGAACCTTGTTGTATCTAAAGCGAAAGGAGACTGGAAAGTCAAAGAGGAAAGGATGATAATTTACCACCAAACCTTGGATTTGTTAATTCCTCGGTTTGAGAAGCTAAATTTCACCCACCTAGTAAGAGAGAACAACAGGTTCGCAGATTCACTAGCAACTCTATCTTCCATGATAGACATCCCGTCCGGAGTCCGGATGCGTCCAGTCATTATTAATCAGAAGTTTGCGCCAGCGTATGAATCAATTTCTGCCATAGATGAGGCTCAGGACGACAACCCCTGGTATTACGACATTTGGAACTTCTTGGAAAAGGAGGCGTATCCACCAGGGGCAAACGCCAAGGATAAAAGGGCAATAAGAAGAATGGCTGTTCAGTTCATCATCTGCGGGGTAAATTGTATAAGAGAGGTCATTTGGGAATGCATAAGCTCTGTGTAGAAGCTGAAGAGTCGAAGCGCCTGATGGAGGCCATCCATGGAGGAGAGTGCGGTGCACACATGAATGGAGTAATGCTGGCCAGAAAGATCCTCAGACAGGGCTACTACTGGTCTACCATGGAGGAGGATTGTATCGGCTTTGTTCGGCGATGCCACAAATGCCAGATCCATGCAAACCGCATGAACATCCCGCCGTCAAAGCTGTACAACATGACGTCCCCATGGCCATTTTCCGTTTGGAGAATTGATGTGATCGGAGCTGTTACCCCGAAGGGATCGAATGGGCATGAGTTCATCCTGGTAGCGATAGATTATTTCACAAAGTGGGTCGAGGCCCAATCATACGCGGTGTTGAAAGCGTCGCACGTCGCAAAGTTCATCAGAAACAACATCATCTGTCGCTACGGGGTGCCAAACGAGATTATTTCTGATAATGGTTCCCACTTCAAGAAGGAAGTGATTGACTTGTTGGAGAAATATAACGTGGCTTTTCATAAGTCATCCGCATACCGGCCGCAAACCAACGGAGCAGTTGAGGCCGCCAACAAGAACATCAAGCATATACTGCGAAAGATGGTGGAAACCTACCGGGATTGGCCAGATAAGTTGCCGTTTGCTCTATGGGGCTACAGGACTTCAATTAGAACTTCTATCGGAGCGACTCCGTATTCGTTAGTTTATGGAATGGAGGTCGTTCTACCTATCGAAATTGAGGTGCCGTCCTTACGGGTATTGGCTGAGTGTCAAATAGCCGAAGCAGATTGGCAGCAGAGCAGGTTTGAGGAACTCATGCTCTTTGACGAGAGAAGACTGAAAGCACTGTACCACGTCCAAAGTTATCAGCGGAGAATTGCCCGGGCTTTCAACAAGAAGGTTAAGTCCAGAAATCTAAAGGAAGGGGATTTGGTGCTCAAGGACAACCGAGCTCCCATCCACGACCCAATGGGCAAGTTCAGACCCAATTGGACCGGTCCCTACATCATCAAAGCTATCTGGTCAGGTGGAGCTGTGGTTCTGATGAACTTAGATGGCTTGGAGTTCTCCCAACCGATCAACATGGACAAGTTGAAGAAATATTACCCTTGAGAGGCTCGCTAGGCCGAAAACCCGAAAGGGCGACCTAGGCAAAAGTCAGAGCACAAAAAATTAGAAAATATAAAAACTGAGCTCACAAGGCTGAAAACCCGCAAAGGGCGGCTTTGGCAAAAGTTAGAGCGCAAAAGGAGAGTGAAAATACTAGAGTGAACCTAAGCCTGAACTACGTAAGGCTTGATTCCCATCTTTGGGATACGTAGGCAGCTTCATCCTGAAGTTCAGCCATAACACTTCCCCGGTCAACTTTGTCCATTCGATCGTCTCGGCCATCTTTGTCTATTCAGCATTCAAGGGTTCGGTTATGATCTCCGGTGCAGTGCTCTTCAGACTAGGGGCAACTTTCCGTTGCTGTGCAGTGATGCGGCGCTCTTCAGACTAGGGGCAACTTTCCAGTTGCAGGGATCTGGGGTTATGCATCTTAGTGACAGATCTCAGGCGTGTCCAGTTCTGATCCACATCGAAAATGATTTTTGAGAAGTTTTAATAAAAGCCGACTTTGTTCAAATAATCTTTTTACAACTTTGACCATTTTTGGACCAAAGCGGAAAATTTTCAGTACCACAACATTCAATTTCATTGATTTCAAAACAGAGTTCTCTTGCTCTTGTATACAATCGAAGTTGCTTTTTATTACATTCACAAAGAAAACTTGAAAGTACTAATAAAGCAATAAATCTGGGGCATAGTCAAGTCAGGTGCTCCTGCGCCCCCTCCCAGAGCTGGTCGAAGCCTCTGATGCCAAGCTGGGTCCAATCTGTGCTTCTTCGTTGAGCCAATTCACGCACTCGTCAGACAAAATGCAACTGAAAGTAGGAACAGGGGCCAGGAGTTCTCTCATCCTCCACGCAGTGGCCTGCCAAGCAAGCTGTGCGCCTCAGGCTGGGAATGCAGCAGGATACTCTATCCCCTTTGGCGGGCAAGTCTGATCATGGCCAAATTGGCGTCGAATCCAAAATGGGAAGTAGAATACATAGTGAGTGAGACCAACCAATTGAATCCCAGTCTGTCGGGGCATATTGTAACTCATTGCCGGAAGGCTCAGCCAAGGGCACCGCCAAGCAATACGGTCCGCGGACAAGCAGCACATCCAGGCGAACCCCCATCCCTCATCCAAGGCATTGATTAGACGGTGCCGGAAGAAGTAGCCGCGAGCTGAATATGCTGGACAAGAGTCCACAACCTGCAGTTTGTCCATCAACCACACCTAGGGAGGGATGAAAAATGAGAGAGCAAAGAATAGAGAGATGTACGAGGAGAGAAAAGTGAGAATAGGGTTTTGCGAGAAAAGACCGAGCTTGAGGGCCGAGTGATGTGAGCAAATGCATATGCGAGATCGGGTGGGAAACATTACCTATAGTAGTAGTGGACTCCCTGCTAATCTGGTCGTCTCATGACGATAAAAGGCGTCTAAGCCCATTAACGTCTCAGCCAGAGTCATGGCAATGCAGCTCTTGCCATCCTTCAAGCCTTGGGCAACCTCAATCAGCCGGACACTAGCCCCCCCAGAGCCTGAGACGAATAGAAAATGGGATAGCATGCACAAACAGAGGGCGTGTCGCCGGAAGCCTTGCCAGTGATGGTTGTTGCGATCACCAGCATCAGAAAACCGATCGGTCAAACTCGGAATGTCCAGCATCCCGTCACAAATCAGAGACCGAGCGTTGCGCATGCTGAGTCCACACATTCGCCCTAGGGATTGGGCATAGCCAAAATTAAGATTGGGCAGAAGCTCCTCGTCGCGCTCGGACTCCATTAAGGCTCGGAAATCTTCAAAGGTAGGACATATCTCTTGCCCGGCAAAGCTAAAGACATGCGTCACCGGATTCCAAAACCTTGCCGCGGCCTGAAGGAACGGGAGGTGCAACGGGGTACGACCCAGAGTGAATAGTGCATTTATGCCGAAACCCCAGAAATTCAACTTTTCCAAGCCATCCAAGCTAGCAATCCAAGCTGTGAGATTTTCAGCAAGAAACTCTTCCATCAGAGAAAATCAGTGTGGAATTGAGAAAAACTGCGAAGTTGGGGTCTTTTGTAGGAGATAAGGTTGGGTGGAGGACAGGTGTCAACATTCTGGTGATTCCCTCATTCATAGCCGGCCGGCCAAACATTCTGCCGACCGGCCATAATATTTTGCCGACCGAACAAATTTTTGGCCGATGGCCATTCCTTGTGGCCGATGGCCTCTCCTCCTGGCCGATGGGCTTCCTCCTGGTTCCCTAAGCTGTTTATGCTAGGGATTGGGGAACTCCATCACCTCCGATCCTTTCCCCGGTGATCGATTCTTGCGAAGTCACGCCTGTCTGCTTGTCGAGTTCTTGAACATTTGCTTATCGAGTTGTATTTCACTCTCTTTGAGTTTTTTTGATTTATTTATCGAGTTGTACTCACGCTTGTTTGGTCCTATCATGCCTTTGTACATTTGTTTATCGAGTTGTAAGTCGGTTCACTGCCTGATTATTACGATGCGAATACTCGGTGTTCAAAATGAGTTTAATTTCGTTCACATTGTGGTGTGATACCTTGCGATGCGATGCATAGAAAGTTTACAAACGCAAACATCTTTTGAATAAAATGGTTGTTTCATTCCCGTCACGTACTTTGCAAAATGCGTAATTTTGAGAAAGAATAAAACCTGCCCGAGGCAGTGCAATGCGCTTAAACTACTAGTAAAAAGGAAAGTAAAACATAGAATGACAGGGTAGCCAAGTGTCGGAATGGATACCAGCAAAACTCCCTTTGTGGTCAACGCACCTTCCATGCCTCTGTTCGGGTCAACGACATGGTTTGGCACTTTCATCACTTGAGACCCTGCGGGGAAGCATACTTTTGAAACATGGACCTTCGAGTCGACCTCAGGCCACAACTTCTGTGAATGATGCTCGATACGTACGAAGAACGTCCCTTCCCATATCCTTTTCATGTCTTGAGGATTCCCACAAATCGCTTCAATTACGCTGTGTTACAATGTTTTACATCCCTGCATTATGGATGATATGTTCTCACTCACATGTGTTCAAGTCTCTTTTTAATCCCTTTCTTTACTTGCGTAGACCGCATGTTAATTACATTACCTGCGTAGACCGCATGTTTGTAATCACTTTCTTTACTTGCGTAGACCGCATGTTAATTATATTACCTGCGTAGACCGCATGTTTGTAATCACTTTCTTTACTTGCGTAGACCGCATGTTAATTACATTACCTGCGTAGACCGCATGCTTGTAATCACTTTCTTTACTTGCGTAGACCGCATGTTAATTACTTTACTTGCGTAGACCGCATGTATTGCTTGTGTAGACCGCATAATTGTTCAATTTCATTACTTGCGTAGACCGCATGTTTTGCTTGCGTAGACCGCATGATTGTTCAATTTCATTACCTACGTAGACCGTACGTATTGCTTGCGTAGACCGCATAATTGTTCAATTTCATTACTTGCGTAGACCGCATGTTTTGCTTGCGTAGACCGCATGATTGTTCAATTTCATTACCTGCGTAGACCGCACGTATTGCTTGCGTAGACTGCATAATTGTTCAATTTCATTACTTGCGTAGACCGCATGTTTTGGTTGCGTAGACTGCATAATTGTTCAATTTCATTACCTGCGTAGACCGCATGTTTTGCTTGCGTAGACCGCATAATTGTTCAATTTCATTACTTGCGTAGACTGCATGTTTTGCTTGCGTAGACCGCATGATTGTTCAAATTCATTACTTGCGTAGACCGCATGTCTTGCTTGCGTAGACCGCATGATTGTTCAAATTCATTACTTGCGTAGACCGCATGTCTTGCTTGCGTAGACCGCATGATTGTTCAAACAACTGCAGAAAGATTGATATCATCTACACTGTTGGAAATATTATCCACTTCGGTTATATGGGCTTGAGCAGGCTTCTTGCTTGTTCTTTTTTTGCTTTTGCCTTTGCTACGACAATCTTTGGCCCGATGTCCCTCTTTGTCATAGATGTAACATTTGCCATTAAACTTGTACTTTTTATTTTCTCCCCCTTTAGAGCCTTGTGATGAACTTTCTCCAGAAGATTTTCGTTTCTTGGTTTTTGAAGCATGTTCCACCATATTTGCCTTAGACTCCATAGGGTGCTTACCGGCCCACTTTTCAGAATTGCGGTTGTCCTCCTCAATCCTCAAACGCACAATTAATTCGTCCATAGAAATTTCTTTGCGCTTGTGTTTGAGGTAGTTTTTGAATTCCTTCCAGCCTTTTGGTAATTTTTCAATTAAGGCTGCAACTTGGACGGATTCACTGAGAGACATGCCTTCTGCGTGAATATCATGCAGAATGAGTTAGAAATCTTGAGCTTGGTTGATCACAGTTTTTGAATCAACCATTACAAAATCCAAGAATCTGCCAATCACAAATTTCTGTGAGCCGGCATCTTCCATTTTGTACTTTTTCTCCAACGATTCCCAAAGTTCCTTTGCTGTCTTGATTGGACTTTAGACATTGTATAATGTGTTGTCAAGTCCGTTCAAAATGTAGTTCCGGCAAAGGAAATCGGCATGTTTCCAAGCATCAACCGCAATAACCACTTGCCGGTCGGTTTCATCCTCTTTCAGGATAGGAGCATCTTCACGGAGGAAACGAGCCAGGTTCAGAGTTGTAAGATAGAATAACATTTTCTGTTGCCATCTTTTAAAGTCAGTTCCTGAGAACTTCTCTGGCTTTTCACCGTGATTTACAAGTACTGTTACAACAGGAGAGGGGGTTGGCGTCATTGCAGCCACCACAGTAGTACTTGTTTGGGCATTAGTTTCAGTAGCCATCAATTCTAATTTATAAAACAAAATTATAATTAGAATTTACACTATACAGAAAATTAAACCAAATTCACAGAATTAAATTCTGTAAAAAAAATAAAAGAAACACGAATGTAACTTTTATTTTTCAATTAATTTGGAAATAAAATAAAATTTTATTCAACCAAATTAATTCCACACAGGAAATTAAATTCTGTAAAATAAAAGAAATAAGAATATAACTTTTATTTTTCCAATTAATTTGGAAATAAAATAAAATTTTATTCAACCAAATTAATTCCACACAGAAAATTAAATTCTGTAAAATAAAAGAAATAAGAATATAACTTTTATTATTCAATTAATTTGGAAATAAAATAAAATTTTATTTAACCAAATTAATTCCACACAAGAAATTAAATCTCTTGTAACACTCCAATAATTAAAATACTGAAACAGAATTTTAATGAATGAAAACTCAGAAAATAAATTCTAAAAACCAAAATTAATTTTCTGACAAAATTCCACAAAAATATATTCTGAATTGTTAATGACACCAGTATCGTACTACTAGTTGTCAAAGAAAATAGACAGTATATTACTACTATCTGTCAAATAGCATATAATCGCTATTTATTTTTCCAACCAGAATATTATTTTGTAAATCCACAGAAAATAATTTTCTTAAAAGAAGAAAGAGAAAAGGAAACAAACGAAAAATTCTGTAAACAGAATAATTCGAATCTGTCTTAAGATTGTTGGAACAATCTTCTGTGTAAATAAAATAAATTGAAATAAAGTCAAACAAATAAATAAATAACGTATTGTATTTATTTATCAAATTGAATTAAAAAAATTCAAAGACCAAGTCGAGTGTGTGACACTCTGTCCTTAAGACAGATTCGCCCCGCTACGGTGCTTACGGATGAGTGGCGTCTATCTCCCAGGATACAATGATCTTCAAAAACTTATAATAGCACTCCACACAAATTTTTTTACGGCGAACCAAACCTTGTGTTCTATACTCTCTTAATATTATTCTAAAACTAATAAATGAAGAATAAATGCAGTAGAGCAAATGAACAACAAAGAGACCAAATTCAGATTGATTTTTGGATATCAAAAAACTGCTGGAATGATTTGTATTTATAGGCAATACTTCTGTCCGAACTGGTACCAAAAAAGGAATGAACAGATGTACAAAAAATTCAAATGTTTTGAAAAGTGTCCGTTGGTTAGTACAGGAACACACTTTCAAACAATTTGGAATAGTGATCCGTTGGAGAAACTATTGGACCAAGTCAACGGAACTGTAGGTACATTATTATTTAAACTATTTCAAATATATATATATATATATATTAAACTAATTGAAATAGTTAAATAAATAAATGAAGAGGTACAAACTTTAGGAAACTTCTTAGGAACCTAAATTTAAAATTTAGAATTAAATTAAATTCCCATAATTACAAATTTTAGGAAACCACTCAGGAACTCAAAATTTGAATTTAGAATTGAATTAAATTCCCACAATAATTTTTTTTATTGAAAAAATTCAAATGAATTTTATCTAAAAAATTAATGTTAGACCTGAAAAGGACGTCAACTTCCCATTCACTCATAAATGGTTTTAACGTTTCGTCTTCACCGTGTGACTTGCCACGCGGCAAGGAACACGTCACCTCTTCGGACCCACCCTAAAAGACGTTTGGGGCCCACTCAAATTTGGGCTCAAAGTTGGCCCAAAATATGCCTATATTAACCATTTTTCCAACAGTTGTATTAGACCTCTCTTGAACCTTCTCGGCCAAGCAATAAATACAGTTCCACACAGTGAATGTGTAGTTTTTCACTATGGGTCTTTTGGGAAGTTGCCAAAAAAGTCAATTTTTTGACTTTTCAGCTTTTTAGCCCAAAAAGTCAATTTTTTTACCTAAAATAACCCAGCTTTTTGCTAAAAAAGTCAAAAAGTTAGCTTTTACCAACTTCCCAAAACACTACTAAAACCAAAAATTCTAAAACCAAAAGACCAAACAAAAGCTCTAGACCAAAAAAAAAAAAAAAAACAACAACAACAAAAAGTGTGGAAAAGATGGTTGAGTGGTGTGTACAATGATTATGAGTGATGGGTATAATTGTAACTTTTAGTGTGTGGATTGAGAAAATTAATTAAGAATCAAATTAATAAGTGTGTGTACTGAGGTAATTAAGTGTGTAGAAATAGAATTTCCTGAATATAAGACATTATATTCAAGGGAAACTCAAATTTAGTGATATGGATACTTTGGAAAAGTCGACAAAAAATTTCATCAGAAAACTTTGCTAGCGCCGAAAAAGTCATCGACAATAGTGGTTGTGGTGAGGTAAAGAAATGTGTGATATTCAACAAATAGGATCTTGAATGAGTGACATGTGTCATATTTCAACAGATAGTTAGCTTGGTGAATTTCAACAAATAGACAAATAGGGTTGGTGAATTTCAACAGATAGATAAATAGGGTTGATGAATTTCAATAGATAGACAAATAGGATAATTTTAAGAGATAGGTGTTGGTATTTTTCCATAATAATACAAGAAAAATATATAAAATAAATAAAATAGAAATGACAAAATAATTTTTTTTATTAAAGGATGAAATATAGAATAAACGACACAAATACAGAAATAAATTAGATTACATTACTAAAAGAATAAATTATTAACATGGATAACTAAATATTAGAACTCGTCAAGGTAAACTAAATTCTGAAAAATTAAAGAACAAATAATAATAAAAGAAACAAACCGAAACCTGTGTGATACCATAGTTTGCTTAAAACAAATTCACTACCTCTCGATGGGTGCTGAAGATATGTCGGTGTCTGCGTCCCAGGATATGACAGTCGAAACCAGCTAATGTAGAAGCACTTTCTGAATAGTTTCGGCGAACTTGATAATGGTTGCACTCTCTCTAACAAGAACCAAAGAAGAGGCTAACAAAAGAAGATAGGAAAAATTTTCTTTGGTGTAAAAAATCATCTCTAACTTTTTATTTCAAAACACCATCTTATTTTCCATCACAAAACCTCTCTAAAACAACCTACTGAGTTAGAAGAGAAAGACCTCTATTTATACTAGTAGGGAAGAGCCTTAGCCATGAAGGCTAACATCAATGGGATCATCAAATGCCATGAATTCTAGCCATTAGGGCTACAGTTACAAAGGTTCAAAACTTTAAAACCATTATATAAATCATAATGTGTGTATAATGTGTACATTTTGAGAATTAAACTAAATAGGTTGCAAAATGGATACGGGTGTTGGGTCACAACCCGATCCAAACCCAATCTCAAACACATGCATAAACTAAGCCCAATACAGCTCAACCCAAAACTCAAGACTAGGTCCAAGTTCAAGTCTAAGACCAAACCCAGCATATGTATAAGCACAAGTTTAGGCCCAGTCCAAACCAAGACTAAGTCTAAATCTAAACCCAATTTTATTGATGCCCACTTTATGAGACAATTCTCATTCATAATTCAATGGTTTCGACTTATTATTTTTGTATTACAATCTTCTCACTTAAGAGACTACAAAACCACTCAGATCTACCTTAACTGACTGTTAGGTCCTACTTTAATTTCAAATTAAAGTTGTCGAAAAATCATTATTTTCCAAATCCTCCACATGAATAAAATTGGCCGAATAAAGAAAAATAGACAACGCTTAACAACAAAGATTCGGAGAGAGAACACATAGAATAACCCTGTATCAGAAAAGGTAGCTGTTGGTCTTGAACCTTTCATAGTGAAAGCCTATCGAATTTACTAGCTGACCAGTGAACGTGATGTCTTGAACTGTTTTGCCGTTTATGTAAATCGAGATAATAGACCTCACACAGGAGTTACTCCAACCATTATTCTTGTTCTCACTGGTGTGTCCAGTTTAGCCTTGGAACACTAACCTGGTTCAGTGAGTGTTTTTAAAAGAATTCGGTCTCGTCAATTCTTAAAGAAGCAGCCCACTTCGCAGTCACATAGGTGACCTACAAAAGGTATCTCATTATACTACGATTGACTATTCATAGTACTTAGGTCATTAAAAGCATCAGCTTAACTTTCCACCCATCGGGTATCACTGTATAAAGAAATGGGTAGGAAGATTTCTCTCCACAGTGACTTACCTGTTACACGTAATTAGGTTATCCCTTTGAACCTAGATCTTGGGATCTCCAGTCAACTAGGTTGGGTTTCCATTCCAATAACATTCACTAAAGGCCTTAACCCCATTCCTTTTGGCGACTTTCCTACTAACTCTCTATTTAACCCTTTGATTAACGAATCCGTAATATCGTCCTTAGACTGTATATAGTCTATAGTGACAACACACAAGAGTAGTCGTCGTATGGAACTATATCTTCGACAAACATGTCTAGACCTTCCATTTGTGCTCTACCAATACTTGATTGGTTGTTGCAAAGCATACAAAATTGCTAGCACAAGTTTTGATCAATATGAAATATCCTCAATAAAACGGCAAAGCCATTCAGTTATTTTAGTAGCTTTATCTAAAACACTGAATTCTGATTCCATCATTGATCTCGTGATATACATTTGCTTGGAAGATTTCCAAGACACGATTGCAGTTCCAATTAGAGAAAACATATCCACTAATGGATTCGTAATCTTTGTATTAAATATCTAGTAGGTGCCTTTGTACCCTTCTAGTACAACTAGTTATCAACTGTTATGCAACCCATAATCCCAAGTATAGTGTAAATAATCCAACACCCGCATAATGCCCTTCCAATGAGTAGCATTAAGATTACTCGTATATCTATTAAGCCTACTACCTGAGTAGGCTATACCTGGCCATGTATAACTCATCCGATACTTCAAACTTCCAATGACGCGAGAATATTTGTAGACGCGTCCGCGAGGGACCCTGCTACAGTTCGGACTCGATTTGTGTCACGGTTCTTAATCTTGAACCAAAGAGTCGAAATCTGGCAAATCGTTTTGAGAAAGCAGATTTTAGGAAAGAAGTGCCAAACATGGACTGCTTTGCCAGATACAGAGTTGCCACCTAAATATTTTTTATGGGGGAATTTAGGAAACCCTGACTCGGTGCCGAAGGCCACATGTCCGTCATCACCGGAGTTGTCTTGGCTCGGGAGCTTGGGTACGATCGGGGAAGGTCAGCTATGAGCACCCCCTCTCGCCCGATCTGAAGATCGGCCTCTACTAACCGTGATATCCGTTTTTGAAAACATTATGTGTTCTTATTCCAATTGTTAGCCTAGAATTACTATGTTATGCGCACAGCAAACAAGTATAGACTAGATTGTCTAATTTGGAAACAAGCATTGCATATCCGTTTGTTTTGAAAAGCGCTTTGGAATTTGCTACTCGCAAGTAGGCTAAAACACGGATTTCGACGAGTTTTTCCAACTCAAACAATCCAACCTTCACCCACGGGCATTCAAACAGTTTATCTCATATAAGCACTTAGCCACATGGTAAGCACATTATCATGGCAACATTCACACGCATGCAATATGCTAAAGCGAAAATACTTACATCGTACTCCGTGCCAAAACAACAAACTAGTTAGCAAACATACATGTCCTAGTTCATGTCAAGTTGACTAATGCAACACATGCAAGATGCAATTAGAGTAGGCTCGGCTAACCTAAACATGGCATGTGAAATACAACCAATTGATGCACGTATTCAATTTGGAATTTGAAATATAAATGCAGTTAGCATGATGTACCGAGCCCGGTGCGTGCAAAGCAAATGTATGAATGCACGCATGCATTGCATGAGATATGCTAATTTAAACGTGCCCTAATACTAACCATCAAAGCAGGTAAATAAAAGGGAAAAAAGAAGTGGGGATTGTAAGACATACACACACTCACCCACACTTATTACAGATTTGCCCTCGTTCGGAGGGTACAAATAAATATTACAGTCTGAATAGCAAATAAATTAATTATTACAGAATTTCTACTTAATTAATAGAAAGAATGCAAAATGAAGGAGAGAGATGGCCACAGCCTCCGCCTCGAGATGCGCGAATGATGTATGCTCGAACCCGCCTTGCCCGGAAAGTCCATACCATACCAAGGCTGTCTCTGTTTACATTGCCCTATCTTTCTGAAAAATTCCAAAGTGCTGGGACAGGTTTATTGCATACTGCAGAGGACCACCGGCTGGGGGAAATTCCCACCGACTGCTTCTGGACTTATCGGCCCTTCACCAATAGCCGGTCGGCACTAATTATGCCGATCGGCAGAAACTTCCTGCAGGAGACAGTTTTGACAGCAACAGAGAACAGACAGCATATGGCATGGGATTTCAGGCACATGTGAGCATGGTCATGTTTCCCATCATGTGTTGAACTCAGGGGAACATGGCCCTCGATACTCGAGCCATCAATGGTGCATGATAGCCCAAGAGATCGAGCTTGCCATTTGATAAAAAAATGCATGCAACACACAAATGAGGACCAAGGCCTTATCATGTCGAAGTCAAAGGCCCCAGTGACCGAGAGTTAAGGCACGTTACATCACTTATAATATGAACGCCCCTTAACCCTCACACTTGGTTTGACACCCCAAACCAAGTAATGCAATGCATGTTATGCAAACATGGCTCAAAATGCAACATGATATCAAGATGCAAAGCATACCAAGTGTCATGCAACTAGGATGGCAAGCATGCAATGTTAGGCATACAAGGTGCAAATGCAATGTAAATATGGACAATTTAAGCAATAGAATCGACGCAATACCACACTTGATGAGATTATTATGCAATGGACATAAGACAAGCATGCAAGAGAGCCTTATACCATAAAGGGGCAGGCCTTGATCCACCCCTAAACAGTGGCCAAAAGTGCCTAAAAGGTGGACCAATACCCATGCCAACAAGCAAGCCAATGGTCCTAAGGTTAAGGCACAAAAAAAAAGGAGGCACTTCACTCCCACCAACATGACCACTCATGGCATGACTTGGACAAGCCAAAACAGAAATTTAACATGCAAAAATGGACTCCAAAACCCATTAATATGGCAGCTAAAGTGGCTCCAAAGAGATGTATGCACCAAGGCTCATATCTAGGCATAAAAGGGCACACCCTCAAGGCATGAAAGAGGTCACACATGCACACATATAAACATGATTCATGGACTGAAATGTGACCCTAAATGATGGCAAATCATGAGGATGGTCATAGCTATGCATACTAGAGGTCAATATGCTCAAAGCTTACAAGCCAAAACACAAAGAGATGACACCAAACAAGGCAAGCATGACTGAAATGGATGGCCAACAGACCTTAAACATGGTAAAATAATGCCAACATCTTCATGGAACCAAGCCAACACGATAGGCTCGGAACCTCGCAGTGAGGCACATAGGCTGGCTTGACAAAACTGGAGTAACCCTGACGCTCCTAGCCGCGGTCTGGTGCCTGAACACCTACATATATATATAAGCAGTGAGCTAAAGCCCAGTGAATAACATAATGCGTAAAGAGGTTAAGAATGAAATGTCCTTACAGTAATGAAAGCAGTTCATTAAACAATACTTCAGTCTTTCAGTCAGAACAGTTATTCAGTCATATGTGGTACATCCATTAGCATAGCAGTAAACAGTAGGTCTTAAAGACCGAACAGTAATGATGGCCATCAATCAGTAAACAGTAGTGGTTCCACGAGGGAACCGACAGAGATCTCTGTAACAGTAACAGTAAACAGTAGGTGCTAGCGATGCCACAATACAGTTCAGAATATAGGACATACATTCATTCAATTAACAGTATTCAGTTCAGAAACAGTACAGTTCAGTTGTTCAGAAAATAATCATTTTTGAACATATCTTTACACAATCGTTACTCACAGAGTTCTGGGCTACAGTATGCTAGAGCGTGCCTCACCAGTCGCCAACCCTACACAGTTAACAGATTGAACACACACTAAGCTACACAGTTGGGAAATATCATAACTTAATCCCTAATTCCTCGGTGTGTTCTACATCTATATCCTCAACAAGATGTCTTAAACTAGGTCTAAGAATGCCTAGAATGAGATGAGGATGCAAAGATGCACTCAAACAGCAGTTTCAGAATTTTCAGAAAAACAGAGTCCCGCTCGAGCGCAGGTTTACCCGCTCGAGCGGTCATGCAACAAAGGTACACGCTCGAGCGTCAACTTTCCCGCTCGAGCGTATTGTAAAAGTACTGGATGGGTGAAATCTCCGCTCGACGAACGTTCGACTCCCGCTCGAGCTGGAGACACAAGACTCCGCTCGAGCGTCCAGTCCTCCGCTCGAGCGGATGATAAAACAGTGCAGAGATACTGGATGCTCGGATTCCACGCTCGAGCGCCGCTTTCCCCGCTCGAGCGGAAGTGCAAAATCTGGAAATTCCAGATTGCACCTCCAAGCTCAAAACCAAGCTCAAAAGCATCAAAACCGATCCTCTTGGGCTAATTTCTGGAAAAACACTTGTAAACACATGGGATAACATGATTCAAAACTCAATTTGAGAAAAATCAAAGCCCAAGGGTGTTTAATTCAAACTCAAATTCAAACCATTTTTCAACAACAAGATGAACATGCAAACATGCATGAATTTTAAACAACTTTGAAGCTCAATTTGATGCTCTAAGGAGCCAATTGATCTAAAAACAAGTTGAAAACATGGGCCATTACAAACTTATGGACATGCATGTACCATTTTACCATGAATTCAACTCAAAACTCAACAATTCAAACATGCAAGCATGAAATGAGCTCTATATCAACATATATGAACTAAAACAAGACTTAACTCTACAATTGAAGCATGAATCATGCAAGAATCAATTCTATGACAACAACAAGAAGATGAATGTCCTACCTTAGTCTTGTATTCAAGGTTTGGGAGCTCAAAGTAGCAATCTACACTTCAATTACCAAGCAATTCAAGATGAAATCCAAATTCTCTCACTCTCTCCCTCTCATGGGCGGCTATACACTCAAGAGAAAAGGCTGAGCAAATGTTTTGGTTATGTGTAATGAGCTCAAGGATGTGTGAGATAGTGGCCACTAAGTGTGGCAAAATGGTAATTACGGCAACTATTGCAATTAACTCATTTTAATCTAATTTAATCATACTTAATCAGTTTTCAGATAAATATATCATAAATTCGCATTAATTATGAGGCTCATAAAACATCAATCAATTCCCGGTTCGGCCGCCGATAAGGCCTTCAATTAGCAATTTAAACATAAAACGCAAACAGATCAAATAATCAATCAGACAGATAGAATACAATTTAACATACACACTCATCAATTCAATTCCAGTTTTTCAGTCAGTCAGTTCAGTACTTTAATCAGTTCAGTTATCAGTCATAATCAGTTCAGTTTAACGGTAATCAATGTTTATCGGTAATCAATCAGTCATTAATCGGTAAACAGTATGAGGGTTGTTACAGGTCTACTATGGAATCTGAATTCATAACTTTAGACAAAGTAGGGGAAGAGGCAGAATGACTTTGCCACTTCCTTGAAGATATTCCAATTTGGCCAAAACCGGTGCCTGCTATATGCATACATTGCGATAGTCAATCAGCAATAGATAGAGCACAGAGTCATATGTATAACGGTAAGTCACGACACATTCGTCGTTGACATAACACCGTGAGACAACTACTCTCTAATGGAATTATTTCCATAGAATATGTTAAGTCTAAAGACAATATAGCGGATCCACTAACCAAAGGGTTAGCGAGAGAGTTAGTTGAGAATTCATCGAGGGGAATAGGACTTAAGCCTATTAAATAAGAGTTACCACAACGGCAACCCAGCCTAGTTGACTGAAGATCTCAAGATTTAGGTTCAAAGGGACAACCGAGTTGTGAATGACTCAGAAGGATCACTGGGGAGTCTAACTTTTACCCATTTCTTTGATGAAATAGTGATGTCTGCAGCGTTTTAGGTTAAGTAAAATTTTAATGATTTTTATATCTAGGTAAACCTAGTGGAGTATGGCAGGATACTCTTCATAAAAATCACCTATGTGAGTGTGAACTAGGCCGGTTTTATGAGATTTGTGAAGGGCTACAATTCTCTAGAGCACTCACGAAATACCAGGTTGTTCAGGGCCAAAATGAACACAATATTGAGAACTAAACTGTGTCTGGGAATATACTGTGTGAGTTCTATTGTCTTGATTTATACAAATGGCTGAACAGTTTAAGACATCATGTTCACTGGTTAGCTAGTAAATCCGATAACGTCTCACAAGGGAAGGTTCAAAACCAAAAGCTACATATCCTTTGCAGAATATTTCTAATTTCTATACTCTCTGTAATTAGATCATATTGTTACATTTTTTCTCCGTCAAATTCCATTCATATGGGGGATTGTTGGAAAAATGGTTAATATAGGCATATTTTGGGCCTACTTTGAGCCTAAAATTGAGTGGGCCTCAAACGTCTTTTAGGGTGGGTCCGAAGTGGTGACGTGTTCCTTGCCGCGTGGCAAGTCACACGGTGAAGTCAAAACCATTTATGAGTGAATGGGAAGTTGACGTCGTTTTCGGGTCTAACATTAATTTTTTAGATAAAATTCATTTGAATTTTTTCAATAAAAAAAATTATTGTGGGAATTTAATTCAATTCTAAATTCAAATTTTAGGTTCCTGAGTGGTTTTCTAAAATTTGTAATTATGGGAATTTAATTTAATTCTAAATTTTAATTTTAGGTTCCTAAGAAGTTTCCTAAAGTTTGTACCTCTTCATTTATTTATTTAACTATTTCAATTAGTTTAATATATATATATTTGAAATAGTTTAAATAATAATGTACCGACAGTTCTGTTGACTTGGTCCAATAGTTTCTCCAACGGATCACTATTCAAAATTGTTTGAAAGTGTGTTCCTGTACTAACCAACGGACACTTTTCAAAACATTTGAATTTTTTGTACATCTGTTCATTCCTTTTTTGGTACCTGTTCGAACAGAAGTATTGCCTATAAATACAAATCATTCCAGCAGTTTTTTGATATCTGAAAATCAGTGTGAATTTAGTCTCTTTGCTGTTCATTTGCTCTACTGCATTTATTCTTCATTTATTAGTTTTAGAATAATATTAAGAGAGTATAGAACACAAGGTTTAGTTCGCCGTAAAAAAATTTGTGTGGAGTGCTACTATAAGTTTTTAAAGATTATTGTATCCTGGGAGATAGATGTAGACACCCCATTTTTGACCGACCTTGAGACTCAAACGTCACCAGTTGAGCACTTGGTGATATTGCATGTTGTGCTTGTTCAGAAGTTTCAGAGTCGCGGCCGTGAGCCCTGCCTCCGGACTTCCGAACCCTCTTTTGTGCTTTGCCTCGGTTTGCGAACTAGGCTCGATTTTCTTTGTTTCTTTTCCTGAGGGGAGGGAGAGGTCCCGTAGACCATCTCTTAGTGGCCGTGGGCTACATTTTGTGGCCGTAGGCCATTTTTCCCATTTCGGAGCCCAGTTTCCGGTTTTTCGGGACCGTTGGCCGTGTGCCTCGGTTCGGGACCACTTAACCATCTCCATTTGCTCTGATTTTTGGCATACATCTTATTTGCTCCCTTTTGAGGGACACTGGGGGCTGAGAAGCCCACTTCGTGGCCAAATGCCACTTTCGGTGCTTAACAGGCAGTTTCCGAGGCCCCGAACTACGTGTTTTGGCCCCCGAACATTCGTTTTGCATCGGTTTTCATTCGTTTTTGGCAGGTACCTCTGTTTCATCACTAGGAAGGTCATGGAAGGGTGGGAGGCCAGCAATTGTTTCAACAACTAGCTTTTTACTCCTTCGGCGCCCTCTGACGCCCGTTTTTCGCACTTCCGAGCCAATGTTGAACACCTTGGAGCCATTTTCTTCAAACCCAAACCACATATTTGTGATGTACACACTTGGGAGGATCCTAAAAAGTGGTGGCCGGCCATTAATTCAATTTGACCCTTTTGAACCCCTCCTTCCGGGCTAATGTTGAACACCTTGGGGCCATTTTCTTGAACTTTGAACCACATATTTGTGTTGTACACACATGGGAGGATCCTAATATCATATGGCCGGCCATTAATTCCTTTTGACCCTTTTGAACCCCTCCTCAAAATGGCTTGTTCTCTCTCCTGTTTTAGAATTTCCAAATTCGAACCACGGGGTTGTGAAAAGGAGACCTGGGAGGCCACCAATATGTGGTGGCCGGCCATTAATTATACTTGACCCTTTTGACCCCTAGCTGGCCGGCTAGGGGGGGTGGCTGGCCGGCCACCTGCAGCAAAAGTAAAGGGCCGGCCTGCTTCCTCTCAACTTGCACTTTACAGCTGTGCAGCTGTTTCCCCCAGAAAATATCCCAATCCGGGGGATATTTTGTGGGGGAAAGCTTACCTCCTTTTTGCCCCACCTTTACACCCTCTTTTTGTCCATATAACCAGCTGGTGGCATCACATTTGGAGGTTAGAAAATTTGTTCTTCAAGCCTCAAGATCCATATCTCCCTCCATCCTTCTCATTTTCCTAAAAAACCTTAAGTCCTACACCTTGTTTTCTTCATCACCTCCAAGCTCTACCATCACCACTTCATTTCCAGCAACAAGGAGGACTTCTCAAAGGCTAAAGGAGCTGCAAATTGGTCCAAGAAGCAACAAAAGACTTGTCTCCAAAGGTGAGTTGCCATTTTCTCTTTTTTGAGCTTTTCTTTGCAATATTTCTTAGCCTCTCCTTCTTATACATTTGAGCTCCGACCAAAACTGAAAGTACCATTTTTTTGAGCTCATTTTCATGTCTCATTAAGGGCTCAACCCTGTTTGAGCCCTCCATATGCCACTTGCTTCAATACCCTTCGTGAATACTGTTTTCTTGCATGATTTTTTTAGCTCGTATGTAATCTGTTTTGGAGCATGACATAAACTGTAAATAGGCTTATTTTGAGCCCCTATTCAACATTGAAGAAGGGCTCAACACCATTTGGGACCTCCATGTTATACTTGCCTTTATACTCCCCTTTTGGTCCCATTTTTGCATGCTATGGAAGCCTATCATGCTTTGGTTTTTGGCCATTTTACAGTTCTGAAAATAGTCTCATTTTGGTCCATTCTTCATGTTTTGTTTAGGGTTTTTTATGATTTGGGACCTCCATATGCCACTTCATGTTATATCTCACTTTCGGCCCCCATTTTTGCATGTTTTATTAGCCTATCATGCTTTGGTTTTTGGCCATTTTACAGTTCTGAAAATAGTCTTATTTTGGCCCATTCTACATGTCTCATTAAGGGTCTTTGGCCGTTTGTGGAATATTTTGCATACCTCATGTTATAGCCTTTTTTGAGACTTATTTTGCATTGCATTTCTAGCATGTTTGTATACTGTTTCTGGGTTTTTACAGTTCTGTAAACATGCTTATTTTTGGTCCCTCTTCAATGTTGTAGAAGAGAATTTTTCAATTTGGGCTGTGCATATACCACTTGCCTCTTTGGCCACCTTTTGGTCCGTTTTCTTGCATAAAAATTTAGCCTTATCTATGTTTGTTTTTGAGGTTTTTACAGTTCTGTGAAAGTGCTTATTTTTTGTCCCTCTTCAATGTTGTTGAAGGGTCCTAACCTGTTTGAGGACAGCAGCTATGAGTTGCTTCTTAATCCCATGTTTAGGGCCATTTTCGCATGCTAATTTTGCCCTATCTTTGCTTGCTGTTTGGCCTTGTTTTGTACTAGTAAAATGCTTATTTTGGGGCTGCCTTGCTTCTGTCTTTTCATTCCATGTGCCAATTATGCATGTTTGGTATAGCTATAGGCCATTTCGGGTGCCTAATTTTGCATTTCGGGAGAGATTCTATGCATCGGGTGTGATTTCGTCTCATTTTGGGGCTGTTTTCCCCACATTTCAGTGCTTAAACCCCATTAGCATGCTTGTATATCATTTCCCATGTCATTGCATCGCATTTTATCATCGCCTCGGTTCGCGTGCCCGTGTGCACGCACTTCGAGGCACTTCGTTTTTATCCGACGGCATCCTATGTGAGTGTGGCTGAGGCTCACTCATGTTGGTATAAGCCCATATCATGTTTTCATGTCATAACATCGCATTCTATTATTGCCTCGGTTTGCGTGTCCATGTGCACGCATTTCGAGGCACCCCATTTTTATTCACCGGCATCCTATGTGAGTGTGGCTGAGGCTCACTCATGTTGGTATAAGTCCATATCATGTTTTCATGTCATTTCATCGCATTCCGTCATTGCCTCGGTTTGCGTGTCCGTGTGCACGCATTTCGAGGCACTCTTTTTTTATCCGCCGGCATCCTATGTGAGTGTGGCTGAGGCTCACTCATGTTGGTATAAGTCCATATCATGTTTTCATGTCATTTCATCACATTTTATCATTGCCTCGGTTTGCGTGCCCGTGTGCACGCATTTCGAGGTACCCCATTTTTATTCACCGGCATCCTATGTGAGTGTGGCTGAGGCCCACTCATGTTGGTATAAGTCCATATCATGTTTTCATGTCATTTCATCGCATTCCGTCATTGCCTTGGTTTGCGTGCCCGTGTGCACGCATTTCGAGGCACCTCATTTCATCGCATTCCGTCATTACCTCGGTTTGCGTTCCCATGTGCACGCATTTCGAGGCACCTCATTTTCATAGCATAATACATACTAGGTTGTATCTTAGATTACATTTTGTCATTTTCTCGGTTTGCGCGCCCATGTGCACGTATTTCGAGGCATGTCATTCCATAGCATTGTGTATGTTAGGATTGTATCTTAGTTGCATTTCATGCATATCATGCATATTGCATCGTGTCCGGAATAGGAGTTAGCCCGGGCACGGGAAATGAGGTACATTTCGTACTCCGAGTGACGGAATGTGTCTCAATTTCCCAGTCACCGACACTCCGGATTATCCATGATGGAGTTAGGTTTTAGCTGTAGTTTCATGTGCATTCATCTTATATTGAGTTGTGCATTTCGACTCCTCGGCCATCATGCCTCGGTATGCGTGATTGGTGGCATGAGGATCGAGACATGCATATATCTGTGAAAATACATTGCTATGCCCCTTTCCTGCTCTCTGTTGCAGCAAAACGAAGAATCAGCAACCTTTTGGGACTTGGCACGCATTTCAAGAACAAGTGTAAACAGAGGCTAATTGGGGCATTCCGGTGGATTTCCGCGCAAGACAATCCGGACATACATCATCTATCAGAAGCGAAGCAGTCCCTGGCTTGCACGCCAGTTTTATTTGCTTTCTTAGTTAATTCATTAATTAATTAGGATTCTGTAATATTTTGGACTGTAATATTCTTTTAATCGGGACTGTAATATTCGGACTGTATATTTATTCGGACCCTCTGAGTGAGGGCACAACTGTAATAAGTGTGCGTGTGTGTGTTGTATGTCTTCCAACCCCACGTCTTTCTCCCTTTTATTTATCCGCTTATGATGGTTAGATTAGGGCATATTTAAATTAGCATACAGTATGACAGCATGTTTGCATCATTCATCTGTATTGCATGCACCGGGCTCGGCGCATCATACTAACTGCATTGTACTTTCAATTCCAAATTGAATACATGATAGTTGTAGCATTTCATATACCATCTTAGAATAGCCGAGCCTGCTATAATTGCATTTTGCATGTGTTGCATTAGGCATTTCTGTATACTTAGGATCATGCATGGTTTCTAATGTAGTTTCTATTTTGGCTTGGAGTACTCGGTAAGCTTTATGCTTTAGCATCCTTGCATGCGTGTGAGTGACTGCCATGATAGCACGCTTACCATGAGGCTAATTGCTTATGTGATATAACTGCCTGAATGCCTGTAGGTGAAGGTTGGGTTATCTGAATTGGAATAAATCATCAAATGTTTTAAAGCCTACCTGCGGGTAGCAAACCACTTTCAAAAACAAGTATGAAATGTTTCGTTCCAATTCAGGCGACCCGGTCTATATTTGTATGCTGTGCGCATCACATAGTAACCTAGGCTAATAAACCGGAATAAGAACTCACAATGTTTTCAAAAATTGATATCATGGTTAGTAGAGGCCGGTCTATGACCGGGCGAGCGGGGGTGCTCACGAAGTGACCTTCCCCAATCGTACCCAAGTTCCCGAGCCGAGGCAACTTTGGTGATGACGGACACGTGGCCTCTTGGCACCGAGTCAGGGTTTCCTAAATTTCCCAAAAATAAAATATTTAGGTGGCGACTCTGTATCTGGCAAAGCAGTCCATGTTTGGCACTTCTTTCAAAATCTGTTTTCTCAAAACGATTTGCCAGATTTGGACTCTTTGGTTCAGATTAGGAACCGTGACATTTTAAGAGTCCGAGCTGTAGTGACCCCAAATGAACAGAACGGGACTAACTCTCCCGGGGCGTTCGGGGACGTCTACAATAGACGCCACTCATCCGTAAGCACCGTAGCGGGGCGAATCTGTCTTAAGGACAGAGTGTCACACACTCGATTTGGTCTTTAAATTTTTTTAATTCAGTTCGATAAATAAATACGGTACGTTATTTATTTATTTGTTTGGTTTTATTTCAATTTATTTTATTTATACAGAAGACTGTTCCAACAACAACATGATCTATCAAATTGGTTACATAGAGGTACGAAACAATATGTAGAAATTTTGAATTTTTGCTTGTGATTGGTTATAACCCAATTTAATCTCAATGTCAATACTGATCTTCATTTTTTCCCACCGATTACCATCGGTACTACGGAGAATCGGTACCATTTGGAACATCTAAGGAGGCATTGAAAAATGAAAGCATTCGAAGCAGTTGAGAGACATTAAAATGAAAGCATTTGAGGAGGGCATTAAAATTTGATAGACCAATTTGAACCAATTTGATAGTGAGAGACTGTGTTTAATTTGATAAGACAAGTGAAGCAATTTGATACTATTTTTTCAAAAAAAAAAAAAAAAAACTTTGATATTGCAATAAGCATGTTTTTTTAATCCAAATTTAATGAAACACGGAAAGGGACAATTAAAGCGATATGAGAGATGTTTTAAGAGTATTATTTTACAAGTAATAAAGGACTGTAGTGTATAACAAGTAAAGTGACAACAATGAAAAAATTGAAGTTTAATTTTTTTAATTCAAAAAATGTACATTGAGATTTTTTTGTTCTTAAAAGACGTATACAGAAATTTTTTTCATATAATATTATGGGTGTTACTGGATGCCTATTATGGTCATTTTTATTCAGGATATGATTGTTGTTAAATTAATATTTTATTAAGTGTGTGTCTTGAACTAATTAGATGTATAAAAATAGAATTTCTCTTTAGGATGACTTTTTCACCAATTTTCTCTTATTTCAATGAAAAATTTACCCATAAGTCCTAGTTTTTGAAACGTTGAACCATTTAGTCCTAGAAGTTTTCTTATGCTCCATTTAATCCCATTTTTACATCAACATGATGTGAATGATGTAAATGATCTGATGTTTCATTCTATAATTTCAAAATTTATTGAAATCTGATGAACATTAGATGTTTTTCATCCTATATTTTCAAACATTATTGAAATTTGATGAACATTAGATGTTTGAAATTCAATGTTTGTAACATGACTCTGATGTTATTAACATTGTATCTGATGTTATTAACATTGTAATGGGACCTTTCAGTCTATAAGAAAACTTTTAGGACTAAACAGTGCATAAGTTATTAATTTGGGATTTATTGGTGCATCCCCCATACCATCCTACTTATCCGCAATTTTTTCTAGTAGTTTTTGTTTTCAAACGTCTTTAGCAAGCAATGAAACATTTTTGTTATTTCGACTTCTTGAATTTGATTTTCTCATAAATGAATGACATTATGATTGATTGGTATATGTTTGACAGTATTATTGAGCTTTGTTACATAATTGAATGTTCAATATAATATAATTTTTATGATATTTATAAATTATTTTAAGTTAAAAAAATTAATAAATGCAAATGTGATGTGCATAAATAGATTGTCATCATTTTATTTCATTTTTAATATTGTGTAACTAGATTCAAGTTATTTTTTTTCCAAATACTAAACATAATTAATCTCTGTAGATGCAAGTGTGAAGAACATAAATAAATGGTCATATTCCATTTTTCTAATAATTTTGTTCCATTTAAAAAAATAATAATTTTATTAATGAGTACCCTTATAATATTTGTTAAAAACTTAAAATAATTATATACAAGAGTGTATGCAATAAAAATGTATAATTATTTTAAACTTCATTAACCAAACTTTTTTTTATTTTATTTCTAATATCTAAGTAATTAAACTCAAGTTGTTCTAATACAATTAACATTTAATCACTAGTAAATGCATGAATGATCTTCAAGAGAAAAAAAAATGCATGAATGATCAAGAAAAAAAAAATCATCATCATTTATTTTGTAATATTTGTAATTAAATACAACATATTTAACCAAATAACTAACCCACTTAAAACAATAAATTCAACAGTAACAACCATAAATAGATACTCATCGTGCATCAAGATAGGATCCTTGTTAATAAGTTTTTTTTTTGGATGGGTTGTTAATGTTATTAAGGTCAAGTTTGGGAAGACTAAAAAAGTGCACTTTTTGTCTTTTTGGACTAAAAAATTGAGGTTGAAAATATGGATGTTTGGGTTAACTTTTTGACTTTTTATTGAAAAATGTGTAATAAAAAATTGTAAAAATTGATTTGTAGGGAAAAATTTGAATTGGGAGTTGTGCAGCCGTAATTGTTGACTTTTGATGAATAGTGTTAACTTTTTAACTTTTTGAGTAACTTTTTGACTTTTTGACCTTTTTTGAAGTCCCCAAACTTAGCCTAAGAGTCAAGAAATATATAAGACAACAAAATAAAAACACGAGACTTTTTTTGTTAAATTTAAAATGTTTTTATTTTTATTTTTGTTAACTTTTTTTTTCAAATTTTTGTCAATTTTTTAAGTTCTTATAAACAAAAAGATTCTAAATAAATAAAAAAATCAATCAACTTGCTTGTTTTCATTTTTCAGAAAACACTTTTTAGAAAATTTTACTTTCTTATTTTTTGTGTTTTTTTATTTTTGCTGAATTTTTTTAATATTTTGATTAATTTTTTTACTTTTTAGACACACCTAACATAAATACACTTAAAAAGTAAAAAAAAATTGTAAAAAAAATCTTTTAAAAATTCACTAAATACCAAAAATATAAAAAAATACAAAAATTCAATATATTTTTTGTATTTTTATGTATTTATTAATTTTTTAAAATATTTTTTCACAAAATTTTTACTTTTTAGATACATCTAACTAAGGTGCATCTAAAAAGTAAAAAAAATGTTTAAAATTGAAAAAATATTCACTAAAAATAAAAGAATACGAAAACTAAAAAACTCAATTTTCAAAAAATTTAATTCAGAAAACTCAAACCAAACACACTAAATTATATTTGAAAAGAAATAAAAAAAAAAAAAAAACTGAAGACAAAAAGTTAAATAAAACTTAGTGATTTAATTTGGTCCATTTTAATTTTTTTAATTTGGTCCATTTTAAAATTTCTACAGGATTTCTAACTAAGAAATGTCTGAAAAGCTTTTCAAAAAAATTATAATTTATTATTTTTTATTAAAGATAAAAATAATAATAATAACAATATTTGCCAAACAGGGCCTATGGGGTTAACATAGACGTGTAAGGTGTCGTTTGGGAAGTGAATTGACTTTTTGACTTTTTGACTTTTTTTGCTATTTTAACCTGGGTTAAAAAGCTTGGTTTGTGAAGGGCTTTTTGACTTTTTTTGCTTTTTTGTGAGAGAAGAGTATAATGATTATGAGTTGAATGTGATATTTTGTTTATTGTGATTAAAACAACTTATTTTATCTTTTGTAATTAAAATAGTCAAAAAAAAAAAAAAAAAAAAGTTTCCAAACCTTCTTCCGAAACGGTTCTTAAGTAGTGGAAATGTTTGGTAAGAAAAGAAAGAAAGGGTGAGAATGAAAGGATGAGAGTAGGTTTAAAAAAAAGACTCATTAAATTTGAGTTTTATTTTTTTTATCAAAAATAATGAGATTCGGTGAGATAAGAAATTGAGTTTAATATTTTTTTAAAAAAAATATCAAAATTATCTTTATAAAAAAATATAATTTATTAATATGAAAAGTTATTTTAGTAAAATGAAATATAATTTTTTTCTTTTTTTTTTACTATTTATTTTATCTAAATAAGATAGGTGAAAAATCACATTATCTAAATATGATAGTGGTGAATCATAATTATTTTATTTTTTTTCCCACCTCTCCCTCACAATCCAAGCAAGATATAAGAGTTGTTTTAAAAAAAAATTATTTAATATATTTTTTAACATTTTATAAAAAATATATATTAAAAAAATATAAAAAAGTGAAGTGACTTAATGCACTTAGTGCATTTTTACAGGATTTTTAATAAAGAAATGTCCGAAAAAGTTTTTCAAAAAAATTATAATATATTTATTTTTATTAAAGATAAAAAAAATTAAAATTTGCCAAAGGGGGCCCATGGCGTTAAAATGTCCACCAATGTCGCAAACGAGCTCTAAGTAGTGTATTTGGTAAAAACACAACGGCACTCTCCTTGGATGGAGATGTTTGGTAAGAAAAAAAGAAAAAGAAAGGGTGAGAATGAAAGAATGAGAGAAGGTGAAGACTCTCATCAAATTTGTGTTTTATTTTTTATCAAAAAAAAAAAATGAGATTTGGTGACAAAAAAATTGGGTTTAATAAAAAAAAAGTAAAATATCAAAATTATCTTTTTTAAAAATAAAATTTATTAATATAAAAAGTTATTTTAGTAAAATAAAATACAATTCTTTCTTCTTTTTTTTACTATTTATTTTATCCAAACAAAATAGGTAAAAAATCATATTACCCAAATATGATGGTGATAAATTATAATTATTATTATTATTATTTTCACCTCTCTTTACCATCCAAACAAATCCAAATAGAATATAAGAAGGAGTTTTCTTAAGTGTGCAAGTGCACACCATGTGCCACTTACACAAAAAGTGTAAGTGTAAGGTGTAAGTATAAGTATAAGGTGTAAGTGTAAGTGGGTTGCACATGGTGTGCAACCTCAAAAAAGGTGTAAGTGTAAGGTTTAATTTTTTACAAAAGGTGTAAGTGTAAGGTGTAAGTGTAAGGTATAAGGTGTAAGGTGTAAGTTGCACACCATAACCAAACCCATATAAGAATTGTTTAAAATTTATTTATTTAATATATTTTTTAATTTTTATAAAAAAATATTAAAAAAAAATGATATGACTTATATGCACTTAGTGCATTTCCAAACAATCCCTCATTCTCTCTCTCTCTCTCTCTCTCTGAAAATAGAAAAATTGAAAAAGTAAACTCTGAGATCCAATCTCATTCTCTCTCTCTCTCTCTCTCTCTCTCTCTCTATTTATTCTGCTCACTCAGAACCTTTCTGTATTTCTCTGTCTCTAATCCTATATATATATTCTATATATCTACGCACCCATTTCCTTTTATAGAACACACATTCCTCTATGCAAATCTAGGGTTTTTGTTCTCACCGTGTCTGTCACTCGACTCGTCATCCATTCCCGAGGTTCGCCTCAGATCTACTCCCCCCCCCCCCCTCCCCTCCCCTCCCCTCCCCAAGTAAGTTATGATGGATCTGATTATATTTACACTCCTCCAGTGGTTAATTCGCTGGTTTTGATGCGCATTGATCTGAATTTGTTGGCTTTTTATGGTAATTCGTTGGATTTGATGAGTTTTGGATTGC